>NC_082663.1:113851060-114154090 GCF_025265405.1 Mesoplodon densirostris | reverse complement strand
ACAAGCTGGGGGAAGCTCCTGTCATTCCCAGGCCTTCTTTTATCCCCAGCATGGACCCAGACACACCTGTGACAGGTTGGGATTGTGCGGGGGAATGGAAGGTGGAAAACAGGATCCTCAGGCCTGCAGGTGACCGGCAAGAGAGAGAGGAGCAGACTGGGACAGTAGGTGTGGGGTATGGGGTGTGGGGGAATGTGACCCCTTCATGTACTGAGTACTTGCCACATGCCAGGAACTGTGCCCAGCACTTTGCAAGCACAGTCTTATTCCCACCAGAGTACCAGCAGGTTGCTATTTCTCCCATTTGTAAGTCCTCCAGCTGCCACCTCCTGTCTTGCTCCCCTTTATTGCAGACCTCAGCAGAGCTGTCCCCATTTGCTGCCTCTAGTCCTCAGCTCTCATTATGCCTTCATCCAGGCCAGTCTCTTGCCCCATCACTTCCCTAGGTGACTCGTCAAGGTCCCCAGTGACTTCCATGTTGCTGAACTCAGCGGTCAATTCTCAGTCTGCATTTTACCTGACTTCTCAGCACACTGAACACAACTGATTTCTCCCTCCTCGTGGTAGTTTCTTCACTTGGATTCCAGAATGCCACACTTCCCTGATTTTCCTCTAACCTCAGAGACCACTCCTTCTCGGCCTTGTTTCTGGCTCTTCATCTTCTTCCTGACCTGACCCAAGCTTGGCCCTCAGTTCTCTATCAATCCTCCCCTCCCAGGCTGCTCTCATCCAGGCTTACGGCTTTAAACGTCTTCATCTGATGACTCCACATCTGTATCTCCAGCCCCCACTTCTCCTAGGAACGCCACTCTCCAAATGCTCCCCAAATTCAACATGTCCAAAGTAGAACCTTTGACTTCCTGCCCCAAACATTCCTCTCCATCTTCCTCAGTTAATGGTAACTCCCTCCTTCCAGTGGCTGAGACCAAACAGCTTGGAGTCACCTTTGACGCTTCTTTTTCTCACACTCCACCTCCAATCTGTCAGCAGATCCTAATGGCTCTACTTTCAAAATATAACAGAATTCAACCACTTCTTTCTTTCTCCCTTTCCCCACCCAGTCCAAGCCACAGTCCCTTCTCACCTGGCGACTACAGCAGCCTCCTGCTTCCTCAGTCCTCCATCCAGCAGCCATATAAATCAGATCACGTTGCTCCTCAGCCCAGGCCTATGAAGCTCCAGCATCAGGCCCCCAACTACCTCTCTAACACCATTTCCTTCCTCTCTCCTTGTTCACTATGCCCAGCACTTCTCATGGTTGTTTCAGCCTCCAGCCTCTTCCTCCAGCCCCCAGCCTCTTCCTCCAGTTAGTTACTCCAGTGGTCATTTTTAACTGTGCCAGGATGGGAAGTGGGTTGGGAAGTACAGCCCTAGGCTTGCTGACCTTTTTCACTGACCTTTCCTCTACAGGACCCTGGGCCAGTATGCCCCTTGTAAAATGAGCATGATCATATCAACCCTGCCTACCTCACTGGTCAAGGATACAAAAAAACCTACTGTATCCTAGAATTTTGGGGAGCAGGAGCCAAGGGCCTATGAAGGTGGAAAGCTTTCTGGAAACCTCGGGGGCCTTTTTACCCTGATAAGTTCCTAGGACAGGGATTAGCCAGATCCCAGGCCTTGTGGCACACAGGGAGATTAGCCTCAGGGCCCACTCCCTCAGGAACCTGGGACCCTGGTGGAAGGCATTCCACTATTCGCCATCTAAGGGCACAAATGCCTGGAGCCCTGGTGCAATGAGTGGAATGAACACCCTCCACAGGGCCCTGCAGACCACGGAGCTTTCAAGTCTAAACTTCTGCTTCAGAGAAGGCCCTGCCATCCAGCCTTGGCTCTGGCTTTTCAGCCCTCAGAGTTATAAGCCTGGCTGGTGGAACAGGCAGCTCTGACCCGGGGAAATCGTAGGAGCAGAGCCTGGGGTCCAAGGTGCCAGCTCTAGGAAGACAGTCCCCGAGTCCCACTCTGCCCAGGGCAGGGAGAGGGTCGCTCCACAGCAGGTTTCGCAGCACACCACCTTCCCTGGGGAAGGCTCGTTTGGGCCAGGAAGCCCTATCACCTGAGGGACAGCTAGAGCTGACCCTCCTTGGCCAGGCTGGTTAAGCTCCATGTTGTAACACAGCTCATTCTAGGTCTAGGAAACCTCAGAATCCAGCTCAGCCTATAGCCTCTGGCCTGGTTATGTATGTGTGTGACAGGAGCAGATGGACAGAGGGCTCATCCTGTCCCCCATCCTTCCCTGGGAACTGGGGAAAAGCCTCATTGAACGGGAGTCTGTAGCCAGGCCACAGGAGAAGTGCCAGGTGGGTGGAGGTGGGGCTGAGAACCTGCCGGCAGGTGGAGGCCCTGAGGGGCCAGGGCTCCAGGGCAGAGCACTGATGGCCTGGCCAGTCCTTCCCGTTCGTGCAGGCTGCCTCTCAGCCTCACTCCCCAGCCCCCTGCATGCCCGGTGGTGGCAGCCAGGGGAAACTGTCTGGCGCAGGACCTGGTGCCCCAAGCCCCTCTCAGCCAATGGAACGTCCCGCTCCACGGCCTCAGCACAAGGCTGTCCCAGGGCTAGGCTGCCCAGCCAGCAGGGTGGAGCTGCCTGGGGCCTGGCCTGTGTCTGGGGAGCCCAGTGACTGGAGCTCTGCTCCTCTCCTCCCCTGGTGGTGCCTGTGCCCTGCCTCCGAGGGAAGGAGGCAGGCCTGGGTTGATCGTCCCCACCGGTCCCTGAGCATCTCGACGGCACAACCTCGTCTCTTACCTCTAAGGGCAGAGTGCCAGGCATAGCGCTGGGCACTCAGTAAGCGCTCCCAGCATGGTGGGATGTATAAACAAATGAAAGACCTAACAGCAGACCATACTCCTTGATCAGCACACTCCAAGAACCCTGTTCTTGGCCTTTGCATACAGCCCCTTTCCCCTCTCCCCCTCCAGACTGCAGCACTCCAGGACTAGTCTAGACTCTGAGACCCTTGGACTGGCAACAGCCTTAGCAGGGGCGGTCCTTCCTGCCACGGCATTGCTCTTACTGTGCTTCCCCACGCCGGTTCAAAACCTATCGTTCCAAAGGCGGTCCTCATCCTTCTGGAATCTTTTCGTTGTCCCATGGTTGGAAATTCCTCACTCTGGTGCCCCAGCAAGCCCTCCTCTTGTTGAGCAGGCTGGAGCCAAGAAGGGGCCCTAGGGCAGGGCCAGGCAGGAGGAGGTGGAAATGAGGGACTCCTGAGGTCGGTCTCCTCTGCTCTGAAGTCGGGCTTGGGCCTGGCCGGGCTGCTCCCACCTCCCTCTTCCCCAACCCCCAACTTCCTGCAGGCTCAGGTGAAAAATAAACACGGTCGGCATTTTCCCTGCAGACCGCAGAGGTCGGCTTACAGGCTGTGTGCACCCTGAGAGCCCTTGCCACTGCCAGCAGAGAAGCTCCCTCGCCTCTAACGGTTGACTCTGAAAACCCCCAAACGCTCAAGAAGCCGCACAACACTTTCTCAGCGAAGAAAGCTGCTGCTTCCTCTGGTCTCAAGCCTGGGGGGTTGGAAGCCTGTGAGGCTGACAAGGCCCTCCCAAGAAGGTCTCCCCTTGGCAGGGACTATGCCAGGAGGAGCACCACCCCCCAACACACACGTACACACACTGCACCAGAATTCGCAGTTGATCACTATCAGCAGACACAGTCAGTCAGGATGTATTTACTAAGCTCCTACAATGTATCAGGCCAGGAGATCAGCATCTGCTAATGACAGCTGATGGTTTATACCCTGTGCGAGGCATAATTCTGAGCACCTTATAGAGTTTAACTCATGTACTCCTAAAACCTATGAAATAGGTACAATTATTATCCCCATTTAATAAACGAGGAAACTGAGATGGAGACATTACATAGCTTGCCCAAGGTCACACAGCTTGTAAGTGGCAGAGCTGAGATTCCACCCACTGTACTGCAAAGGCCCTACCGTTATCAAGGATAGAACAAGGGGGAACAGGGGAAGGAGTCCCAGTCCTAAACTCAGTCTCTCCCTTCTTCAGCCTAGTTGGTCAGAGTCACCTGAGGCAGTGCTCCCCTGACCCTAAAGATGCTCCACTAAGTTCTGGGACCCCGGGATTGGGGTTCTAGCTATACCCCATGCCTGCCTGCCTGCCAGGGCTGCTGGCACGGGGAGCTTGCCTGATGGCAGTAGTTGGGACATGACCCCAGGTCCCCAGCCCACATCTCCCCGACTCACTCTCGCACAGCCACACCCCAGCCATACCCAACCACGCAGGCCTGCCTCTCTCTTACCCAGGCGTCCAGCTCTTCGCCTCTGCACCTTTACCCACCCCTTACGCCCTCCCCTCCCAGCTTTCCACACTTCCTCCTACTCTTTGTCATATTGATTCCTTCTCATCCTGACCTCTGTCTAAGGGCCACCTCCTTAGGACTGTGACCTGGGTGGGGTTCCACCAGCCCAGCAGGCAGAGCCGCCCACTTGCTGCAGGGGTTGTTGGCCTGGGGGTCCTGGAGGGCAGAATCGGCTTGTTAGTCATCTCTGCCTCTCCAGGGTCTGTACTTGGCACGTTCATTAAGACTTGCTGAATGAAGGCCTCTAGAATACCTGATGCCCCAGAACCCCTGCATGCCTACCCACTCATCCAACCATGGACCTGACTTCAGTCTCTTGGCTCCTAGAAGGGGGAGGGGAGGTATTCCTGATGCCCGCTCTGGAGCTGCGGAACGGCCCTTGGGACGAGTCCACAGAAGGAGGGCAGATCCACACCTCGAACTAGACAGAAGGGTGGGCTATTGATAGAGTTATTGTTCTCTCTGCCAAGTGCACAGATGTGAAATTCAGTATTGTAAATGCCACATGTGACAACTGATTTGAGGCAGGCGTTATCCTTCCCGTTTTACTCATGAGGGACGTGAGGCTCAGTGACGCTGAGAAAATTGCAAGTCAGTGCCGGGGACCCCTTTAAGGTCTCTCAGGGTCTGCAAGCAACACCAGACAGCCACATTCTCATCTCTCACCTCC
This sequence comes from Mesoplodon densirostris, assembly GCF_025265405.1. Lineage (NCBI taxonomy): Eukaryota > Metazoa > Chordata > Mammalia > Artiodactyla > Ziphiidae > Mesoplodon > Mesoplodon densirostris. The sequence goes on along the minus strand of NC_082663.1, from coordinate 114,149,105 downwards.
TCTCCCTCTGTGCTCCAGCCACTCTGGCCTCAAGGGCCATGCTGTCGCCTCTGCCTGGAGAGCTCTCCCCCCACCTGTTGGGCTCTCAAAGTTGGGTCTCTAGCAGTACGTGTAGGTAGGGCCCAGTGTGAGCCAGTGTTTAGGGGGTGTGTGGCAGCACTGGACCAAGCACCCTGGCTGGGGCTGGGCATGGTCACAGCAGCACACAGGAGGCTGGGAGGAACTGGGGCCACTGCTGGGAGTCAGGGACATCCTGCCTGGCAACGGAGACCCTGTGCCTCCTTCTACCCAATCTCCTCCTTCCTGCAACACCTTGGGAGTCAGAATTCACCAGACAGTCAAAGCCAGGGCTACCACTAGCTCATATGGTGCCTTTGTGCTAACTAGAAAAAGTACCCTTTCCTCTGGAGAGACAGCCGGGCCCACACCAGGGCACGTGGCCTGGGGAGCATAGTGCAGGCGAGATTTCAGCTCCTTGGCCCAGATCCCCTGCATAACCCCACACAGTGGCCCTGCTCAAGAGGTCCTCTCCAGTTCTTACTTCTCTTCCCTGCATTGCCAGAAACCAGGCCACGCTCCATCCAGGGTCTGCCACTGAACTTCTGCTCTGGCCTTGTTCAGTTCCTCTGGACTCCTCTCCCAGCTCCAGGGCCCACTAGTGCCCACCACACACAGCTCCCCCAGTCCTCTAGGTCTGGAGCTGGGGATCCACTGTCCAGCACCCACGGTGCTTAAGCGCCAAGGAGTCTGGCCAGTTTCTGAGTGGGAAGCTGCCCCACAGCCTGGGACCATGAGAATGAACTTCCCAGAAGGAAGCAGGTCCTCCAAAGGGGACTCGCCTGCATATCAGCCAAGCCTTGATGTGCGGGCTCCCGCAGACCCCACGTCTGCAGATATCCCCCGGCTGGGCTCATGCCCTTTTATAGCCAGCCCCCGCTGCCCAGGACATGGTGCTCTCCAGATGACGGCCCTCAAGCACCCCGCCCACAGCGTGCTGGACACCTTGTGCTAGACGCCCACCACAGAGCATGGAGCCGTGGCCGTGTGGCCAGCTGAGCTGGAGAGCTGGGGTATGGCTGGGCCATACCCTTGTGGACCAGGAGGCTTTAGTCCCGCCTGCCAGCATAGGACTGTGGTCAAGGATGCACAGAGCCCTCCCAGGTCCACGTGGCCAGTCCAGCAGCTGCCTGGCCTCGACATCAGATACGGGGTCCTGCCACAGCAGAGGCGAGGACTCGAGTCCCTGCCTACAGCCTTGGCAAACCACAGGCCTGCTCTAGACCCAGCCTGGCCCCGAGGCACCCCCGGAGCTAGCGGAACCTCACTTAGCTGAGTGGCCTGGCCCACAGCCTCCAGTGGTTTCTATGCATTCGTTTACTTTTGTTTTCCTTCTTCCTCTCTGAGGTAAACGCCCCTCAGGACAGGATGTTTTCAGAGGAAAATATAAGCTTCCGGGAGCTGCTGCAGCCGAGCTGCTAGTTGATGCTACCGACACACTGTCTGGGGACTCTGCAGCAGCCCGGGGGCTGGGCGTCCCCTGTCCAGGCAGTCGCCCCCCCAGCTCCTCAAGGCCCAGCCCTCCAGGAGCCCATGTGCCTGAGGCAGAGGCCGGGGCACAACCTCGGCTCAGGCTGTCTTTGGCAGTAGGGAAAGCCAGGCTCTGGGAAGAAGGCATTTGAGGAGTTCAGAGGTTTTGTCCCCCTGGGAGCAAAACCAAAAGGCTTTGTAGAAAAGGCATGAAGAACGCAGCGGACGTGCAGATTTACACACGGCAGCCCCCACTAGTGGCAGCCTCCTGTGTGCCTAGCACCCTGCAGGGTTCGCCCCCCGCCCCCCGAATCCCACCAGTCTTCCCAACCACTTTGTGACGTGTGTACAGATTGTGCGGATGAGGAAAGGGTAGCCGGGAGAGGTTAAACGACTTGCTCAACGTCTCAGAGCAAGTAATGACAGATCGGGATTTGAATCCAGCCCTTTGGGGTTCCTGGCCAGAGATCTTTACCACTCGGTGAGAGGCCTCACAGGCCAGCTGGTAGCGCGCAGCAATGGAGACCACACGTGTGAGGCGCAGGAGCCGAGTGGTTGCCAGGTTCTCCCCCTGCACACTGGGTCTCCTCACTAAGACCTCCACCCACCCGGGACCTGCTGGATTTTGCCAGCAACACCCTGCCCTCATAGGAGGTGATGTGGGTCCTCAGTCGTAAATGACTAAAGGAACCGTGAGAAGTCATTCTTCCCACCAGGTCTGGCCTCTTTTCCCAGTCCACGTGCACGCGGGGTGGGATGGCCACCCGCAGAAGAGTTAGCGTGCTGCCTAGGAGCAAGAGCCAGGACGGCCCGGCACAGGGCCCAGAGAGGCGGAGGCTGATGGTCAGCAACGGCTCAAGGGTGGGAGGCAGAAGAGACTTGGAGATCTCATCCCCAGCCTTGGCACTGCATTCCTGCCCTGATTAATTCCAGCCAGCTTCTGACGAGCAAAGACAAGATGGGGGTCTCTGAGTTACCTGGTCTGTTCAGCTGCCTGTACCAGCCCCGGAGGACAGTTCTGCCCTGGGGCCACAGTCACGAAGCTCACTTGGGTCTAACCCTTGCAGCTACTGCCAGTTAAGGAAGGCCCTTGGGGCTCTGCCTGGACTCAGTCCAGCGGTTTATCCCAAGTGAACAAGGCAAGGAGTGGAAAGGAGTTGCTGGAGGCTTCAGGCCCCAGGATACTCCCACCCACTCCCACCCACAGGCCCCAGGATACTCCCACTCCCACTTGGCCCCTCACGCCAAGTGTAAGCAGACGGAGGAGTGCAGGGCTGCTGCAACTGCCACAGGGGGCCTCTTGGGGTGGAGCCCTCTAATGAGGTTGAGTTAGGGGGTTCCAAAAACCACACCAAACAGCTTTTACAGATACACACCTGAGTCTAACACTATAAAAACACAGGGAGAGGGTGAAACACTAAATTCCTGGGGGGCGGTGAGGAGTGGGGATGGATGGGATGGGGGAGCCAAGGCGACCCAGCTGTAGCTATAAAACCCAACTTTTCAAAAATGAGTGGATAGGTATGTTGTCTAAGAGGCAAGGTAGCAGGTGGTAAGGGCAGGGAACACAGAGGTAGATGCCTGAATTCACATCTCTCCTCCAGCACTTGCAAAGTGTGTCTCTCTGTCTTCGGGTTCCCCATCTGTACAATATCCATATCTCATAGGGATTAAATGAAGTAATATTTGTGTCTGCTAATATTTTTTAAAATTAATGAAGAAGAAAACAAAAGACAAAGGCGAGCATGTCCCTAGACCAAAGCTTTTCAGGAAAGCCGGACTTTGTGCCAGGCCAGGGCTGCTGGCCCTCGATTTCCTTTGGACTACTGCCAGACTGCTGTTGGGCCAGACTCCTGAGCTCCTGACTAGCCCTCAGTGACCAGAGCCAGGGCAGGGGCGGGGGGAGGCGTGGGGGGTGGCACGGGAGGAGCAGAGGAGGGCAGTGGTAGAAGAAGAAACTCTCAAAATGCCGCAGCAGGGTTGGGAGGTGGATCTGGTTCCCAAGGGGTTTGGGGAGGGGACAACCATGTGCAGGGATGCCCTCAGATTCCTCAGTCCAGCCATTCCTGTTGTCTCCGAGCCTAGGACACCCTCTAGCCCATCCCTGGACCACACAGAGGAGGGCACCTGGGCCAGAGAAGTCCAACAGTGAGCTCCAAGCTAAGCCAGGACCAGGGCCAAAGTTAGAAAGAACGAACCAACCTATACATAGTTCTTAACTGTCCTTGAATCATGCATCAAACCTGATGTAATCTTTTTTTTTTAAATTTAATTTAATTTTTGGCTGCGCTGTGAGGCTTGCGGGATCTTAGTTCCCCAACCAGGGACTGAACCCATGCCCTCGGCAGTGAAAGCACAGAGTCCTAACCACTGGACCACCAGGGAATTCCCGAACCTGATGTCATCTTAAATGTCATTTATAAACACTTTTCCAGGTAATATTTATTCTGGAAGCCCTGAGGTCCTGCTTTTAACCAAGAAACAACCCTTTTGGCCCCCGATAGCATGTGGTCCAGCCCAGACCCAGGTCCAGAGCTCTGAGGTCATGCCCAGGAGGGGCAGTAAGGGCCAAGTCTTTCCTTGAGGCCAGAGGAATTCAGCTCATAAACTCAACAGGAGTGGGTTCAGCTTTGCAGCCTGCAATGCTCCCAACGAGCTCCACACAATCGAGACCAAAGGGACAGAGCAGAGCCTGGGCTTTGGGGTAAAACACACCTCAGTCCAAGTCTTGACTCTGCCAGGTACTAGAAAGTTCTTAACCTCTCTGAGCCTCAGTTTCCCCATCTGTAAAATGAGAGCAATAATAGTATCTACTTTCTTGGCTTCTTGTAAGGATCTTGATATTAGGATTAAAAGTCCCCAGCACAGGTCTGGCACTTGGGAAGTTCTTGACACGTGCACTATTACTGTGGCTGTTGTTATTCTTGCAACTGTTTACGAGCACCTACTATGGGTCATGCGCTATGCTGGCCGCTAAGATTCCAGCAGTGAAGAAGACAGATGTGGCTTTGGCCCTGTAGATCCTCTCCAGCCCTTTTGATCCCAACCACCATCCCTTAAACCCCACCTCAACACGGCCATCAACGCTTGTGGCCTCTGCAATCCCAACTTCATCTGGCCCCACACCCTTTGGTCTATGTTCACCCCCCAGCCCCACCCATGGGGTTGCCCACCACAGCTGGGGGGCTCCCAGGCTGCAGCCTGCTTCAAAGCCTGTCAGCAAGCTCTGGGGCGGCTGCTGCAGCCCGGCACACACTCAGGGCCACCCCGCCTGGACCCTGGCTACAGCCACAGAGCCCTCACTGCCACTGCTGCAGAACTCTCTACAGGCTGCTTCTCAGCGTCCCTAAGTGCCCACCCACCCCCTGCCTGCCTGGCCACCGGGCCAGCCACAGAGCCATCTGATTTGAATGAAACTTCAAACTTAATGACTTTCATGCTGGTTATTTAAAACGCAATGTAATTTTCTTAAACACCCTATTATTTCCTTTGATAGCTACAAAGCTTCCCCCAATCCCATAAGCATGTTTATTTTTAGGGAAAAGAGTGGCTTTGCAGTTGGTCATGGAGACTATAGGGAAAAGGAGCCTGCAGAAAGTAGGGCAAAGAGTCAACTGTAGCAGCCCGGAGACCCACAGCTGCGTTGCCTTCATGCTGGGGCAGACTCCACCGACACCACGGGGTCCAGGGCAGGACCCTGCCCTTCTCATACCAGCACATCCACCAGCGGCCCTCCTGTCTACCATCTGACAGTGGCCAAGTCCCCCTTCCTGTGCTTCCCCTCCACAGGGCCCCAGTGTGCTCATCTGTAAGATGGTTCCACTGGCTTCCCACAGACATGCCGGGCATCTATGGTCTAGGGAAGGGGTCCTGCGGCCACCGACATGCCCTCAGCTGCCTCCTCCAGACATTCTGCCCTAGTTAAGGCCTTGAGGCCTGCAGCTTTGACCAGCTGGACGAGATCTGTGCCCAGATAAAGTGGCCTCCGGCAGTGGCTGCCCACACTGGGAGGGTGGGTGGGTGTGGCCCTGCCAGTCGGGGCCCCCTGGCAAGGGAGGTGGCCTAGTGGTGGGTGTGCGTGCAGAGGTCAGCTGAGCCCCGCCAATGCGGGGTGTCCTCTGGGAATGGCTATTTTTAGATCCCAGGCTTTCATGTGGCCGAATGATGTGCAGTTTACAAAGCATTGGTAATGCGTTTCAGATGGCGGCCCAGCAGACCGGGAGGCTGGGCCTCCTGCCACCAGAGCCAGGTCAGAGTTAGTCAGAATACCCTCAACTGGACTCCTGTTACCTGTCTCTCCCTCCCTACAATTCCTTCTTGCCTGACAGGGAGACTAGGCCTGGAGCAGTTCTTGCAATGCCCAACAAAGCCCCACCTGAGGTCCACCCAAGCAGCAGGCCTCTCCAGCTGACACTTATCTGAACTTCAGAAATCCTCATGGCCAGAGCTCCCCACCCCCGTTTACAGAAGGAAACTTAGACCCAGAGAGGTTAACAGATTTGCTTGAGGTCACACACCCAGGGGAGGAGGTGGCCTTGGTCCCTGGCTTCCTTACCCATCATAGACACCTCCCCTCATGGGCAAATTGGGCTTCCTTGGGAGGGGTGATCGGCCAGCCCTGGCTAGGCCTCCCAGACACTGTGGGCTGGGGCAGCTGTAATCATGCACCCCCAGAACCCACTGTTCCCTGGGGCCACATCCTGCCCATCCACGCCTGCAGCCCCAGCCGCACACTCGCCATCAGCTGAAAGCAGGGAGTGTGGAGCCCAGACACCTCTCCGGTCCGTGGAGAGAGAGATGGTTGTTTTAATGGGGGGGGTAAAGGGGTTGGCAAAGCATCTGCTTCCTCTGATCTCCAAGGAGTTTTGGCTGTGGAGTTGGCTGTGACATGAAGGCTGTGTGTCACCATCTCCCTCTGGGCTCTAAAGCCATATCTGCTGGCACAGCCCAGGCAGGCAGGCTCCATGGGTGGGACAGGGTACATGGCTACCTCCCCACAAGAGAGGGCCAAACTCACCAAACTACTACCTTGGGCCAGGGACCCTATCCAGCAGGGGACAGTCCCTCTACCCACCAGGGGACTGAGCCAACGGGAGCCCCATGTTCTGCAGGACCAGAAGGGGCCAAACCCTCTGACCAGGACAAACCCTCCCGGGCTGCAGCTCAGAGACTACACATGCCAAGGCTGATGTGGGCCACACCTCTTTAAGAGAGGGAGGCGGCACCCACATCCAAACCCCAAGCATCAAAGGTCTGCGAGCTGACACAGCAAACTGCCCGAAGGAAGAAGCTAACAATGTCCTGGTTCCTCAGAGACCCTCCATTGACTCCTGGGGCCTTGGAGTCCTTCTAGAGACAGTGCTAATGAGACGTGCTCTCCACACCCTGGCTAAAGCACCAATGGGCTGCACAACCTGACCTCTGGGGTTCAGCTCCCCTCAGGAAACAGCGGACAAGACCCTGGACTCATGACCCTGGAGTGAGACTGAGAGTCAAAAGAAATAACACAAAACTTCCACCTCTGAGGCACCCCTGCCTTGCATGTGCCAGCTCGCTCGGGTCTGCCCTGCCCAAAGCCCACCCCATCCCTTGCATCCCAGCATCCACCTGCCCCAGCTGCCGGCTCTGCCCGCCTCACCCTCTATGTTCAACTCAAACCATCTCCCATGGGCACCACACTGCCCTTCATGCTGCCAACACACTGCAGGTACCCACCAAGCCACTCCTGGGCTCTGGAACCAGCGCTGCCCGGGTATTAAGGTCACGTGCTGGGCCTTCAGTGCTGGACCTTCTCCAGCCTCACAGACCCTGGGCTTTGGGTGGCTCTTCCAATGACCAAGAACATACTAATTTCTGCCTCTCCTTGAGCTGTGCCCCCGACCTAGAGCATTCTCCCACTCTCACCTTCGCAGTTTCTGGGCCAGCCAGAACTCTCCCCTGTCAGGAAGCCTTCCTGGCTGCCCCCACTGGCCTCCCTCCCTCCTCAGTGCTCTTTATCCAACACTCTGAGCCCCCAGAACTGAGCCTTGCCAGAACTGAGCTCTGGGGGGTGGGGCAGAGGTAGCCGTCCCCTCTGTGCTGAGCCAAGGCCAAGTGGGGCTCAGTAAATACCGGTTAAGAGTCTTGACCAGGATTCTAGATACAACTGGCACTATGTCGTCGACCAGCTGAGGGCCCGAGGGCTGGCTGGGCCGGACAGCTGTCCTCTTTGCCCTGCCCCAGGGGAACTGGCTGCTGAGCTGAGGACGGAGAGCATCAGGGGCTTCAGTCCAGCTGCACCTTCAGGAGCACTGCACCTACTGGCCCGGCATCCTTTACAAGGGCCATTCCCACACAGTGTTAACAATCCCTCCCACAGTGGCTTCCACTCATGAAGCAACTACTATGTGCCGGGAACTCCACATACACTATCTTGTTCTATTCCACAGTAACCCAAGGAGGTAGGAACCTTCGCTATCCTCATTTTTAGATGAGAAAGCTAAGGCCCACAGGAGTTAACTTACCCAAGGCCACTCAGCCAAGGAGTGGAAGATATGGTATTTGGGGGCGGAGCTTCCCGACTCAGGCCTTCCCCCTTCACTCCTCTAAGGGGCCTTGGATAAGTCCCTTCCCTGACCTGGCCTTACTGTCCCCACCTGCAGAGGAGGGTTGTTACCCAAGGATCTGTGCACTGTACCGTTGGGGGAGGGGGAGCCCTGTGACCTGATAAAACACCTGTTTCCTCCAACAGTCTTGTTTGTACACAGTGGCAGGAAGCAGCCAGTCACAAGGTATGAGGGAGTGTGACTGTATGGCTTTGGGACCGCAGCTGCCCGAGGAGGCTCAGAGGGAGGCTGCAGCTCCCCCTGTCCCCTCCATGTGGCTCTGTGCCCATCCTGATCCAGCCTGACCTCAGCAGTTATGCGACTTGAAACCAGTGCCCCTGCAGCCCATCCTTACAGCTCAGCTAAACCTCCCTTCATGCAGGAACGGGGGTTGGGTGTGATCTTAGGAGACCCAGGAGGGCATGGGCTGCCAACTGGCCATGAGAGGGGACCACCAAGGCCCCCCCTTCAACTCCACTCACGCCTAAGTCTTGGAGCACCTGGGGAAGTAGGCAGAACTGGTATGGATATCCCTGTTTGCGGGCTATGGAAGCTGGCTCGTGAAACCCTGCTGGGGCCGGGGGAAGAATACCTGGGTGCTGGTGACCAACTCAGGGCTCTCTGTCAGCCCCTCCACCCTGCTAAACTGGAGGAGTGGATGGCAGCCCTAAAACCGCAGCCCCTGGTGACAGGGTGGGGCAGGGGTCTGCAGGATAGGCCTCCTTCAGGGTGCTTTCCTGGCCCTGAAACCATCAGGGAAGCCCCCAAAACAAAGTTTCACCTTGGGAGCAGCTGGCTGTGAGGGGGTTGCTGCAGATTTTCCAAATACCACACAGCCTTCCAAGTCAGGAAGGAATGCAAGTCAAAATTACTTTTAAGTCTCACTGCCCACCACGAACCTATAAAATGAACAACAAAAAAGGGGAAACCACGTCAGCTATGCTTGGGCACCGCAAGGAACCCTCAGTGAACTGGGGCCTTGATTCTTCCTACCTCTTGAACCCATAATTCTCTTTGAACATTATGCTCCAGGAAAATAATCAAAATGGAAAGTAAGGAGTGATTTGTATAGAGCATCGTTCCCACTGGTAAGGCAAGCTGCGGGCGAACTAGAAGCCACATGAGGGAGAGATGAATAATAAACATGAGGGAAAACAAGCAAAGAAGCCGTGCATGGGCACTGCCTGGGGGCCTGCACACAGGGAAGCGTCGGAGCAAGACACAGGGGTGTTGCACACGGGGCACCATGTGAGAAAAGCTCTGGGAGTGGTTCAGAGGCTAATGGCCATGAAGGTCTTTTCCCTTTTTTTTCTTACAAAATAGCTTAAGCCCCTAACATCTTGGGTAAAGGGCTTCTATATGGCTGGGGAAGGGGAGCCTCTTTCCGAAAAATCTCTGGGCGGTGGGAGAGGATTCTCAGGATGGAATGAGTGGCTATGGCTCCCAATCTGGCCCCAGGAATAACACTTTTCCTCCCAAGAATGCCTGGGTGAGGCAGGCATTGAGGAGGGGGCCTGTACACCTGAGTCCCACCTGAGGGCTGGTCCCCAGGGTTCAGACCCCCAAACCCCGTGGCCCAAAGTGGAGATATAGTCCTCCAGACAGGAGTGCACATGGAGCCTACCACTGAGCCACCACTGGTCCCAGAGGAGCCAGGACAGCAAGGGAGAGGGATCAACTGTGGCCAAACCCTGACCCCCAAGCCCAGGCCATGCTGGCACCTTCCTGGGCACGTCCCTGGTACTGCTGCCTCCAGTCCTCACTCCAACTCCGGGAGGAGGGCTTGCCACTCCCATCGGGCAGATGAGGAAACTAAGGCTCAGACATACTTCTGACACATGGGCTGTCTCTGGACTCAGCATGGCAAGTGCATCATAAACCTTGGCCTGAAGAGCTGCTGGCGTGGACAAGGCAGCCGAGGCCTGATGGGGGATGACGCAGGGCCCCACTTGGATGGTCAGAGCAAGTCTCTCTGAGGAGGAGACATCTGAATAAGCCCTGAGTGAGGAATGAGAAGCGGCAGCTAGGTGAAGAGCTAGAGAAGAGAATGCCGAACTGCGGGAACGAGCGCAAAGGTCTTGAGATGGGAAGAATCTGGTGGTTGTAAAACCTATCAGGCCACTGAGGTGGCTGCTTTTTAGGGAGAAAGGAAGAGTATGGTGCAGATGAGGAGGGGCGGTCAGCAGGGGCTGGCCACCCAGGCATTCAGGCCGTGGTGAGTGACTTAGATTTTACTTCAGGAGCAATGGGAGCCTCTACAGGGTTTCATCAGGCGAGAGATGGGATCTGACTTATGTTTGGCTGCTCTGTGGATCCTGGATTGAGGGTTAGGGTAGGGTTGTGGGGAGGGACCCAGGTCCGCTGCAGGGACCCTAGAGGAGGCTGCCTTCCTGGGGGAGGGATGGTGATGGTTGGGACTTGGGGGCAGCGAATGAAGTAGAGGCGTGGAAGATTTGGGATGCCTGGAGGGAGCCCAGATGCCTGCCGGCCCCCTATTTGTCTTCATCGGGCAGACAACTCTACTCCTTCAGGAAGCTGCTCAGCAGACCCTCCCCACAGCCTAGGCAGGGGCCAGGTCTGCCCAGGACATGCCGGCAGGACCTTTTGTGACAGTACTCCTCTGGCCAGGGATTCAGGTCTATTCATCTGTCTCCTCCACTCAGCTGGGCACTCCAGGGGCAAAGGCTGCTTCTGCTCTGTCTGGTGCCCAGCCTGTTGCCAAACTCTCTCCTAACAGGCTTCATCCCAACCAGGGCTGGTGACCAACCATCACTACCCCTCCTCTGTGAGACCCCACTGCTCACCCTCTGAGGGGTGTGGAGGGTTGGGTGGGTGCATCTCTGCAGAGGCCCCCCAGACCAGCTAGCCACGCGTCAGCAGCACTTCCTTCCTCTGCTCAAGTCTTGCTCATACCCTCACCTCCTGCTCCCCCAGGGCTCGCTCCCCTCACTTGGTCCTCAGACCTTGGAGTCAGAGAACATGAGCCCGATGGCCAGAAGCCCACTGCTTCAAGTGGGCTCCTTCACGTCAGATGTCTCCGGGTATGCCCAGACACCAGTACGGCACAGGGAAACAGCCCCAAGTCCCTGCAAGAGCCAAAAGGCTCAGCTCAGCTATTTTTTTAAATTGAGATGTAATTCACATACCTTAAAACTGACCATTTTAAAGTATACAATTCAGCGGCTTTCAATATATTCACAAGATTGTGCAACCACCACCACTATCTAATTCCAGAACATATTCATCACCCAAAAAAAGAAACCCCATACCCATTAGCAGTCACTCCCCATTCTCCTCTTCCCTCAGCCCTCGGCAACCACTCCTCTACTTTCTGGCTCTATGGATTTGCCTATTCTGGGCATTTCATCTAAATGGCAAAAGGCTCAGCAGCGTTCCAGGCCACAGATACCAAGCAGAGCCCATAGAAGGGGTCAGAAGAGTGACATGGCCTCATATCCTTTTTGAGATGAGGATTTGCACCAGACTGTCAGTTCTGCACTAAGACTCTGAGTTTCCCTAAGTAGTGATGGCTTACTCATCCCAGAAATCCCTCAAAGTCTGGCGCAGGACCAGTCATTGCCCCTCCCCACCTCAATCCCAGAGCAGAGCAAACAAAACAAAACAATAGTGGCTACTGGTCTAGGCCAGTAACTGTCTGCAAGCCTACATTAGATGCCTGAAAGACATCAGCTATGAAATTAACTTTGACCTAATTTCCACTTCCAAAAACAGAGTTTGCAAGAAACCAAGTACCAAAAAGAAGGAACCTTTTGGGAAAAAAATCCCTCTGCCCCCCTGGCAGTTGTCTGTGAGGTGGTCATTTGGCCCATTGCTCCTGACAATGTTCAAGTCTGCCTGCTTTGAGGTGTCCAACGTAGCAGCCGTGTGGGTATTCCACCCACACAAGGGCAGATGGTCCCTGGCATGAGTTTTCCCCACTGTCGGGAGGTCAAGCGTTCGGCCCTGAGCTACCCCGCACAACTGTTGACCACTTGGATTCTCTCAGAGAGGGCAAAGAGCAAGAGGGGCCAAGTTCTAAGGCTCATGGGGAGGGGCTGGGCAGTGTGTCATCTGTCCCCTGAAGAGGGGCTCAGGAAAGCAGAGCTTTGGAAAAAAACTTCCAAAGGTGATTTTCCTCAGGTCCCCTACAAGGGACTCCTAACCCATCGTGAGTTTCTTTCCTCATTCCAGACACATGAACCTTGAATCACATGATAAATGTGCTCCCAAAACATGGGGTCAATTAATTTTGCTTTTTAAAACCTCACCATATTTTAAATATCCACACAACCCTGAGTAACACAAAGAACTACTACTCTTATTTGCTATTTGGTTGTAAGTTATCAGATTTGCTTAAAGGAGGCTCCCCTATATTCATGTACACCTTCCTCACCCAGCATCTCCCCACCTTAGGCCCTTGCCTCTGTCCTTGTCCCCAGCCCCATGGAGCAGCCGATGCCAGGGCACAGAAAGTCAGCTCCAGAGCCTGCCCTCCTCCTGTGTTCCCAGAAGCCAGGCTGCAGGAGGCTACAGCTGTGTGGGGAGGAGGACAAAGGGATCTGCCCCTATAAGAGAGGGTGTGACACATAGAAATGCATCTGCTGTACCTTGAGAAAGAGCCCAAAGTTGAAAAAATGAATGATCCAGGCCAGGGTACCGATGGTGTGCCTGCCCTAGTTCCTACTCCCCCCCAAGTCCTGACCGCTAGAGGCAGCCATCCATCTGCCTACACTTCGACCAGTGTAAGCTAAAGGACACCAAATGGTCCCATCACCACACCCTTACGAAGAACGAGGCACTCCCACTCTGGGCACTCTCCTACCACTTGCCCAGGCTGTGAAAGAAACTCAGAAACACTGCCTTTTCCCTGCACCTCTGTGTAATCATAAGATGCTGGAGGGAATCTGCCTGCTAGGTCTGCTTTGAGTCCTAGGCCTTTTGTTTAGTCATGATTATCAGGGATGCCAGCTCCCTGTCAGCAGCTCATGTGCCTGTGGTTTGGCAGTGGTGGGTCATGTCCCACCACTTGGCCCCAAATCTAAGGGTTTATACCTTGTAGGGGGCCCCCAAAGCATCCTTCAGTATCAGCTCATGGAGGGTAGAGGTCTCTGGGGAGAGCTGCTGTGTCAGGTGGCAAGGTCAGAAGGTGAGCCCCTTGCCCCCACAGACTTGGAAGGAAGTGAGTACCTCACAGACGGAGCCACCCCAGAGCAGAAAGCCAGACAGACCACTCAACCAACATGTTCCTTCACAGATGAAGGAATGGGAGTCCAAAGGGCAAGGAGCTTATTTCTAGTCAGCTGCCTACCACCAGGTTTTCCATCCTGGGTTTCTGGAGAGAAGGTTCAATCTACTTTCTCATGTCCCACCAGCTTCAGCATGAAACAGCTTTCAGAACCAACCCTCCTCACTCCTGATCTGACACAGCCTGGCAGTCACTCTCCGCCCTCTGGGTGACCCCCACCACTAGCCATGTGAGCCTCCTTCTGCTGGCCTGACCTGCCCTGGGTCTACATTTGCACCCAACACCCACCCACCACAGACCCCAAACCCTTACATGTACCCTAGAAGCTCTAATCTCACCCCTGACTTTGGCCAGCTGAGCACACTCTGAAACACTAATCTGAATTTTTCGTAAGTGCAGCTTTACTGCTGCTCCCCAGCACTCAGAAAAGGCTCTTCACACTTTAGGTCATCTGCACCAGTGGGCAAAAAGCATGGTTTGTAATGGTCATGGAATCTTCTCAAAGCACTGGGTACTTAAATTTAATTTGCAAATTCATTAGACAGGCTGCTTACTGACACTACTGATTTGAAACACCTTTGCAAACCCTTCCTGGTGCATTTGAGACCAAGCCAGCTTCATAAAAACCCACTTTCCACACATCGTGTTCAGGTTGTTTCTCTGGTAAGGCCACATTCATGCCAGTAAGGACAGAGCGAGTAGAGCATGTTTCTCCTGTACAACCAGGAGACCTGAAGCAGACCAGCTTTTCTGCCCGTTCCTCCAAACACTGAGGATTGGGGCTTAGTGGGAGAAGGCTAACAGCAAAGCTTACAACTCTGAGCACACTACATACACCACCCTCAGGAGGGGTGGGTGGTCTCAGCTTAACCGTTCTCCAAGCCGACTCCATCCCAGCATCACCTAGCACCAGGACAGGGCCCACGCCTGCTAGTGAGCAAGCTGGGAAGACAAAAGCCAACCGCTGGAGGCAGGTGGGGTGCCTAGGGCAGCCCTCCTTCCTTCAGGAAAGTTCTCCTTCTGGTTCAGATCCCGCTGGGTGTGGATGGGGAAAAAGACAAGAACAAGAGTTCTGTATCCATTTTGTTCTAGGCAAAAGTCACTTCTTGCCCATGCCTCACATACCTGATCAAGAAGGTTGCAGGCACAAGGCGGGCTGGGCTGCTGGGGCCACTTACCAGCGAGGGCTGCGGCTGGGGGTGCTGCCCTGCTCCCGAGGGGGGTGGGTAGTGCATGAGCAGATTGAAGGCGGAGTAGACGGTGTCTTTGTACATGCCGCTGGCGCACTCCGGGGCCTTCAGGCCTGGAAAAACCACAGCTGGTCAGAAGCGCCAGCCCGGGCGGCTCGGGCTGAAGGCTGTCTGCTCGCTCGAGAGAAAATCGGAATTGCCAAGGGGTCCCCTTCAAGTTCGTGACTTGAAGGGCTGGGGGTGCCCGCAGTGCCAAGTTTCGACGAAGGACCCCGAGTTCGGGCCTCCCTTTCTCGGCCCCCACTCCGCTCTCCGGCCAAGAAACCTTGGCCAACGCTTTCTCCTCAAGTCGGGGGATTAGTCAGTCACCTGGGCAGGAGGGGAGGCGGAGATCGCGGGGGTCTGTTTACTCCTATAAAGGTCAGGGCACCGGAAGTGACTCGAGCCCGGCGGCGCCCGGGAAACCCGCCCCCCACTCCCCCACCCCCTCGGTTTTACCGCCTCCTCGAGCTGCAGTTGGGGGGAGCACCCCCTCGGCTCCCTCCCATCCTCAAAGGCCCCGCTCTCCCACCGAGGCCGGGCCTTAGCGGGAGGAGGGGAGCCGGGCCGGGCAGAAACTCACCGTCTCCCAGAGACTCTGTAAGTTTGTCGGGGAAAAGTCTCTGCGAAGTGTGTTCCCGCCCGAGAGCCTGCGGGAAGATCCAGAGGGGCCTTGAGAGGGCTGGGAAAGCTGGGGGCTCGGGGCCCGGGGCAGGAGGGGTCTGAGGGATGCGGACCCCCGAGGGCCGCGGGAGGGAGGGGCGGGGCAGCGCGAGTCGAGCGCCGGGGCCGGCGGAGCGCGGCGGCTGAGGGGGAGCAGCGGGGCGCGGGCCGGCGCTCACCTCGGCTCCGACCTCGGCCTCGCCGCGGGCACCGGCGCCCGCCCCCGGGACCCCCGCGTCGCCGGCCGCGCCCTCGGACTCATTGACGAGCGACGACTTAAGCTCGGCCAGGTCGCGCTCGGGGCCCGCGGCGCTGTCGCGGCTCTTGTCGTCCTGCTCCTCGCCCTCGTCCTGGAAGGCCAGCAGCTCGTCGGGCGCGCCGAGGTCGTCGCCGCCGCCCGCGCCGCCCCCGCCCGAGTCCAGCTGAGGCATGGTGCGCTCCGCCCTCGGGGGCGCGGGGCGCGGGGGTGCGGGGCGCGGAGCCGGCCCGGGAGGCAGCGAGCCCGGAGTCCGGACCTCCGAGCCCGGAGCGCGGCGGGCGGAGCGCGGGCTGACTCCGCCTGGGCGGGCTGCGGGCGCGGGGCGCGGGCGCGGGCGCAGGGCTGAGAGGCTCGGGGAGCTGGCGGGTCCGAACATCAAAGGCGCCGCCGGCTGAGTGCCGGGGGCGGGGCGGGGACGCCGGGGGAGGGCCCGGCCGATGGGCGGAGCCATAGCGCCCCGCCCCTCCTCTCCCGGGAGAGGCCGGGACGTACCCAGTGGGTAGAGACTTAAAGGGCTCGCTCTCCCAGGCATAACCTCAGTGAGGCGTCGGAGGAGCCTGAAAAGCATTACACTTCTCCTGAAATGCGGGGACTCTAAAGGAGATTCTTGACCTTGATTCCTCACCTACAACAAGGGAGTCCCTTCCTGCGCCCAGGTTTCTCCCCCAGCTGCGGAGGGCGCGGAGTTTGTGGGTGCCTTGGAACGGGAGCCAAGGTGTGAGCAGAGTCTGTGCCCCGGGCCCAGTATGTCCTGGGCTTGGAACTGGGGGCTTCCTAGAGCTCGGGGGCTGCTCGAGGCTGTGCTCGAACACCGGGCCGGCAGAGTTAGGACTCCTTAAAACTGCATTCTCTGAAGCATCTTCCAGCCTTCTGCCAATCTGGGCCCTCCTTCCAGGTCGCCCGCACACAGTGCGAACGCAAGCATATACCCCTCACACATTTATTGAGTGCCTGTTGTATGAGGGACTCATACATTACACATCTGTGATGGGCCTCTCAGCCATGTGGCGGCTCCGAGGCGCGAACACAGCCAAGAGGGCAAGGAGGAAATATCCCGCCAGACCCCATTCCAATCCTCCAGCCCCACCCCCCAACCCCACCCCCAACACCTCGCTCAACTGAGTTCCCTGCCTGGAACCTGCGGCCGGGGGAGGGAGACTTTGGGCAGCTACGTGGGCCGCGGAATTCTGACGAGGGGTCAGTGGTCCCAGTAACTTAACCGGGAAGTCGCATTCCCGCAGAGCCCATTGACTCTGAGCCTGGCGCAGGCGGGCCCTCGCAAGATCTAGGCTGCAGGGTCTGTAGCCGGAGGAGGGCGGGAACGTGAGACACCTTCCATCGCATCTACCTGGCACCTTGTGTCACGTCCACGCGGGCCTCCTCAGCACACTTGACCTCAGCTCAGCCACTGCATCTAGGAAAGACACTGGCCCTTTTGGATCGCGGTGCAGTAAACCCAGCAGGTTTCGGTGCTGGATTCAGTGTAGACGTTCCCACGTCTCCCGAAAGCAACTGGTGCAGAGGGTATTTAGGAGGCGAGAGCGTCTTGGACGCGTGTCCGGTTCAGAGTCCCACAGGAGTCCTGTAGCGGCGCAAAGCCTGGCCGGAAGAGGGCCGCGCCGCCCCTGTGGGTCCAGGCCCAGCCGGGCTGGCTGCGGATCAAAGAACCACGGCCGCCCTTCTCTGCGTTCAGATCCTATCTGCACCCGCCCAGCGGGGCGCCTCGGCCCCCCCCCCCACCTCAGGGCTAGAGTGCCCACTTTTCCTCCCTTCCCGGTGCTGGAGGGGCGAGGCGGGGGTGGGGGGGGAGGGGGTTGGGCACTGGTGCTCAGCTTGGTGATGGAGATGTGAGAAGACCCTGCCCATTAGGTCTCCCTCGGCTCCTTTCCTGGCTGTGAGCTTGCTGGTCAGTCTCACTCATCCCCTCTAGAGTGTGTGTGGGGGAGGGTTGTTCCAGCCTGACTTGGCCCAGTTGAGAGGGGAGAGGGTACAGGAGGAGGGGCCCACAGCTTCCCCCCATCCCCTGCCCCCGAGGTTGCAGGGTCTGGCTTTGGACTGAGCGTCCTCTGGGAAGTTGAATGGGAATACAAATCTGCCTAATCCAAAGGCTTTGGAGGTCCTCCTCTGTTTGCGGGTGACCCCAGCTTAGCAGGAGCCTCCTTCCTCCAGGAGAATAAGGCTAAATTTTTTTCAGCTTAAAGTATTAGCCTTTAGGGCTTCCCTGGTGGCGCAGTGGTTGAGAGTCCGCCTGCCGATGCAGGGGACACGGGTTCGTGCCCCGGTCCGGGAAGATCCCACATGCCATGGAGCGGCTGGGCCCGTGAGCCATGGCCGCTGAGCCTGCGCGTCCGGAGCCTGTGCTCCACAACGGGAGAGGCCACAACAGTGAGAGGCCCGCGTACAGCAAAAAAAAAAAAAAAAAAAAAGTATTAGCCTTTAATCAGAGATTATGAACTTTCTGCTCTATTGGGATGAAAACAGCCTTTCTTTACTAAAATGATAGTAAGAATTGATTTTTTAAATATCCTTATTTGGCAAAAGAAAAACTTGGCTACTCTCTGTTCCCTCTGCCACCCCAAATTTCTTTGGACATTTTATAGGGCTGTGAAATCCCAAGGTCTGGGATCTGCGGCCCTATGGGGTCATGGCCCCAACCTCTTGCCCTGCTGGGTGGAACTGGGGGAGGGGGTGGGCGAGTAGGGAGAACAGAGGGGTGAGGTGGGGTAAGGTTGGAAGAGAGAAGCTGAGGCTCAGACATCCACAGCCACACTGGAATCAGCCTGAAGGCTTGCTGAGGGAGCCTCTACCCTATACCTGGACTCAGGCTGTGGCGAAGGGAGGGGCCGAAGTGGGGACCTGCCCTCCAGGAGGCATTGAGTGTTTGAGAGGCTCAGAAATTACTAGAGCTGAGTTTGTTACTGTATTAATCTGTACAGATGATGGGCAGAAGGAGCTCAGATATGGGGAGATCAATGTGGCTGGAACGGTCAGGCTGGTTTCCTGAAGGAGGCGGATTTTGTCTGGGCCTGGAAGGCTCTGTAGTGCTTGGAGAGATAGAGAGGAAAAGGTATTCAGGCTTGTCCCCATAAGATATATACCCACCTCTGCAGCAGCCCCTTGTCTAGTGAGCACTGAATCTATCATCCACACAGTGATTTCATATTACTGAGTGATTACTATGTGCCAGGCATCATGGCAAGAGCTTCACACACATTATCTCATTTACTCACCATACCAATCCTATGACATAGGGACTATTATCCCCATTTATGAATGGGGAAACTAAAAAGCTCAGAGAGGTTGAATAAGTCATTGCAGGTCTCACAGCTTAGAAGTGAGGGTGTTAGTATTCCAAACCCTGGCAGCCTGACTCCTGAGCTACCCTAACCACCACACTCTAGTGTTCCATTATGACTTCTAAAATTCCAGAGGGTGTCCTTATCTGCTTTGTGATCTTTGCAGACAAATGCTGATGAATGAGCTGTCACTAATAGAATCCCAGCTTTCTGGGTGGCTCACGTTGCATACAGGGGCCACCAGGAGGATTGGGGAAACTTCCTGGCTGGTCTGAATAGGGTGGCTCAAGCCCTTTGCTGGTTGAGAGGGCCCAGAGCATCTGCCTTGAGTCAGACAGACCTCAGCCCATACCATCTCTCACTTGGACTCACCCTAGACTGCTTGCTCTGGGCGCTGACTCAGATCCCAAACAGAGATGATAGGCCCTGGGGTTCCTCTGTGGGGTGGTGAGTGGGATCTGCTGTGGCTGCCCCCCTTGGAGGTGACCAGGGAGTTTGGGGACCAGGGCCAGCTGCAGGGAGGCACCAGAATCTTCTGGACTCACGCAGCCCAGGCTTCATTTTCACACAAATGAACCAGGTGGATCGCGCTGTCATCAGATGCTGAATGCAGGACAAAATCAGAGCTCTTAAGGGTTGAGGGATGGAACAAGAGAGCTCTAGGTTTAGGGGCTTCCCTGGTGGTGCAGTGGTTGAGAGTCCGCCTGCCGATGCAGGGGACACGGGTTCGTGCCCCGGTCTGGGAAGATCCCACATGCCGCGGAGTGGCTGGGCCCGTGAACCATGGCCGCTGAGCCTGAGCGTCCGGAGACTGTGCTCTGCAATGGGAGAGGCCACAACAATGAGAGGCCCGCGTTAAAAAAAAAAAAAAGAGAGCTCTAGGTTTGGATTTAGACAGACCTGGTTTCCATCCCTGCCCTGTCATTTATTAGCTGGGGGACTACAGATAAATCACCGACCCTCTCTGAGCCTCAGCTTCCTCAGGGGTAAAATGGGTGTCACCCCAGAGCCTGCCTCGCACTGTGGGAGCAAGGCTGAGATGACTCATGTATCCTAGGAAAGAGCTTAGCACAACACCCAGCACATTCCAAGCACTCTAATAAATGGGTGCTCTTGAGCTAGATATTTTTCAAAGTTGTTAGGCTAATTGGCTCTTCATGTAACGTCATGTAAATCATCTAAATGTTCTCATGGCCTGAGCTCACTTAATCACAACTAAGGCTGAAAATATACATTTCCTTTCCTTTTCTTTCAAGTTCCTTTAACATGAAAGGCCCGCATGAACTCTCTGACCTTTTCTAACAGGGAGACCCTTGAAATGTGGTGTTTCCAGAAAACAGCTCAAAGGAGCCCCAGATGGATTTGGTAAATTACAACGGGGAGAGAGGTTCAGAGTGGGTCTCTTCCTGCCCGCCAGCCGCCTGGCATCCTGTTGGGGCTTGCTGAACACTGCCTGGAGGCTGGGCTGCTGGCTCCAGGCAGGAACACTTCCCATGGAGCTTTCTCTCTCGGGGCAAAGCCTGGTCACACGTCCTAGAGTCAGACTGGTTTGTTACTAGAAACACAGTTTGCTCTCTGAAAACTCTGTGTAGTTTCACTGCACGTCTGTGCATGTGTGTCTGTGTGTGTACATGTGGGAGGTTGTGGCCTGCAGAATGGCAAAGACACACAATTGCTGGGATGTGACTGCTCTGGCAGCTGCCTTTAAAATGAAGCAAGAGTGGTTAAGACTCCGCCTGCCAATGCAGGGGACACGGGTTCGAGCCCTGGTCCAGGAAGATCCCACATGCCGCGGAGCAACAAAGCCCGTGCACCACAACTACTGAGCCTGTGCTCTAGAGCCTGTGAGCCACAACTACTGAGCCCGCGTGCCACAACTACTGAGCCTGTGAGCCACAACTACTGAAGCCCGTGTGCCTAGAGCGTGTGCTCCTCAACAAGAGAAGCCACTGCAATGAGAAGCCCGCGCACCGCAATGAAGAGTAGCCCCCGCTCACTGCAACTAGAGAAAGCCCGCACGCAGCAACAAAGACTCAGTGCAGCCAAAAATATATATATAAACGAATAAATTTTTAAAAAATAATAAAATGAAGCAACAGGGTTTGGGGTCATTTTTTCCATCTTTATAATCTTGTGTGTGTTCTCCCCCAGACTCCCTCCCCCGCAATTAATGCACTAACAGAGAATTACTCTTTTTTTTAAAAATAAATTTATTTATTTATTTTTGGCTGCATTGGGTCTTTGTTGCTGTGCATTGGCTTTCTCTGGTTGCAGCGAGCGGGGGCTACTCTTTTTTGTGGTGTGTGGGCTCCTCATGGAGGTGGCTTCTCTTGTTGCGGAGCACGGGCTCTAGGCGCGTGAGCTCAGTAGTTGTGGCTCGCGGGCTCTGGAGCTCAGGCTCAGTAGTTGTGACACACGGGCTTAGTTGCTCCGCGGCATGTGGGATCTTCCCATACCAGGGCTCGAACCCATATCCCCTGCATTGGCAGGCGGATTCTTAACCACTGCGCCACCAGGGAAGCCGGAGAATTACTCTTAAAATAGAAAGTTAATAATGAAGCTCGATATTAGTTTTTCCTGATGAAAACCCAAGGAATTTGGCCAAATTGGCTTGAGGGGTCATAGTGGTGGTGAGATTATAAAGAGAGCTGCCCCACAGGTTCAGAGGGCTCCTTATGACAGTTTCCCGGGGCTAATCTCCCACATGGGACCAGCTATTGTTCCCAGTGAATGGGGCTGGGATTTGCTCACCCGGAGGAATAAAGAGTCCTGGGTTTCCACAGAAAGGGGTCTGGAGTCAGAGGCACCAAGGTGTCAGCAGCAAAAGCAAGCTGGGAGTGGCTGCTGCGTGCCAAGCACTGTGCCGCCAGGGCGCACTGGTCTCCCAAGAGCTCAGTAGTGGGAGGCTGTGTCCTGTACCCTGCTCCGCCACTGGCCTGCTGGGTGAACTGCCTTCTCCGGGCCCAGTGCCCCTTACCTAGTTTCAGTGATGCAATGAGGAGCCTGTGGCGATGAGTCCAGAGGTGAGAGGCAAGAGGCACCCCAAATGCAACAAGAAGTGGGGGACACTGAGGCCCAGTGTCCATGTGAGAGTCGCCAGCAGTTTCACGGAAGAGTGTGCCCACGTTCGCTCCTGTTTGGGGTGTGGGAACGGCCCGAGACACGTTGACGTATGAACATCTTACCAGGAAAGTACCATTAGACGTCTCTTTTTGAAACAGGGCTGTCAGGGCTTTGCTGCTTATCGCTAGGGTCTGACACAGAGCTGGCGAACTGCAGTGCTCAGAAGTTTTTGGATGGATGACTTACTTGATGGATGGATGGATGAGTAGGTGGATAGATGGATGGGTGAATCATTCACAGCAGTGACCACTTAGAATTCAGGGAGAAAGTAGCAAGCCCAGTACCTGCTTTCTAGGAACTTGCCATCTTGCAGGGGACATCAGGCCAATAGAGTTCCCAGGAGCCAGGGGTTTGGAGACATGGCTGTTGTATGCATGTCATGGTAGACAGGGAGGGCTTCCGGAGGGTGAAGGTCAGCCTAGGAGGCAAGTAGAATTTAGGAGGTGGGGCAGTAGCCCACACTCTGGGTTGTGATGAACTTTGACCCCATAGGGTCTCTGGGGCCTAGGTGAGCCAGGATCCTGGGGGAGAGTTTGGCTATCTGTTGGGCCTTGCCCAGAATGGCACATCTTCACGCCCCATTTCCTACAGTCCCCTCAGCCCCCCACCAACTGGGACAATTTCTCCCAAGTACCACCTCCCCAGACACCGGCTCTCCCTGTTTACCTCCCCTCCTAGGACAGACTACTTCCTGGGTGCATAATCCACCATCTTGCACTGGGCTTCAAGGGTTTCCTGGCTCAGTGCCCCAAGTAGAGTGCCCCCTCTTTTCTAGCAGCTGGGCGGGGGGAGGAGCAACAGGACATGGGAGGTAGGGAGGAT
This sequence comes from Mesoplodon densirostris, assembly GCF_025265405.1. NCBI lineage: Eukaryota > Metazoa > Chordata > Mammalia > Artiodactyla > Ziphiidae > Mesoplodon > Mesoplodon densirostris. Next base: position 114,126,357 of record NC_082663.1, on the reverse strand, counting down.
TAAAGGGGACCTGGGGGCTTCCCTGGTGGCGCAGTGGTTGAGAGTCTGCCTGCCGATGCAGGGGACACGGGTTCGTGCCCCAGTCCAGGAAGATCCCACATGCCGCGGAGCGGCTGGGCCCGTGAGCCATGGCCGCTGAGCCTGCGTGTCCGGAGCCTGTGCTCCGCAACAGGAGAGGCCACAACAGTGAGAGGCCTGCGTACCGCAAAAAAACAAAAGGGGGACCTGGGCCAGACCCTGGAGTCACTGCCAGTCCCAATGTACATGGCCAGTAAAGATTCTGAGAAGTCCTGCACCAGGAAAGTTCTGTCTAGCCTTCTTTGGTTAAGTGCCTTCCAAACTTATCTGATTGTAAAACTATTTTTCCATGTATGATTTTCCAAAGAACGTGGCTCCCCTGAAAGTCTTTTGGGAAATGCTGGTATCCCTGGTTTCAGGAGGCAGAAACGGGCACTCCTTATCCAGAACATATTCCAATTTGTGTCCCTGATATGGAGGAAATTAGCAACACTTGCACCCCAAACTGGTCTTTACAGCTCTAACCAGGCTTCACTCTAGGCCTACTGGAGTCTCGGCTTCTTGGGATCACGGAAACTTCACCTGTGCCATTGCTGAGTGCTCATATGGACCAAGCATACTGTGGCACTTAATAAATGCCTGCTGCCCATGGGATGGGGCTGTTGTGTAAAGGCCCAACCCACCTCGGTTCCTCAAACTCCCAGGGGCTATTCCCATTGGTTTGTTAGCTGGGAATTCTGCAGTGTCTGAGATGCCTTGCTTTTTCAAGGCTCATTTCCGGTCTCTCCCTTATCCAGGAAGCCTTCCCACCTACTTGGATCCACAGGGATCTCTCTCCCTTCCAGACTCCCATTGCCTTTAGAATTGGAACCCCTCAACTGCTCCTGAGCTGTTCGGTCTCTGTTTCCTGTGAGTGAGTCTCCTGTCCCTCGACTGCTGTCTGTGTTGTCTGGTGGTCAAGAGAAGGGCTTAGAGCTCACAGCCTGTGTGTGAACTAGGGCTTCTGCACTTACTCATTGTGGGTGGGACCTTGGGCGAGTCCCCTCTTTCTTGGAGCCTTCGGTTCCTCATCTGTTAAGTGGGTGCAATAATAGTATTGCCTCAAAAGCTGGGAAGATGAGTTCCTGCTTGTAAAGTACTTTGCACGGTGTCACGTGTGGAGTAGGTTCTTGCTAAGTGGTGACCAGTTTCAATTATTATTGATCCCAGCCAGCAGGGCTGAGCTCAGGACCACCCCTTCAAAGTGCTTAGCAGAGGCTGTCCTGCCATCCTGCAGTCCTGCTAGTCATGGGTGGAGAGCAGGAAACAAGGTGGGGAAGGCACCAGGAACCCTGCCTTCTGAGGCCAGGCCGAGGCCACTGAGTATTCAAGTGGGGACTCCTGAGTAGGGACTCCTCCTGCCAAGAGATGGCCATCCCATATGTCTGCAGGCCGGAGGGAGCCAGCTGGCCTGTGGCGCCTGAGGGCAGAGGCAGGACTAATGGGAGGAAATTACATGGAGAGATTTCATCTGGCTTTTGAGGAAGCACGTCTACCAGGCAGAACTGGCCAACCGTGAGCCGCCCAGGCCACCGACAGAGCCAGTGAGCTCTCCCTGTCACCAGAGGTGTATGAGCAGAGGCTGGGGGCCTCCAAGGGAGGGAAGCCACTGAGGGGATTTCTACCCTTGAGGCTCCTCCGAGGCTGTGGGCAGTCCCTTGTACTTCCTGAGTGGGCCTGCTGCTCCCTGGCCCATCTGAGTCCACCGCAGGTATCTGAGAGTGAGAGCAAAAGCTTGGATACTTCTGGCTCCAAACTGGGGCTGGAGGCTGGAGGGGAGAGGGTGTTGCTATAAGAAGCTGATCTCAAGGGGGTTAATAACCACAAAGTCACCTTTTTGAGGCAGCTGCTTAGTTCAGTGGCTGACATCATGGAGCCGGAGCCTGTTCTGTACCCAGGCACCTGCCTTAGGCCTGCTGGGGTCACGGAGGACAGAGCTTGGTGGTAGGAGGGGTCTTATTCTTAAATCAGCCTCCCCTCTCTTGCGGCAACTTCTAAACCAGGGGCTGAGGAGAAAGAAGGGAAGAAGCAGGAGAGGAGAGAGCCTGGGTTTCAATACTGATTCTGCCACTTGGTAGCTCTGTGACTTTGGACGAGTCACTTAACCCTCTGTGCTTCAGTTTTCTCTGTAAGACGGAAAGATAATAATACCTCCCTCATTCGGTTCTTGTGAGGATTAAGTGAGTTATTGTTTGTGGTCTATAATAGTCCATAGTAAGTACCATGTATTTGTTAAATAGATAAAAATTAATTGATAAACTCACCTAGGCCTAGCCTAGTACCGTGCAAAGGTCTCTATATCAATCACCTTTTTTAGTCTCCACAACAGCCTAATGAGGTTGAAACTACTATTATTAGGGAAATTAGGGAAAGTGAATCTGAGAAGGTCAAGTTCCTTGCCCAAGGTCACACAGCTGATGAGAGGCAGGGTGAAGGTTTAAACTCCGGATGGTCTGGCTCTCTGTCACTTGGCTCTGCTGCCCCACAGGTTTGCAGCCTCCCTAGGGAGGTAAGGTGCCAATGAGAGCAGGGTAACAACAGATCAGTGGGCAGGAAGGGGTCAGAGGCGTCTCCCAACCCCCATCCGCCTTGGTCAGGCTGGAAGCCCCCTCTCGTGGCTGCTGCCTGGGAGAGATTTCTCTGACTAATTTGTGGAAACGTTGCTGGGTGACTCCGGTTACAAATTACAGCCCTGCTTCCTCCAGCTGAGTAATCTCCATGATGGGGAGGAGGGGGCCTGGAAGTAGCCGGAGTTCTGGGCTGGCAGTGTTTGCCTTGGCGGTGACACTGCTGAGAGAGCTGGGCCACCCCAGACAAGCTCCAGGGACAAGGGACAGGAGCTGGACAAGGACACAGTCTCTCTGGGTGGTGTGGGGCTGTGGGCCTAAGGTGTCCTGCTCACTCCCATTTTCTCTCCTGTCCCAGCTGGACTCCTCTCTCTTGCTCATAACTGTGCGCCCTGGGCTGAGCCAGGGCCTGGCGGAGAGCAGATGTCCAATAAATACCTGTTGGATTCCAGAAGTCTCCAGACACTGCACTTCACTGTTTACAAAATTCCTTCCCCTCTGTTATCTCATCTGATCCTTACAACAACCCTGAGAGGTAGATGAGGAAACTGCGGCTCAGAGAGAGGAAGTGACTTGCCCAAGGTCACACAGCTCAAACCCGGGTTGCCGGGCTCCAAATTATCTGTAGCTCCACAGCCCACAGAGACGTCTCCCCCTGTCCTTGTGTGAGGACAGTGGGAGGACAGAAGGAACCCCTCGTGGATGGAGGCTCCCCCATGGCCTCCTTCGGCACAGAAGTACTCCTCAGAAACCGTCAGGGGAGATGGCCTTATTGTCTACTGGGACACAGAGGCACAGCCTCCGGGGCTTCTGACTGGGATGAGGAGGCTCAGGGATGCCAAGCTCTTTCCCAGCCTCTCCTCGCTGTCAGACAGACAGGTCCATGCAGTCAGAAGCTCTTTGCCAGGGAGGTGCATCCAAGTCACTGTCCCAAAGGCCAGTCTCCATTCTGCAGCGGTGAAAGTACATCTCTTCACCTCTGGATCACTGGTGGGCCTCTGCTGACAACTGCGGTTTTCCTTGTCAGCTCTGCTGTTTTTACTTTTTGTTCACTGCTCTATTATTACTGATATCTTAAAGGGTTTCCCCTTCTGGTCAAGCTTTGTCTTTTGTTTTTAATATAATTTTGGAACTTCTCTCCTCTCCTCTTTTCTTTCTCCTCTCAGCCTGTGGTTTTGGAAGATGCTGAAGCGGGAGGTAGGTGGGAGGCGGTTTAAAAGCAGCTTCCCCTGCCTCCCTCCTCTCCCTCTCCCTGCCCCTTACAGGCCTGAGGGGCCCCCAGGGTGGACCCAGCTCTGAGGGCAGCACTTGGGGGAGAAGGTGCCCCTTTGAACTGGGAATTCTTTTTCTTGTTCTAAGTGGCTTTGGTTCTTCTAGCCCTGCACATACAAGCCCCCTTGGTGCCGTGACCCACCCCTTCTCTTTCTCTCCAACATTCTCTCCCTCTTGGGGCTGTCCCCACTGCTGAGGGAAGCTTCTAGCACAGCTGAGACCACTGACCATAAACAAGTCAACTTACTTCTTGGGGCCTGTAGTGCCCTGGGAAAATGGGCACATGGCAGAGCCTGACAAAATGGGGGATGGGAAAAGGCTTTCGTGGGGCCCTCTGCTCATCCTGATTCATTGCGGGACTAGGTCTAGGCAGAAAACTCCCCTTCTGAAATTCGCAGCCGCTCTGGCTGGGGCGGGGGTTTCTGCAGCTGCAGCACTTGGGCCATAGCCACTGGCCCATTGCAGCAGATTCTGGGCCTTAGGCAGGGACTGGGATGGCCCTTCTATCCTGACAGTGGGGCTAGCGCTTGGCAGCTGGTTTTGGGAGGGTAGGACTGCAGAGCTCTCAGAGAGTAACTTGAATTCATACCTCCACCTTGGAGCCAGAGAAACACTCCTGGCCTCCTGCTCAGCCTTGTACGCAGGACCCCAAACTGGGAGGGACAGAAGTTCCAAGGCTTTTTGCTCCAGCTCCTCCCCCTCCAAAATACTAGGGGCGGGACCTGGCTGGTTCTCGAACTACTCTTGCTTTTGTGGCTGAGCTCTAACTTTTCGTTTTGTGTTCAAAGATGAGATTCAGATCTGTAGGGGGAAAGCACTTGAAACCCCTTTGGTTGCTGAGACCTGTACCTGAGACAGACCCATGGCATACCAGCGTGGGAAATGCTGTCTTGATCTTCCCTTTACACCCACAGAAAGTCCCGAAGATGCCCAGGGCACCAGCTCACGGGCTAGTCAGGGAGCTGAGCTGTGATGCCGGCACAGAGAGGGCCAGGACTGTCTTGCTGACTGCTGGTGCCAGAGCCCCCAGAAAATGGGGGATCGTCAGTGGGAAGTTAAAGAGTTCCACTGTATGGACGAGGGCCTGGTGTAACTCTAGGCCCCAGACAGCTGAGTCTAGCTGTGCAGGCCTCAGAGGGTAGGAGAGCAGTGAGGACCAGAGTGGTCCGGGAGGGTCCCTGGAGGCGGGGCCAGAGCTGCACTAGAGGGCAATGAGATGGGAGGCAGGGACGGGGGCCTTTGGAGCAAAGGTTAGGAGGTGCTCCTCATCCTTTCTTCCCTGGACCAGCCCTGAGCACTGAGGAAAGCCAGATGGCTAGAGCTCAGAGAGACTCAGGAGATTGCCAGGACCCCTGAATGTGCAGGCAGGGAAAGAGGCCCAGAGAGGCAGGTCTCACAAATCATTGGCGCTCCTTCCTCTACTCCATAGCTCAAAGAATTTAGGAGCCCCCTGCCCCAAGCTCAGGACATCGTGAAATGTGCAGCAAAATAAACAAAAATCCAAAACACACATTTAGTATATTGAGCATGAGCTGCTTTTGTAATAAAAAATAAACCACTTAATGTCATTTAAAAAAAATGCAGGTGGACATAAACACTTTCGGGGTAGGGTGGGGCTTTGGAGCTTGCTGCATTACAAGTAGTTCACGCCCTCACTGCCGGGGCCGGCCCGGGTGACCAGGCGGCTCCTTCCACAGCCTCCTCCCTCCCAGTGTTGGGGAGGCTGGATCCTGCTGGGGAGCAGCCGGACCCGCGCACAGCGCCCCCTGGTGGCTGGATCTGGAAGAGGCTGTGTCTGAACGGCAGGGGTGGGAAGTAAAGAGGTTGGCGCGCGGACACTGGATCCCCGCCTCTCTCCACAGCTGCTCCCAGAGAATACTAGAGGACAGACCCTCGGTCTCACTGGCAGAATTCACCTCCCTCAGTTATCAGGGAGGTGTGACAGGGTTCTCACCTGGGCTCTGGAGCAGGCCTGGCGGCCGGATGTTTCCACTGAGCCCCAGAAGGGGTCTTTTAGAGCAGAATCGTTCACACGGGGCCTGACGGGGGTGGCAGGCTGCACGAGAGCTTGGAAGCCTCCAGTTGCTCCTGAGCCTCGGTCTGAGCCCCACCTTCAGTGCTGCTGGCAGACCTGTGGTACACAGCTGGTGAGGTCCCACGGTGAGGGCTGCCCCGAGAGTGACAGGGCCACGAGGCCCGGCTCTACCCCGGCTCAGCTGCTCAAGCTGGAAGGATAGTAGCAACAGTAATGGCGGTAAGAATGTCACCTGGCATTTACTGAGTGCCTCCTGTGGGCCAGCACAGCCGAAGCTTCACAACAGCTCCATGAGGCAAGTGGGGTCTTCTTTTTACTGAAAAATCTTAAAGGTAGAGAGAATTGTATAATGAACCCACCTATATCCCATCGTCCCAATTTCACAATTATCAAGATTTACCACAAATGTTTCGCTTTTCCTCCCTCCCTCCCCCTTCCTTCCTTCCTCCCTCCCTTCCTTCCTTCGCTTCCTTTCTCTCTTTTTAATTAAATATTTTAAAGCAAGTCCCAGATATAATGTCATCTCACTCTTGCATGCTTTAGTATGTATTTCTAAAAACATGGACATTTTCTTAATAACCACAAAGCTGTTATCACATCCAAAAAAAATGAGTAATAATTCCTTGGTGTTATCTAATATCCAGCCTGTGAGGCAGGCACGCTTATTGCCCCCATTTTATTAGATGAGGAAACAGAGATTCTGAGGGGACCGGTAACTTGGCCCAAGGTCACAGAGCTTGTTAGTGATGGGGATGGGACCTGAACCCACAGAATCTGACTTGGGAGCCTGCCCTCTAAATCACTCTCTCTGGTCCTCAGTTTCCTTCTCTGTAAAGTGAGGAACAATAATGACTGCCTTACTACTTCACAGGGTAATGCATGAGTGTACCATGTTATTCTTGCCTCTGACAATAACAATGAAAATAATAACGACATAAAGCAATCAGAAGAATTAATAGAACATTGGTATGACTGCAAATATGACAAAGGAAATTAAGGTCTGCTGAGTCCCCACTCATCTCTCAGCTTGTGCTTATCTCCTGGAATCTTTACTCCAATCCTATGTTTCCTGATTAGCAGCTTCATTCTGCAAGTGAGGGAACTAGAGGCTCAAAGGGAGGAAGTGCCTTTCCAAGGTCAGGATACTGGTAGCTGATAGGAGAAGGATTTGGAGCCAGGCTGCTCTCTTGGGGATGGCAGACATCACTGGGGTGTGTCAGGAGCTGAAGATGACCTTTGCTAAGGACTTCAGGGCATCCTGCCGTCATGGGGAATGTGCCAGTTGGGTTTACTGCTTGTAAGCAACAGAAATCAGCTTTGGTAATTTGGGGGCAGAATAGGAGTTTATTGGAGAGATATGGGATGGCTCACAGAATGGATTAGAAGGAGAGATCCAGGCTGGGGAAAGATGAATGTGAAGTAGCCCTGTGGCCTGGAAGGCAGCAACTGCTCAGAGGTCTCAAATGACCCCCAGCTCCCAACACACATCCTGAGATAAATCCACTTCTGCCTATTTCTCTGCTTCTACCCAGAGGCCCAGGAGAGAGCATCAAGGAACCCAGCCTGGTGGCACAGCCCCTGCCCATCATGGCTGGGAAAGCATGGCACTTTCCTGGAGGGTTCCAGAGTGCTGGGTGGTGCCAGGGCTTTTTAAAGGAGTGAAACAGAAGGGAGCTGGAGGGGATTCCCCAGAGAAGGCTCTGCCATCTCTGGTTTTCACACTGTAATTTTGCTTTTAGTGCTTGGTGTGTGAGTCACATGTGAAAGTCTTGTTTTTCGAGGCCTGTGTCTGCTGCTGCTACCACCTTCACAGTGGCTGCCACCTCTAGGTAGGAGGCCCAGATCGCAGGCAGGATCCCCTGTCTACCACTGGGCGCTACAGATATGGGAGCAAAGCATTAGGGACTGTAATCTTGGGGCCCACTGTTGGGGAGGGGTTTTCCATCCTTTGCATCATATGCAAATAGATGCTAATGATATGCAAACGAGTGGGTGCCCTCAAAGCCCAGCTGAGTAAGATGTGAAGGCAGGGGACTTGGCTCTGGCTGGCTTGTGCCGTCCAGAAAATGCACTCTTGATCCAGCTTGCCCCCAGAGAGAGCCCTGGCTTTGGGCAGATCTGCTGACACCTCCTTCTAGAAATGTGCCCTGGGCAGTGTTAGAGTCTGTACCCCTGGGCACTAAGTACTCCCTGAGGGGCCTCAGATCCTTATGAGAAGTAGGTGGGGAATAAAGTCTAAATTAATAAATAAAAGGCTCCACCTGTGGCCTATGCACAGGGCTGGACGCACAAAGCCTGCTGGATTGGCCCAGGGCCAGCCAAGGGGCCGGGCTGTACCAGCAAGGCCTGGGAGGTGTGGGACAGCCCCCTTCCCACTGGGCCTGACCCCTGGGCCTTGACAACGGTTTCTGGTGAGGTGAGGGAGGCAGCTGGGAAAGGCTGACTCCAGGGAGAGGGTGTGAAGGCTGGTTAACAGCTGGCAGAGCCCCTGGAAACTTCCCAGACAGGGTGCCCTGCTCTACTCAAGCTGTGCCAGGTAGTTCGGATGAGAAGATGAGCCAATGGGGGAAGTGGAGAGGAAAGGAGTGAGAGGGACCCCCATGGGTCTTCAGGGCCCCAAGAGGCAGGAGGGCTTTAACTTCTGGTAACTTAGAGGGCCGATCCCATCGAGGGGCAATTCTGCGGTGATTAGAGGGCAAGCCAGAACAGTCCCCTAAGCTAGGCTCAGCCAGATGCTGACTGGCCCAAATTACAATCTCCCCAAAAGCCCTACTTCTAAGAGTTTGGCCTCAACCTGAAACACTGCAGGCTCTGAGCTGTTGAGTTTCAATGAGTTCTGTCTTTCCTGCCTGTCTGTTTACTTCCCCTCCTCCTCTCCTTTCCCTCTCACGGCTTCTCTTCATGAGGCTCCATTTCTCCTTGGCCTCAGAATTTTACCCCCACTGGGGCAGCGTCAGCAGCATCTGACCGTCTTGCTCATCATAGCTGCAGGATCTGAGCCTGGAACCCTGTCTGGCTTGCCCCCTACTCCTGAATAGATAAAGGCCCCGGAATCACAGGCCCTCAGACACAACTTTGAATCCAGTGCGGCCCACCTGGGCTGTTTTCCTGTCCCTTATGGACCCAGACTTGGCCCCTTCGGACTTGGCTCCCTCCCCAGTGCCTCAGTCTCTCTGGGGGAGACTCCAGGAGTGAGAGTAGGCACTGAGCCTGCCCTGGTCACCATGACTTGAACCCCCTACTTATGCAGGCTGCAGATACCTCCAAGGATAAGGTTGGGTCGAGCTCATTCAAGAAGCCTCAGAGGCCTGGGGCCAAGGATCTTCATGTGATGGAGATGGGGCCGGTGGTCAGGGCCACACAGGGGACCACTACCTGTCCAGGCACAGAGGATTGGAGGGTGAGAGGGGAGCAGTGTCAGAGGCTGGCAGAGAATTGTCCAAGAAAAAGAAATCCTTGTGTTGGCAAGACCTGTCCTGTGAAGGTTCCAGTGGGAAAGTCCCCGGGAACCTGAGCCCCAGTTGCAGGGGAAATGAGACAACTATCTCCTTGATGGCTGTGACCCTTATTCTGGACAAACACACACTGCTGCTCCTGTCCCCCTACCAGCCAGAGGGGCACTGCTGAGGTCCACTCACCAGCAGCCCCTCCATAGGTGGGGGTGTGTAGAGCAGCAGGGACCAAATGCACTCGAGCCACTGGAATGACCTCTCCCTGGTGAACCGAGGAGGCTGTGGGCTTCCAGGAAGAGATGGCTTCCCTATGCCTGTGCCCAGCTGCCAGTGTAAATGCACCCTCACCGTTTCATCATCCAAAGATTTATTTAAAAGAGTTTTGTGTTGTGGCTGTTCTGGGTGAAGTTCTCAACGATCTGATTTTAAAAGCCTTTTTCTCCGCCTGGACCCTCAGTGAGTTCCTCTAGGGATACTTTAGAGGCAAAAACAGAGCTAATGAGCTTGATTGTGCCCTTGTGATCCTGAATGTTTTCCATTCTGAGCCCTTAACATATAATTAAAGGTTATTTAGCATGGACTTTTTCCTTTATTGTAAATTAATTTCAAAACCAAGTTCTGAGGTTAAATAATGATTGTATTTGTTAATCAATCCAACCTGGGTTTCCTTCCAAAAGAAAACCGGATGCCATTGTCGGAACGCTGGGAACGGGACGTTTGAGAACTTGGGGGTTTCACTGATTGCAGCGATGTTAAGGGTTCTGACAGTGTTGATATGTGTCGATGTCTTTTCATTAGACAGGGATGGGCTTTGGGAAAGGGTGAAACTGGAGAAGCTGATGGGAATATGAGCTGGGAGCTGTGAACCTCCAGCTATGGTCTGGGCCCCAGGAAATTCACAGCTTCCTGAGAGGGGGCCGTTAGCCCCTTGGCCAGGCCTCAGCTTGCCTGCTGGAGAGCCCACATGTGTCTACTCAGACATGGAGAGGTGGGTGCGAAGGGATTGCCACTCGGCCTGTGGGACAGGCTAAGTCGGCTTGCAGTGCCTCACGCTCCCCACCCCAGTCTCTCTGTTAGAGAGACTTCTGATGTTTTCCTCAGGGTTTTTCAGTCTTGGCACTATTGACATTTCAGCCAGATAATTCTTTGTTACCAGGGATTGTCCTGTGCATTGTAGGATGTTTAGCAACATCACTGACCTCTACCTGCTAGATGCCAGTAGCCCACGTGCACCCCTCCCCCACTGTTGTGACACCAAAAGTGTCTCCAGAAGTTGCCAAATGTCCCCTTGGGGACAGAATTACCCCCAGTTGAGAACTGCAGAGTTAAAATATAATACACATTCATGATAGAAAATAAGATAAAAATAATCTATAGGGCTTCCCTGGTGGCGCAGTGGTTGAGAGTCCGCCTGCCGATGCAGAGGACACGGGTTCGTGCCCCGGTCTGGGAAGATCCCACATGCCGCGGAGCAGCTGGGCCCGTGAGCCATGGCGGCTGAGCCTGTGCGTCCGGAGCCTGTGCTCCGCAACGGGAGAGGCCACAACAGTGAGAAGCCTGCATACTGCAAAAAAAAAAAAAAAAAATCTATAATTCCAGTATCCAGAGTTAACCTCTTTTAAGGTTTTTGTTTGTTCGCTTGTTTTTTCGCCATGCCATGCGGCATGTGGGATCTTAGTTCCCTGACCAGGGATTGGGCCCGTGCCCCGTGCAGTGGAAGCCTGGAGTTTTAACCACTGGACCGCCAGGGAAGTCCCCCACTTTTAAGGTTTTGATGTTCTTCTTTCAGACTTTCTTTTCCATGCATATATGCATTTTGGCCTTTTTTCTGAAACCGAGGCCATACAGTACATTGTTTTGTCACTTGCCGAGCCATGGGCTGCACAATGGATATTTCCCTTCATCGCCAGATCTACTCTACTGTACCTCTTTCCAAGCTCCGTTGGAAGCATCCCCCTTCAGTAATGGGCTGGAGGGCCTGGAAGTGTGGTATGAAGCTCACCACGATCACATCTTAAGCTTTCAGGGCCCAGGGGATCAATGTGCTCATTCTCCCAGAGGTGATGTGCTGTGGGGACGGACCCACACTCACACCAGTGCACTACTTACCAACAAGTCACCCCAGACCCACTTCCACCTGGCCCAGAGCCTGGGTTGTGCTCTGCTGGGCTTGTGTCTTAATGGGTAGGCCTGGTGGAGAGCCCACCTTTCAAGGAGGGAGATGAAGGGTAGGCCAAGGCAATCAGAAGCTGTCAGGTACCAGGTAGCAGGTGGAGGAGGGTTCTGAACTTGTGATGGATTGTGGCCCCTTTGAGGACCTGATGAAAGTAGAAGACTTTCTCAGGAAAAAGAGCCACATCTGCCTGGTTCTGCGTCCGATTCCATAGATCACCGGTTAGGAACTTCTGAGGGCAGCGATTTTCCTGAGGACTTGTGGTGACCTACAGGCTTACTCCTCTCTCTTCTAGGAATATATGTTCAGGTCCTGGGAAGGCTTTGACCTCAACCCTTCCGCATTACACAGGGAAGGGTGTCCTTCACAGAACAACAGTGTCGGTCCCAGGCAACAGATGGATGGATGGATAGATGGAGAGATGCACACATGCACGGATCTGGAGAACTGAGACTAAGATGTGAGCTTCTCCAATGATAATGTTGATCAAAGCTAGCATTTGCTGAGCCTGTATCATGGGCCAGGCTACTCATCTAATATGCTCGACTACATCCAATCCCATGGAAAGGAAGGTACCATGATTATAAGTGAGTTGACATTTTACTGAGCTGGAAACAGGCTGAGACTTGCCCAGGGACATACAACCTTGTGAGTGGAAAGCTGGAATGTCCATGCTCTCAACCTTGAAAATATGCTGCACGTATGGAGGGCAGGATGGGGTTGCCTGAGCTGTGAGAGGCGTGTGTACACTGTGCCAGGACCCCCTGGGAACTTTGGCCCTGGGCCCATCTTCCCAGCAGGGATCATGCTTTGGGCATAGAAGAAGAATGTAGAAAGGTGGTTGCCAAGGGCTGGAGGGGAAGGAGGGGGAGATCGGTGTTTCATGGGCATAGAGTTTGAGTGTGGAAAGATGAAAAAGTCTAGAACTCTGTTGCAGAATAATGTGAATATCCTTAACGTTACTGAACTGTACACTTAAAAGTGCTTAATATGGTAAATTTTATGTTATGTGGTTTTTACCACAATAAGAAAATGTGGGAAAAAAGACAGTTGTGGAAATCTGAATGCTGGAAGAAAAGAAAAGAAGTCTGCTTCTGGCTCTGGCCTTGTCTCTTTCCCCTGAAGGTGGGCAGCACCTCACTCGTTCCTCCATGTGAGTTCCTGGGGGCTGTCTCCACATCATCTGCAGGGTCTAATGGGGCCAGAGAGAAACTACCAATTTGGGGGAAATCTATGAGAGGATGGAGCTTGGCCCAGCCTGAGGGCTGAGAAATGGGAAATGTGCACCCCAAGGGAGCTTTATTATATTTTATTTCATTCATCCTTTTTTTTTTTTTTTTTTTTTGCGGTACGCAGGCCTTTCACTGTTGTGGCCTCTCCCGTTGCGGAGCACAGGCTCCGGACGCGCAGGCTCAGCGGCCATGGCTCATGGGCCCAGCCACTCCGCGGCATGTGGGATCCTCCCGGACCGGGGCACGAATCCGTGTCCCCTGCATCGGCAGGCGGACTCTCAACCACTGCGCCACCAGGGAAGCCCTCCTTCATCTTTTGAAAAGACTACATAGGTAGTGGGACAAACTTCAAAAGGTACAAACAGATATGCAGTGAAAATTGTCTCTTTTCTACCCCCTTGCTTCCCCCATCCCCTCCCAAAGATAGCCATTGCCATCACTTTTCTGTATATCTTTTCAGAAATAGTCGCTGTACCTACAAGCACATACGAATGCAATTTTTTTCTGCCATAAATGGCATATTAAACATATTGTCCTGCACTTTGTTTTTTTTCACCTAACAACGTATCTTGGAGATCACTTAATGTTAGTATAGAGAGATGGCTCTCAATCTGCTTTAGTAGTGACACAGTATTCTACTGTATGAACCATATTCAAATGGATCAGTCTTTTCTTGATCATCATATGGATTGTTTTGTATATTTTTGGTCATAAACAATGCTGCAGTGAATGATGTGGTACATGCACCATTTCACACATAGGCAAGTATATCTGTGGGCTAATTCCCAACTGTGAAAGTGCTGGGCCAAAGAGGATGCGTGTTTGTAGCTGTGATGGCAATAACCAAGTAGCCTTCCCACTTAGGAAGGTGCCTGGCCCACCACTGCCTCACCAATACTCAGTGTGATAAAATGTGTCCGTCTTTTCTGTTCCCATGAAGAAAGATGGCATCATGTTGCAGCGCTCTTTTAAGTTCTTATCTGTGTCCTTATGCCCATTTTTTCCTTTGGCTTGTTAGCCTTCTTATGAGTTTATAAGAGTGCTTTCTGGACTACAGGAGTATTCCTGTGATTCAAATTGTGGCTTTTTAGAGAAAGAGCTGAAGAACCATATGAGGCTCTCGGCCTCTCCCAGCCCCACATCTCCTGCTAAAGGTCTGTGTTGGGCTCATTGAGGAACTGGCTGGGGCCAGACTCTGGGTTGAAGCAGCAGCTCCTTGGGAGGAGGGGCAAACTCGCTGCTGTGCAACGCAGACATCGAGGCTTCTCCTCAGGACGTGCCCTCCCATCAGCCTGGTTCTGGGGTTGCTGCATGTGGTCAACAAGCTTAGCCTGCACAACTCCAGGAGGTGTTGTTTCTGTGGACTGTCATGTGAATGGTGACCCCGGGAGTTCTGTGACATGGTGGCCCTTTTGGGGTCCAAATGGAACCAGTGGTAGGCGGCTAAACTGGTCTCTACTTTCTTGATGTCGAGCAGACTGTGTGACTTCCTGAGCACCCAGGTCTGGGCAGGGCCAGTCCACAGCCATGTGTGCACTGACCTACATCGAGGCAGCATAGGACCGCCACGTGGGGTGTCTATGTTGTCACGGGCTTGGCTTCCTACAGAGATTAGCTCCCCAGCCTAGCAAGCTCCCCTGGAGGGGAGTGCCCAGGATCCCTTGTCCTGGGGCAGGGCTGATGCCCCCCAGGAAGGAGGCCTTAAGGGGAGCCTGGAGATCTGAGGACAGGCCCAAGGAGCCTGAGTAGATCTGGTGGCTGCTCTGGGCATTGCATGGAGCCCAAGTCCCCAGGGAGCTGAGAGGTAGGGGCAGATTGTCCAACCCCTGGGTCTACAGTGTCCCTCGGCCGAGAGCGGGTGGTGCCTGGGTCTATTCCCGGATGTACTGAGGAAGCAGCGGGCAGGGGTCTTTGGCACTGCTTGCTGGGGGTCGACCCCCAGACCAGCTCCCCGACCTCCCAGACTGCCAGCCTCAGAGCAGCACTGGCCTGGGCAGCAAGGATTCTGGAGGTCCACAGGGAAGACAGCCCCTTTTCTGGTTTCCCAAACAGCCAACATTGAGGGAGGCCTGTGGCGTCAGCCTGCGGCATCACCCTGGGGGAAGGCAGGGGCGTGGAAACAGAGTATCCCTTGTTCCCTGGATGAAGGAGAGAGCTCGGTGCTCTACAACTCCCACCCCCAGAATAGGGATTTGATAACGCTGAGAGTCCTGCAAGAGAAAGCTTCTGGAACCTGCTCAAATCCCAAAGCTAGGGCTGCTCAGTCAAGCTGCTGGCGTGGGGCCTTGACTGGGGGCAGAGGCAACGTTTTAGTTGCCTTGTCACCTGGCATGGAGGGCATCCCAGGACTGGGACTCCTCTGGGGAGCATGTGTGTGTGTGTGTATGAGAGAGAGAGAGAGAGAGAGAGAGAGAGAGAGAGAGAGAGAGGGAGAGAGGAGCACGGCCCCTCCTTCCCCATCCAGCAGCAGTGAGGCCTGGGGAGGAGTTGGGAAAGAAGGCCCTGGGAGGGAACAAGAGAGTAGCAGTCAGGCCCTGGGTGGAGGAAGTGTGCCCCTCGCTGCCGTCCCTGTGAAATACCTGTGCTCCACTCGGGTAGAGGCTGCCTTGGATTTTTGAGATGCATATTACCATGTGAAATAAAGGCTCTGAGATGTTTCTGCTCAGAAGAAACCCATTGGTTTCATTTAAGCCCAAATGTTCCAAATGCATGTGAGCACAGCGCCTTTTTCACATTGCACAGCTAGTAGTATTCTGGGAACCCTTTGAAATGCTGCGAAAGGAGGCTAGACTCCCAGAGGAGCTAACACTCCCAAATGGGGCTACTTCTGGTTCATGCAGCGTGTGTAGGGAACCTGGAGCTCTTGGTTAAAATTGAAGATGTTCCCATGGGTTGCCCCAGGGCTTCCTGGCCTGGGCAGGAACCCAGCAGGGACCCTGGGAGGCTCCATCACTGTGTGCTCTGCCCTGGACCTGGCAGCTGCAGGCCAGGGCAGCCCCTCCCTGCTCCATCCATGGCCCTTAGGGTGTGGGATGTGGGCCTCTTGGTGGGGAGCACAGAGGCAGCTGCCCCATTTCATGTCTTTCCAATCTTCTACTGCTTTGACTGACCACGTATCTGGACTGGGAGAAGCTCTGTTGTTGTTCTAGTTTCTGAGCTGGACCCTGATGAGAAGAGAGGGGAGACGGGGCAGGTGTCTGTCAGGGGTTCCCTCCATCTGCCCAGGTAGGCAGTGACCCAGAGCTGGCCAGGACTTGCACCTCCGCAGGGAGACTCCAAGGGCTCCTACGGGACACTCTCCATGCTGATTCGATAAGCCCTGTCACCTGCATCAAGCCAGGCAGGGAGGCAGCTGCAGCCCACCCCCACTCCCCATGGGCCCCAACAGTCTGGTCTTTGGGGCACCTCAGTGGCGTTGAAGCTCTGCAGATGTAGGAGAGTGACAGTTACTCTCTGGTGAGGCAGGGCATTCCTGCTGGGGACGTTCAAAGGTTTCCTACGTGCTGATCAGAATAGGGAACTGGCCAACAGGAGAGGGGCTGCCATGGCCACTTTCTATCTCTCTCTGCAGGGCTGTGGCCCAGCAGCTGTCTCTCCCTCGGGGGATGGTTCAGTCCTCTCTGGGCAGCAGGGAAGAGGGCCTTCCCCCCGACTCCCCCTAGAACTCTGTGGGTGCAGGTCTCTGCCCTGCATGAAGGCCTATTCTCTCCTACCCAGATCCATGCTTTGAGCTTGATATGAGGAGCACTGATGGGAGATCCGGAACACTTCCTGCCACCTATTCTGGGAAGTCTGAAGGCACGTCTGGGAGGCCTGGTCGGGCCCTGTGATAAGATATCACCGGCCACCTAGGCAATTACAGGTCTGTAGGGCTTGGGCTGAGGTGGGATGCTCAGCTCTGCCCCAGCCTGGAGTCCTGCGGCTGGGCCTGTTTCCTGTGGGCTCACTGGACACACATGCATGGCTACCATGGAACAACTCTGGGGGCACCACTCACAGGGGACCCGTGTGACTGTGCTGGGGACACACACATACATACGTGTCAGTCTTGTCACCATGCACACTTCCTCACCACACCTCAGTATCGCCGATACACAAAAATCCAACTTGATTAAAAAGAACAGGCAGTGATCTTGCCCACCCTTGGAAATTAATGGCTTCCTTCAGAGCATTTGAAGTGGGTTCTGTTTACATCTAACTTTGCAGGACCACGTCCAGCTCTTTCAGGTGAAGTGCACCTGTGCTCCAGTGACTCACACATACATTCAGGCTTGCCAAGGGCCAGGGCAGCTGCTGTTCCCAACTACAGCCGATCACTGGTAGATTTAGGAATCCATAAATCACTTTTATTCCCTGGAAGGATGATGGTGTGTTAGATTGAAAGAGACCTTTGCCGCAAGCGTCTTTGGCAAACCCTGGTCAAAGCTACTAGCCATCATAAGGAAACTCCAGTAGTTCTGCTGGTCCCTGAGAAGTGGTAAAGCGCTAAAACCAAGAAAGACTTGGATGCGAATCTGTGATAACCTAAGCCCCAGGAGAGAATTTACTGAACTATGCAGCAATGCTACAAGTACAGTACCTGTCTTCCATCCTTGTGGCGGGCCAGAGGGGGTAGGTGGGGGGAACTGGCATGAGTGGGGGGACTCTAGAACCAGTGTTGGAGATCACCCAGAGGAACCTGCCCATCTTCTAGATGAGGAAACAGATCCAGAATGATCAAGACATTACCCTAGCATTTAACAGAACGCGAGGGGCAAAGCTAGGACCCCAACCTTGGTCTTCTAAGCCTGACCCCTGTCCTGGAGCCCTCCCACACACAGCTTCCTCTCCAGAACAGAGAGAAAGCCAAGATGGTGACTCACAACCCGCTTGGCAGTTTTGCTGATAGATTCTTTGTTTTGAAGCGAGATGTTCTGCCTCCATTAAAGTATTTAGGAAATTATAGTGATTTTGACTTTTTGAGACATGTTTGAATTACTCACAGTCTGGAACTCCCAGGCAGAGGGTGAAACCCAGAGAGGCTGCAGAGAAGTTAGGGGCACAGGATCCAGGGTCAGATGGATCTGAATTCAGATCCACACTCTGCCACTTACTGTGTGAGTTAACCACTCTGAGCCTCAGTTTCCTTGCTGGCTTTGGTAACTAACACCAGGATTAGTTCAAGAGTTGCTGGGGCACTAAATGAGGTAGTGAGCAGAGAAGGCTTGGCCCCCAAGAGACCTGAACAAATGGGCAGTTGGGTTATTCCCTGGCTGAGCAGGAAGGGAATAACCCCTGGGGTCTTGCTCAGCAAGCACAGAATCAGCCTGCATTGAGACCTCAAGCAGAGCCTGCTCGGCCTTATGAATCACAAGCAGGGCTGCCTGAGTTCATATCCAACTCTGTCACTGACCTGGGGCCAAAGGACTCGTCCTCTCCGAGGCTGTTTCCCTGAAGGAAAAATAAAAGCGGATAATGATAGCGCAGGTCTGTTGCAAGGACCTCCATGTTCAGGGCTTAGAACTGGTGCCGGGTGCTCATGGATGGTCGTTTTTTCACTGTCCCTATTCTTTCTGCCTGCGTTTCCGGCAGGGCAGCAACGGCTCATACAGTAGTAGTGGGAGAGTTTCCATAGCTCTGTTTCTGCCAAATATGGTGCGAATTTGAGCTTCTCTTGTTCAGTATGTGGCTGAGCCTTTGCCCATGCTGTTCCATTGCTAAGAAGCTCCTCACTTCTCCATCCCTATCTGTTAGCATCCTTCCAAGGCCTAGCTTGAAAGGCTGTGGGAAGAATGGGAAGAACTTTCCTGATTCCTCAGTCAGTATATTCATTGAAAGTTGAACAGATATTTACTGAGTGCCTACTCCGTTCAGCACTGTGCTGGTGGTAACTTCTCCATTCTTTTTTCCCAGCCCATTTTTGCACTTGAACACTTGTGTATTCTGCCTTATCCTATAGCATTAATATTTTAGAAGGCAAAGGGCCTTAGAAAACTGCATAGGGTTCGAGGGCCAATTTGTACCCGGCAACCTCTCTGTCTTTTCTGACTTTTACTGACTTTTCTCCCTGACCACAGACTCACCCAGGGGGCAGATGTGTCAGTCTTCCATCCCCAGCCAACAGCAGATAGCTCTGAGCATGCTCAGTAGGACCGTAGGGGGGTACCACCACCCAGTTGGGGATTCAAAGCCCTTGAGAGGTAGCCCCCGAGGGAAGATGAAGGCTTTAAACTGTTATTGTAAGTGTGTCTTCTGTCCGTGGGTTGCATGGAGATCAAAGTCTGAAGGAAGTAAAAGGTTGCTCTCTGACAAAAACACCGTATTTTTAGAAGCGCTTGGTGGTTTAGGATGTTTGCCCCAATGCTGCCTTTCAGTGGCAGGGGGTGGGGCTGGGGTGGAGGCCAAGGGATGCGACCTCAGGCTGAGGGTTGGTGGGAGTGGGTTTCCTGGCAGCAAAGGGCCTGAGGGTGGAGGCTGAGGCTGGGAGACGTTCCATCATCACTTATCTTTCCTGAAAACCAGAGCCCCCAGACCTTACACTTGGGGAGCGGGCAAGGGAGAAGGGCCTTCGAGGCCTCTGACTCCATCTCCTTTCAAAGATGGGAGCACTAAAGCCCGGAGAGGAGCAGAGAACTGGCTAATCTCCACCTCCCCACCCCCTCCACGCTTCCCCATCTGGGGATTTGGGACTTGCACACATGAAACCGTTAAAGAACAATGTATGCATTCTGTAATCAGCGCTAATTGGTGTGGTTCAGAGGAGGGGGAGGAATGCCAGGCATTTGGGGCAGAACATCAGTGGGTCTCTGAACCAAGTGCCCATGAATAGTCCGTGGAGAATTGGAATAACTCCTGGGGTCTGGGAATGGTAAAACGTGGGTAGCTGAGAGGACAGCCCAGCAGTATGGGCAAAAGGTAGGTGGTAGAAACTCACTGGGCCTGAACATGGGGAATGATGGGAGTCTCCACGCTCCCAGGGCTCGGAGCCTGCCTCACTACGTTCTGTTGAGCCTCATTTTCAATGGTGGCCGGGAGAGGTGAACTGGCTACTCCCCGCACCCAAAGGGGAGCAGAGAGAGACATGTTGGGGGGCTTCCCAGCTCTCCCCCAGGACCTCTACCTTATAATCAGGGTGGCCCTTGCTTAATGTTTATGCCCAAATCCTAAACAGCCGGGCTGGGATGGTGAGCTATAATTTATATCATTTTTCATATGGGTTATAGGCTCCAGAGGCTCAGACTCCTTCAAATGGGAACCACATTGAAGAAGGGGTAAACCGATGTTAAGAAATCTGGTCCCAGGAAGCCACCTGCTTCTCATTTGGGATGTGTCTGGGTTTATTGTTTGTTTCCAAGGCCCAGCTGGTTTTGAGGGACAGCAGGCCAGCCATGGGTCACTACCCTTGCCAGACATCCATGCTGAGGCTGGGGTGAGCCTCTGCTGTGAGCCCTCCCAGGCTCCAGCGTGCCCCCATGGGAAGCTCTGTGGGGGAAGTTGGGAGCACACTGCTCTTTGTCCTTGCCTGTCCCCACAGAGCAAAGCCAGCTGGAGAAAACCGAGTCTGGGCAAAGCCCCATGGCCTGTGGGAGGCCTGGCGCCCCAGGCTGGTTCAGGGGAGTGAGGACTCTGGGCTCCCCCAGCCACTACCAAGAATCAGGGCACCAAAGCAGGCCAGGAGGCCGGCTGCACTGAAGATGAATGAACCAAAGCTCCACACAACAGCACGGATGGATCTTAAACGTGTGGTGTTGAGTGAAAGAATACGAATGAGGGACTCCATTCATATACAGTTCCAAACCAGGTAAAACTATTCTGTGGTGTTAGAGAGGTAAGCTTAGGAGATAAAACTAAAGTTGGAAGGGATTACCCTGGAGGTTGGGATGATGGTAGCCTTTAGTGAGGAGGTTGGGGATTGCATTGGGTGGGGCGGGGGGATTCCAGGGGGCAGGCCGTGTTCTAGTTCTTGATCCTGAGGTAGCTACAGGAGCGTTCTCTACAATCATTCATTAAGCTGTACATTTATGCTTTATGGACTTTCTGAATGGGCTATTTCTCACAATAAAAAAGGCTAAGAGGGACTTCCCTGGTGGTCCAGTGGTTAGGACTCTGAGATCCCACTGCAGAGGGCATGGGTATGGTCCCCAGTCAGGGAAATTGGCAGGCCGTGTGGTGCAGCCAAACAAAACAAAACAAAACAACACAACAACAAAGAAAAGTTAAGAAAACAAAAAACAGGACATTGAACGAGTGAGCATGGCACTCACTGCCCTCCCTGGCTTGTCTCTCCTTTCCATCCCACTTTGTCCTCAGGGCCCTGGAACACTCCCTCCCTCTTCTCCCCCACTCCAACTCCCACCCCATGAGCCAGCGGTCAGCCCCTTCCCACTTGTCCTACCCAGCCTGGCTCAGTCCCAGGCCTTCCTTGGTGCTGATGGTGTCACAGGTGAGGGGGACTTCCTGATCCTCAGAGAGCCCTGAAGCCCAGGGGGCTGTGGAGCCCTCTTCTCAGTAGCCCCTGCCCACTCTGGGCCTAGCCCAGCACTGGGCCCTGGATCGATTGGCACGACTTTCCTGGCTCTGAGAGATTCCGCATGGTCGCTCATCAGGTCAGGAATCGTCAGAGCCGCCTGGACTTCCCTGCCTCAGCTTCTGCAGGAACAGCCCGCAAGCTGAGTAGCTGGTCAGAGAGCCTCTGTGGACGGTCGTCGGGTGGCCTCTGGTAACAGGCCTGCCCTGGCAACCTCAGCTCTCTCTGAGGGATGCCCTGGGGCACCCCTCACTGTGAACGAAGGGCAATCTTTAGAACAAGCATAGTTTTTGAAAAAAGAAATCTCTGATCTTCAAAGTTCTGTTTGCTGTTTTAAAGGGCATTGCCTTTTAATGGGTGAAATGGATCCTTCAAAGTGGATGCTGAAGAAACTGTAGGAGAAAATGAGAAGCGTGGGGTTGGGGTCCCTAAATGGGAGGGGCCGGATTCGGGGGGACCGGCTTCCTCCACACTCCTAATTTCTGGGAGCAGATGACTCTCCCCCAGGGTGCCCAGGCCTCGGGGCTCTTCCACAGAGCTTTCAGGTGAGAAACTTTCCATTGTTGCCTTATCTTGTGGCAATCCCCGCCTCGCTGCCCCAGAAACCACAGGTGCGCGCAGATCTGAGCCCCTGATCTGTTCCATTCTCTTTGTGCCACGCGGAGCCGGGGACGTGAACCCCGGCATGAAACGGCGCCCACAACCGCAAGGCCCGCTGTGCGCCCTCTGAAACTGTAGGTAAAGACAATTACCGGCAATTTCCACAGCATGGTTTGTTTTTTGTTCAAAGACCATGAAGGCATTCTCAGCAGCGGGCCCAAAATATAGTATTCCCACCGCACGCCGCCCTCATAAATGTGTGATAAAAGCTGTGGTCACTTTGTCCCGGCTCTTCCTTTTAACAGTCAACCCTTCAAGTCTGATGTTGAAACTGCTTTTTTCTTAATGTGTACTTTGATGGCCCAGATAACGCTCCATGATAAGGAACTGCCTTCAAAACTACTCACTGTACCTCGTGCTCACCAATAGGATGTGCGTCACAAGAGAAAATCAGGTGCCCGAACTTATGAGAAGTGGGATAGTAATGTGCTGAGTCTGTGAAATTCTCCTCTCTGATGCCTGTATTGAAGATTTTGCAAAGAGGAAAAAAAAAAAAAAAAAAAGAACCAGGCACCGATCAGAAGAGGAGAAAATGGTGGGCCATGTCCTAGAAAGAGCTATTTCCCCTTGGCAACAGTTGCCAAGAATCTGTGCACTCAGGCCCATCAGTTCTCCTTAACGGAAAAGACTCCGTGAGGCTGCTGTTAAGCGGCCCAGAGAGCTTGGGTATGTTGGAGCTCTCCCGGGGGAGTCTTGAGGTTCTGGATTCATCAGGTGTTGCACCTCCTGTGGTTGACTTTAAGCTATTCCCTTCGCTCATCGGTATTTGGAATCTACCAAGAGCTGCCCACACCTGGAGTCATTACCTCACAACAGGAACAGACCCTTGCATTGTATAAGCAATGGTTGCTTTTTTCAAAGCATTTTCATGTCCATTATCTCATCTCCAAACCCATGGAGAAGGTTGACATCAATATGGCAGCCAGCACAAACCCCAGTAGGGTACTAGGCCCATTTTACAGAAAAGGTAAGAGTGACTAAAGTGACAATTGCAAAAAATACTCCAAGGCCAAGAGAAGGGCTTTTCAGTGGGGGTCTCATAATTGTATCTGCAAAGACCAGGCATTTTCAAAGACTTCTAAGATTCGGGCTAAAATCAGTGGCTTCTCAAGTCTCTTAAGAGAGATCATCCTGTCCCTTGACTTCATTTTTAGCTTTGCCTTGTTCCCAGGGACCCCAAAGATCCCCAGCCTGTGAGGCAGAGGGATTAGAGCTGGCTTGGATCAGACAAACTGAGGCTTGAATCTGCTTAACCAGCTGTGTGACTTTTGGTGAGTTACTTTACCTCTCTGGGCCTCAGTTGCTTCATCAGGAAAATACAGGTGTCATGGTTAAAGCTCTTCAGGGTCCCTGCTAGGCATGAGCATCTGTGATTTTGTGATTCTATGAATTACCCTGAATTTGCATAAGCATAACATCTTATAGGTTTCGAAGCACTTTCACATACCTTTTAGCAGTTCATTTGATCTCAGCCACAGCTCTGTGGGGTAGGCAGGCAGGCATGCCATATTTTCATATCCCCATTTGAGAGATGGAAAAGTTGAGGTACAGAAAGATTAAGTAGCTAGCCGCAGGAACTCTGGCAAGCTGGTGCTGGCCAGGACCTGAGCAGACATGTGGAGATTTCTGGACTGTCTGTAGGCAGCCCCTTCTGTCAGGGATCCCTACTGTGTTAGCCTGGAGGGGACTGAGAAGCACCAGAACTTCAGGGTCTGGCTTAGAATGCCTGGCCCTCTGGGCCTCCTTATCATGTGCAGCTTCAGTGGCTGGACCCTCCTCACACACAACAGCTGGCAGCATTCTAGGAGATACTTCAGGAGGCAACTACAAAGGCCTTTACGAGGTGGAGGCAGGGGAATCACTGCTCCAGCAGAGTCTTCTCCCTCAGCACCTCTCCTGTGTGTCCACGCCCTCTGCCTTGGATCACACAGGTTTCCCCTGCTGGAATCCCCTCATTCCTCCTGCCAGTCAAATTCTTAGCTATCCTTAAAGCCCAGACCAAAAAGCCCTCCTTTGAGCCAAGGGCTCTACATACATTTTCGTATTTAATCCTCTCTGTTTCCTTGCCTGTAAAATGGAAATAGAAATATACACAGCCAACATCATTTACCACCCATTTTGCAGAGGGGGGTACTGAGGCTCAGAGGGTTAAGCCACATGCCTGAGGTCATGCAGCTGACAGGGGCTAGAGCCTGGATATGAATCTTATGACCTAAAGCACTCAGGGTTGTAGGCACCACACAGCACTGACTTCTTTGTCCCATTCACAAAGCACTTGGGGACCACCCCTCTGTCTTCTGAGCACTCCCATCCTCGCTGAGTGTGTGTTCCATGGATCTCACTTATCACCCTCTCTGGGCTGAGCGTTGCAGGTCAGAGGTTGCATCCTATTCAGCGCCATCCGCTCCGCATACCTGCCTGGCACATAGTTGGTCTTGGTAAGCCCTTGCTAGTTGAAGGTTCAGAGAGTGAAGGCACCTGGTGTGTGGAGGGGGTACCAAGGCCAGTGGGGCCTGTAAGACTGGGGGCTGGGACTTCCCTGGTGGTCCAGTGGTTAAGACTCTGTGCTTCCACTGCAGGGGGCGTGGGTTTCATCCTTGTGGGGGAAGATCCCACATGCCGTGCTCCTTGGCCATAAAAAGAAAAAAAGACTGGGGGCTGCTTTTCCTTCCATCTGGTCCCACCAGGGGCCAGGCTACACCAGTGCTCTCTGGCCTAGCACTTAGAGCACAGCACTGCAGTAGGGTGACCCACTTTGTTTTTCTCACACTGCCCACACACTTGGTCCTGACTCTTCTAACAATGTAAAATAATGTGCTATTTAAAAGCACAGGGTCAGTGTTGGACGCTCTGTCCCCCATCTACTGTATGACCCAGTGACTTCATGTATTTTATGAATCTGATTCCATCCACCCTAAGGTGTACCATATTTTATGTCCCAGCAAGAAAGAGAAAAACACTCCCTGCCAGTTAAGCTATGCTAAGCCACCAGCTGTAAGATGTATCTCAGTTTCAGAGATATTAAGATTTGTCTAGACACTTCACAAAAGAAAATATTCAAATAGCTAATCAGCACATGAAAAGATGCTCAACATCATTAGTTGTCAGGGAAATGCAAATTAAAACCACAGTGAGATAACACTACCATATCCATCAAAATGGCCTAAAAAAAATCCCAAACTGACCATACCAGGTGTTGGCAAGGATGTGAAACAACTGTATTGCTGCTGGGACTGTAAAACCACGTTGGCAGTTTCTTGAAAAGTTAAACACATACCTATTATATGACCCAGACATTCTACTTCTAGATATTTACCAAGAGAAATGAAAACACATGCATATAATAACTTGTACATAAATGTTTCCAGCAAACTTGTTTTGTAATAGCCCCAAACTGGAAACATCCCAAATGTCTACCAACAAGTGAGTGGATAAACAAATTGTGGTACATCCATTCAATGGAATAGTACTCAGCAATTAAAAGTAGTTAACTATTGCTACATGCAACAACATGGATAAAACTCGCAATAAATATGTTGAATGAGAAAATCCAGAGAAAAGAGAATACATACTGTATGTTTTGATCTATACAAAACTCTAGAAAATGTAAAGGAATCTACTAATAAATTGACAGCAAGTAGGTCTGTGGTTGCCTAGGGCTGGGGTGGAAGGAGGGAGGAATGGATTACAAAGAGGTGAGAGGAATCTTTGGGGGGGGGGTGATGGGAATATTTGTTAAGTTGATTGCATGGGTATAAACAGGTCAGAACTTATTAATTGTACACTTTAAATATGTGCAGTTTATACCTCAATAAAGTTGAAAAATATGTGCATTTAGGAGAGAATGCTTTCCTTGTCTGTAACCCAGGAATATTGTTATGAGGGTTAAATGAGATAAGGCATTAGCCCAGTATCTGGTGCTTTACCTCTGTAGGTGGCTTGTAGATTTTATTTCACTGCGAGGTCCCTTTAGAGACAGGGACCTGGGGCTGGGAGAGTCCAAGGACCCTGCCCTAGGTCCTACAGGGAGTTGGTACAGCGCAGGCCAGCATTCCCAGTCAGAGTATGTCCCCGGTCCCATGCATCTTGCACTGGCCCAACCCCAAGCAGAGCAAAAGGGAACAATGCCAGCCTCCAACGGCTTGAGAATGGTCTGGCTGGTGGGAGCCAGGGCCACTGGGGACTGTGACTTGAGAAGCCCTCAGCATCTGCTCTTGGGTCCTGCTTGAGGGTGACTGCTGCGTGCAGAGTGTATGTCACCCGCCCAGCCACCTGCCCACATTGACACAGTGGTCCTTCTACACAGCCTGCCCCGGCTGGGCCCCAGGTCCCCTGCAAGTGAATGATTCAAAGCCGCTCTTCACAGCAAGTGTGAGAAGCCTCCGCTGCATGCCGCCTTCGCCTTCTGGGCGGGCCGAGATTCGACATTACTCACAGCTTCCAGTACCTGCCTGAGTTCAAACAGGAAGCCTGGTTTTCCCTCTTGGGTCAACAACAACCTTTCTTTCTCTCTTTCTCTTCTGGCCACTGGGCTCTCCTGTGGAGTGGGTTTCTTGGGGTGAAAGTGGGGGTGTCAGTGGGCCCCACCAGCAGATGTCAGAACCTCCTCACCTGGGGAAGCCTGGAAGAGGGCTTTGTGACAACAGGCCATGAAAATGACCTAGCTCATCTATGGCTTTTGTAAACCAAGGGAGCACCTGGCCAGGCACATAGTAGGCCCTCAATACATGTTTGTTCGACTGATCTAGATTGAAATGTAGTATGTCTCCAAACAAATGCAGCTCCTCCAACTTCCTGGCTCAGCAAATATCACCTCCACCTGCTCCCTTGGCCCAGACACGCTGGAGGCACCTCTCTGGCTTTTCTATTCCCTCATTCCCCACCCCAAGTGGACACTAAGTCCACCTGTCCTTCTACCTCGATGTTTCCCAAATCCATCCCCTCCTCCCCACACTCTCTGTGATGGTCCCCTTCTGGCCCCTGTCACACGAGGCTGTCACTTTCTCCTGTCTCACCTGGCCCCTTTCCACCCACAGACCACACAGCCAACAGAGCCATCCTTCCTAGATGCTTGAGGGACCACATCACAAATAGATCTTCTTTGCTTACTATCCTTGCACACCTCGTGTGGCACATCTAAAGTCCCTACAGTGGCCTACAAGGCCCATCTCTCAGAACTCATCCTGCCCCCAGGGCATGCTCTGTGTGCTGAGGATACCCAGCCACGTGGGGTTCCCTAAGCAAGACTTAGTCTTCCTGGCCTTCTGGGCTTTGCACAGTGCTCCGAATAGGCCCCTGCCAGCCCCTGCTCTCTCCATGCCAGTGCAAATACTCTCACCCTTCAGCTGAATTCCCACCAACCCTGCACGACCCATTCCCTGTAGCCTTTCTTGAGGGACAGCCAGAGGTCGTTTCCCTCCTGTGCATGTGTGTGTGTGCAGCTTGGTTTTGCATGCATCACCCATGTATATTTCCAGGCTCTGAAGGCAGGGGTCCAGTTTGTCTCTGTGTCTGCAAGCCAACCCAGGCTTGTTGGGTCAAGGAGGGTCCAACGTGGAGCAGGGGCTTGGCAGGTGTGTGCTGGACAGCCATCACTTTGTGCACTTCTTAACCTCAGGGGACCTGACTCTAGAAGCAGCTGGCAGGTGGCAGTGACTCCCCAGTTCTCCCTTGCTCCCCAGGCTCTCAGGTACAGCTTGCTTTATAAGGAACACGTTCCATGGCACTGATAATTAGGGGTGGGGCCAAAGAGGAAGGATCTCTTTCTAGGGCAAATTTCCATGAACACTGAATGCCTTTTGTGTCTGTCTCCGGCTTTAGCTGGAGATCTGACCTGTGGCCAAGGCTGGGACACTCAGACAACCACATTCCATTTTTGCTGAGTTCTGAAGACAGTATTCCTGGATTCCTGGAGAAATGGGCCTCCCTGGGTTGGGTGGGTTCTAGGAAGGCAAAAGGGAGGCCTAGTTCTTCTCTGTGGTTATTGTGAGGATTAAATGAGTGAATATACATGAAGCTCTTAAACAGAGATGGACACACAGTTAGTGCTGTATATGTTAGTCTTGATGATGATGATGTTGATGATGATGATGATGATGGGAGTCCGTGGGCGCCCCAGTGTGGTGGGAAGTGCACAGATCCCAATGTGGGGAGGACAGGCCCGAAGTACATGGGCCTGGGCCATACATCCCTCTCTCATGAGGGCTAAACTCTGTGAGGGTAGAGGCTGCATCTGGCACATGGTGGATGCTCAGTAAGAGTTTGTTGAAAGGAGTTAGAGTTTTTGTCTTTTTGGACCAGGTGGAGGTGAAGTTTTTTTTTCTGTGTCAGGGAAGGCAGACTTTGTGAAGCAATTGAGAGTAAGGAGGTTTAAGGATGAATGTTTAGTCTCTTAAAAGGAGAAACACTTGGACTTCCCTGTTGGCACAGTGGTTGAGAGTCTGCCTGCCGATGCAGGGGACACGGGTTCGTGCCCCGGTCTGGGAAGATCCCACATGCCGCAGAGTGGCTGGGCCCGTGAGCCATGGCCACTGAGCCTGCACGTCTGGAGCCTGTGCTCTGCAATGGGAGAGGCCACAACAGTGAGAGGCCTGTGTACCGCAAAAAAAAAAAAAAAAAAAAGGAGAAACACTTTAAGTGCTTATTTTACAAGGGTAGTGCTAATTAGAAATCATTATTATCTGGTTATTAAGTCAAACCTCCCCCTAGAACTGTTAGGTACCCACACAGACCTAAACTGAGCTAAGAGCAGGCAAACTGCATTGCTTTAAAACAACCTGACTCAGCTCCCAGAGAGTCAGGTTCTTGTCTCTCTTGCCCCTTCAGCCTCCTGCACCTAATGGCCCTGGGTCTTTGGATGGGATCATGCCCCACAGAGGCCATCTGATCTAGCTCTCTGCCTCATGACCAGATGCACATGGCTACCGTGGAGGAAAGGCCATGTCTTGAACACTTTGAAGGCTGCTGTGTTGTAAGAACACTCAGCCTGGGCCTGGAGTCCCTCCCCGACACCACAGATCCTCCTTGGACCGGAATCCACTGGGTATCAGGTTATGCTGGGTGCTGGGGAGAGAGCAATGAGCAAAACGGACTCAGCCCTGCCCACATGGGATTCAGCGGGGAGGGGAGATGGGGAGACAGACATTGTACGCACATTAGGCATATATAAACATCATTGCAACATGTACTACCTACAAAGGAAATGGCCGAGATGAAAATGAGGGCTGACCTCAGCAGGAAATGACCTGGTCTGAGGGAAGCCCTCCCCAAGAAGTGAGGCTTCCTCAGAGATCTGAAGTGAGCATCCAAGTTATCTTTGTGAGTGGGGATTTGGGGAGAAACCCTCATAGGCCTAGGGAACAGTGTGTGAGAAGGTCCTGGGACCTGTTGAAAGACAGAAGGGAGGAGGAGCTGCATGGCTGAGCAAGGCTACAGGGGATCTGAAGGAGGGGCAGGGACCCACTCATGATGGCGCTGTTTGCTCTGTCTAGGTTTCCACAGGAAATGAGTCTCGGATGGTGGACATTTTCACAGCATATGTGAAGACTATCTAATACCAAATCTCCGCTCGCCGGCTTGGAGTTCCCTCCAACAGCCCGAGATCCTTGCAGGGTGGGGTAAGCATTGTTCTTCTCCAGGTTTCTTGAGAAAGGGGAGCCAACAGTCCTCCCACTGTTGAGCGGTTGGGGGTGAGGCTGCTACAGACACCTTATAGGTTAGGTTGACATGGCCTGACCAGCAGCCCCTCGGGCAGCAAAATCTCCTGCTTTTCATTTGCACCATCTGGTGCTTCCTCCCTCTCCTCTCCGTGCCCTGGTGTCTGTGAGCCAGGGTGGGACCTCTGGCGCCTGACTCCCACCCAGGCTCTGTGCTGACGCCATCTTACAGGACCCCCACCTCAGCATGCTTGCTTCTCAAGGTAACATCCTTTATCAAATTCGATTAATTTCAAAATTTTTATTCATTCTTTAAAATTGACTTGATGGGGCCTCCGTGGAAGCGCAGTGGTTAAGAATCCGCCTGCCAATGCAGGGGACATGTGTTCGAGCCCTGGGCCAGGAAGATCCCACATGCCGCGGAGCAACTAAGCCCGTGCGCCACAACTACTGAAGCCCGCGCGCCTAGAGCCCGTGCTCCGCAACAAGAGAAGCCACTGCAATGAGAAGCCCGCGCACCGCAACGAAGAGTAGCCCTCGCTCACCGCAACTAAAGAAAACCTGCGCAGCAGTGAAGACCCAACGCAGCCAAAAATAAATAAATAAATAAATAAATTAAAAAAATAAAGTTCAAACAATGTTCAGGAAGAATTCACCCTGGGCCCCTCCCTCTACTGAGAAGTGGGTTTTCTACCTGACATCCCTCTGGGAGGCAGGGCCCTTCAGGGCTCTGGTTATGGGTCTAGAGGTCTGGCTAGCAAGGCTGTTGGGCAGATGTTCCAGCTCGGTCTGGAAGTCCAGGGGCCTCTTGACTGGACATAGCCTGCAGCACCAGCCTTTTCTGGGCACCACCCCCCTACTCCTGACCTCACCCCATTCTTCCCTGCGGAGTCTAATGAAGAGCTGAGACTGTCCGTGAGCTGTTTACAGAGAGTGACTGGGAAGTGCTCTGGGGTTTTCATAAAAGAAACAACAGGAGACCACATCCCCAGAGAGGGTCTTCTAAAGGTCTTGAGGTTTCAGGACCCTAAGACACTCTTTGTTTCCAGCTGGACTACAGGAGGTCACACTGGGGTTGGGGGAGAGCATCTCTGGGGTAAGGGTGGGGGGACCAGGAGCCTGGACCCTAGGAACTAAAAAGCATCCCCCTTCCCAGACCTTCCTGGTGGCTTTGAGGGGGACACTTCTGCACCTAAGCATGGTCAAGTTGCAGGCTGAAGGTCAGACCCCAATGGGCTTTTGGCTCATACCTCCACCCAGAGCTGAATTTTTTTTGAAAAATTAATTAATTAATTAATTAATTAAATTTTGGCTGTGTTGGGTCTTCGTTTCTGTGCGAGGGCTTTCTCTAGTTGTGGCAAGTGGGGGCCACTCTTCATCGCGGTGCGCGGGCCTCTCACTGTCGCGGCCTCTCTTGTTGTGGAGCACAGGCTCCAGACGCGCAGGCTCAGTAGTTGTGGCTCACGTGCCTAGTTGCTCCGCGGCATTTGGGATCTTCCCAGACGAGGGCTCAAACCTGTGTCCCCTGCATTGGCAGGCAGATTCTCAACCACTGCAGCACCAGGGAAGCCCCCAGAGCTGAATTGTGACACCCTGCCACTCACCAGGCTCCTTGCCCTTTGACCTTAAACATGCTGTCCATGAACATCAGCAGCCTGGGTCATCAGAAAGAAGCTTCCTCTAGACTGCTGGCTCCTGTGTTTGCAGGTAACAGAAGGGAGGAGGGAAGATGCCTCAGCCACAAATCTGCTGATTTGTGGGAGGGATGGGAGGGCCTTTGGAGCTCAAGGAGAGCTTCTCCAGGCGCCTCTCCCTCGTGGGGGCAAAGTTTAGACCCAGTTCTCCTCCCATGCAGGAGTGCTGTTTGAAGCAGGCTGGCATGCCTCTGTGCTGCTCTCTTTGGGGCTATGTCTAAAGTCTCGAATGTTCTACCTGATTTGTTTGTAGTTGTAATCCCAGCATCTAGCACATAGTAAGAGTCTAACAGACCCTTGTTGAATAAATGAACAGATAAATATCTTAGAAAGTGTCCACAAGATGGGCTCAGGCTGCTCATTCCCTGGATGCGAGGCCAGACCCTAAGTCCAGCTATTCAGCTGTTTGAGGCCCTATCTGCAGCACAGCAGTTGCAAGGGGCTGGTTCCCACCGCAGGAACAACCTCTGTACAACCTCAGGTATGAAAGGGACCCTGGGGAAACTCTGCCTCCTATGCAGGGCTTACCCTGGGACAGGCCAACAGCGGAGGAGAGTGTGGAGAGGAGGACTGGCTTCCCGACTGGCTGGAATGATCTTTGAGCCCGGCCAAGGTCTGGTGGTGCACGCACAGGGCAAGGCCAGGCTCCGTCCAGGGTCCCATCACCCACCCCTCCACCTGCCCTCTCTCGCGAACTTTACAGTAATACTGGAACTGGGGGGTAGAGAGAGAGAGACTTTTCATCCTTTCAGACTCAAAACTTAATTTCTCATTTCTCTCAAGATACCCGCTCCTCACCCAAAAAGCGAAAGCGAGGCTGGGGGAATCCTGCTTGGTGGAAAAGCTCAGTGTGTTACTTTTGGTCTGGGCGGGGCCGGTCTTCCGCGTTCACAACCTAGGCTGAGAGCACCGAGGGTCTGCGGGTCGGGTTCCTGACCCGCGTCGAGCGGGGGTCGCGGAGGAGGGCGCCCCCCAGGGGCTGGGCGAGGAGGCTGTCTCCACCTGCACCGCGTGGCACAGCTCGGCCACGAGTGACCTTCCCGGCCTCGTGGGAAGGAGCGCATCCCCTGGAGGCTTGGAGGCTTCCCTCTGCGGTTCCCCAAGCCGGGCCCCTTTCTCTGCCCGCCCTAACGGAACGCTTTGAAGTGGCCGAGTTCGCAACCCCGGTCCCCAGCGAGGCGCCGCCCCTGCTGCGCCCGCACCTTGGCAGTGGCCGAGTGCTTTGCATGGGAATGGGCCCCGCGGCACCCGCTGGGCACTCTTTGTAAATTCAGCCCCATTCCCCAGGCAGGCCCGGCCAGAGGCCTCTGGAGGAACTCGACTCCCGGGTCCCAGGGCCGAAGGGTGTAGGCTTAGGCTTCTGCAATCCCCCAGACCTCTTTCAGGGTTAGATACTTCCTCCGGACTTGGGGTGGAACAGTCAGAGCCCTCACAGGTTCCTCTGGGGGAAGTGGGGCGGGCTGGGCAGGACCTACGCGTTGAGGAGTCCGCCCGGGCGGGGGATCAGCGCAGGAGTTTTCAATGAAAATCCAACAGGCTATTTGGCAACATATTTGCACCGGTGCTTAAAAACGCTGCAGACCTTTGATCCAGCAGCTCTGCCGCTGCTAATAAGCCAACCCAAAAGCCTTAATGGTGGAGAAATGAGATGTGTTAGAAGTGTTAGTAGATAGGAACATGACCCCCAGACCGTAGTCTCCCAGAGGTCCTGGGTCTGGTTCTTTTCACCCCTCTCTTCTCTCTGATGCTACTCAGGTGCCCTGAGGTGATGGAAGGGAGCTTCTACAGGACTTGGAGTTGTCCAACGTTCAGCTTTCTTCTTAAAAGGCGATGATTAGCTAGCTGTGGGAGAGTCCCTCCACCTTTGTGTGGTCGTCCCCCGACCTCCAGCAATCCATTCATGGCTAGCCCCTCACGTGGTAAAGAACAGTCCTGAATTATTAGGGCATGGGTGATGGGAGAGACATATTGAGGAGAGGTCTGTTGTCTTGGGATGTATTCAGAGGGTTGGAGGCCAACTGAAATGGCTACTGTGATTGAAATGTGTGCCTCAGTCTTCCCCGTGACGTTTAGAGAATACCAAAAAAATTTCTCTTTTCTTGGGCTTCCCTGGTGGCGCAGTGGTTGAGAGTCCGCCTGCCGATGCAGAGGACACGGGTTTGTGTCCCGGTCCGGGAAGATCCCACATGCTGCGGAGCGGCTAGGCCGTGAGCCATGGCCGCTGAGCCTGAGCATCCGGAGCCTGTGCTCCGCAACAGGAGAGGCCACAACAGTGAGAGGCCCGTGTACTGCAAAAAAAAAAAATAAAACAAACTCTTGACCAACTTGGAGTTGTAGGAAACTTCCTGAACCTGTTAAAGTTTGTCTAGCAAATACCAACAGCAAACAATATCCTTGATGGTAAAATATTTGAGGGATTTCCTTTAAAATCATGCATGGGAGAAATCTACCTGCTATTGCTGATACCATTCAACATTGCACTACATGTTTTAGCTAGCAGAGACAAGAAAAAGAAATAAAAAGAATAAAAATTACAATGGAAGAAAAAAATTGCAGTTTTATATACAGATGACATGATTATCAACATAAAAAATTCAAAGAAGGGCTTCCCTGGTGGCGCAGTGGTTGAGAGTCCGCCTGCCGATGCAGGGGACACGGGTTCGTGCCCCGGTCTGGGAAGATCCCACATGCCGCGGAGCGGCTGGGCCCGTGAGCCATGGCTGCTGAGCCTGCGCATCCGGAGCCTGCGCTCAGCAACGGGAGAGGCCACAACAGTGAGAGGCCCGCGTACCACAAAAAAAAAAAAAAAAAAAAAAAAAAAATTCAAAGAAATCTACAGGTAAACTGAAGAAAGAAGTGTTAAATAAGATGGCTGGATATAGGGTCAATATACAAATGGGATATGAAAAACTTAACAATTGTCTCCAGGAGGAAAGGTGGGGAACAGGACGGAGCATGGGCTTTAGCCACACGTGTAATGTATATTTCTTTATTTTTTAAAAATTCTTTTAATTAATTTATTTTTGGCTGCATTGGGTCTTTGTTGCTGTGTGCGGGCTTTCTCTAGTTGCAGCAAGTGGGGGCTACTCCTTGTTGCGGTGCACGGGCTTCTCATTGCAGTGGCTTCTCTTGTTGTGGAGCATGGGCTCTAGGCACGTGGGCTCAGTAGTTGTGGTTCACAGGCTCTAGAGCACAGGCTCAGTAGTTGTGGCGCATGGGCTTAGTTACTCCACGGCATGTGGGATCTTCCCGGACCAGGGCTCGAACCCGTGTCCCCTGCATTGGCAGGCAGATTCTTAACCACTGCACCACCAGGGAAGCCCTGTAATGTATATTTCTTAAAAGACAAAAAGAGGAAGGAGGTCTGAAGCAAATAAAATCTTATTTGTTAAATCTGGATGGTGGGTATAAGTATGTTATATGGTTTTCTTTTTAAAAATTTCTGTGTAATATACATAATACACATAGAATGATTTATGCAACAAATATATGACTTACGAAGTATAATTTAAAAATGAGCCTGGTGACCCCTCCAACACCATTTTGCTACCTGTGTCCCCCTTCCCCATTCCTTGTCTTTTAGCCCAGAGATAAGCCCTATCCTGAATGTTACACTGATAAATTCTTTGCTTTTTAAAAATGAAATTTGATCTATCATATTATTTTCTGTGCTCTTCCATGTGTTTGAAATACTTCAAAATTAAGATAAAATAAATAAAGCAAAATGTGTCTGTTCACAATCTCCAAAAGAAAAATGATTATAGGAAAGAAAAGTTTGGAAAGAGTACCTTGACGGGGAGGAGCTTTGATTTATCCATGTCCACCTCACTATTCACGCAACAACATTCCTGAGCTAGCGCCTCCCTGGTGCCAGGGACTGAGGATGCAGGCCCTCAGCATTGGGGTGAGTGGTTGAGGCTGGAATCATGTGTGTGAGGTGCATCAGCATGGTGGCTGGAGCATGGTTGCCACTCCGTATATGGGGACCATTATTATTACTGGTTCTTTTTTATTTTTTTTGCGTTACGTGGGCCTCTCACTGTTGTGGCCTCTCCCGTTGTGGAGCACAGCCTCCGGACGCGCAGGCTCAGCGGCCATGGCTCACGGGCCCAGCCGCTCCGCGGCATATGGGATCCTCCCAGACCGGGGCACGAACCCGTGTCCCCTGCATTGGCAGGCGGACTCTCAACCACTGCGCCACCAGGGAGGCCCACTATTACTGGTTCTTAAGAAATGACACAGCTGCCAAATTTTCATCTGCCAAGGTTTGTCTCCCATCGATCCTACCCTGGGCTTCATTGTGCCCAGTGCCTGCTCATCAGAGTCAGTATTCAGCCTGTTCGACGCAGTTCTGGAGGCTAGCAGCCCAGCGTGTAAACCAGTCATCACCAGTAGAGCCGCTGGTGCAGCAGCTTGGGCACTGGCTGGTATGTAAGTTGCAGGCAGGCCTGTAGATTTCATGAGGCAGAGAGTGAAGGACAGAGCCCTGGTGGGGTGTGATTGTTTCTGCAGGCGACACACAGTCTCCCTGGGCCTCTGCCCAAGCCTGGCTTTGCCTTCATTCCTTGCTGCCTGTGCCTCTCTGCGTCACCTTCAGCCACCCAATCAAACATTTGTAACAAAAGAAAACAAACAAGACGTCGAACTTGGGTAGCATTTACATTTGCTGTTGCTGAGAATCTGTTCTTGAACTAAAGGCACGGGGTATAGGGGTTACAGGGTGTGTCTGGCTTCATTATTCTAGAACAGAAGAATCACCCAGTTGTCTGAAAACTCTGGAAGCCCTTACACGCTACAACGGCTTGGGGATGTGCCGATGCTCAGGAGGCCCGAGGTATCAGCTCCCACTAGTGACTGTGAGCACGGCTGCTCGGGCGCTGGGTGTGGGGCATATCCTGGAGGGCAGGGGAGCCCCTCCCAGGGTCCAACACCCACTGCACGTGGCAGGCGCCCTGGCCCTGGACTCTGCTGTAGTTTTGGTTGGAAGACGCAGGCTTTGAAACTCCACTAGGCTCTGACGCCAGCCAGTTTCCTCCTGGTCTGGAGCTGGGGAAGGCCTGGGTCCAAGCACAACCAAGCCTTCCACCTGGGCTCGCACCCCTGAAACTGGGCCTTAGCTCTGTGGCCTGGGAACCTGAGAGCCTCACGTTGCCTGGTGGGGAGGAAAGACGTAGGCGTGCCCAGTCTGCTGCTCCTGTCAGGGCCTTTCTTTCCCCCTTGCCCCAAGCCTAGAGCTCTGTAGCTCCCTGTCAGCGTTGCTGCCTCTCAGGTTGGCTAAGCCTTTTCAGACTGGCAATTTGTGAGTCATGGCCCATCTCAGACCAGGGACCATGGGCAGTGCTGAGTCACTTGGGCTTGTCTGTTCTGCTGAGGACTGCTGGGAGGGCCAGCCTCACAGGCACTAGGGAGAGTGATGAAGCCCACATTTGACTGCTGGGTGGATTGGACTCAGCTCGGGGTGGGGGAAAGGGCAAGGGGTGGGGGGACCAGAGCCTGTCCACTGGGGTCACAGTACCCTGGAGAGAAGCGTGGGAGAGCACACAGAGAAACAGTTTATTTCTTTAGGTCAGAAGAGGGGTGGAAAAACACACCCAGAGAGGAGTGCCAACGTCCTAAATGAGGAGCATCATAGAGACGTGATTGAAATCACCTATATAGGACAGTCCTTCCGGGTCTTTGTTTACATTTGGCCAATTATCTCGTTTCTTTTTTCACACCTGACTGGTCCTAGGACCCTCCCCAAGATGTGTGCACAACTTTTTGCTAAGATGGATCGCACTGCAGAGGCCTGTGGGCGTCTGTCCATACTTATTATGCAGTGGCGCCCCGTCCGTTTTTTTTGTTTTGTTTTGTTTTTTTGCGGTACGCGGGCCTCTCACTGTTGTGGCCTCTCCCATTGCGGAGCACAGGCTCCGGACGTGCAGGCTCAGTGGCCATGGCTCACGGGCCCAGCCGCCCCACGGCACGTGGGATCTTCCCAGACCGGGGCACGAACCCGTGTCCCCTGCATCGGCAGGCGGACTCTCAACCACTGCGCCACCAGGGAAGCCCCCGGTCCGTTTTTAACCCCCAAGGAGCCTTCCTGCACATGTGCAGACAGGGAAGTTTTCCTTGGTCTCAGGGGTGGTCATCATATCTCTTTATTCCAGCAGAGCTCAGCTTCTGCCGCTAGCTTTGTCCTTGAAGTGTCTGGGTGAGAACAAAGCTTCAATTTTACTTCACTTGACAGACAGCAGCCATCTCGCCCAGGGGCCCGACTATCTCCGACCTCACAGCCCCTCACTCAGCCTTTCTGCACTACTTACTTAGAAAACAAGGACAGAAGTGGCAACGGCAAGGAGCACTTTTCGATTTTTTTTTTCTGCTCACCAGATTGGCAAAAAATTTAAAGGACTGGGCTTCCCTGGTGGCACAGTGGTTGAGAGTCCGCCTGCCGATGCAGGGGACGCGGGTTCGTGCCCCGGTCCGGGAGGATCCCACATGCCTCAGAGCGGCTGGGCCCGTGAGCCATGGCCGCTGAGCCTGCACGTCCGGAGCCTGTGCTCCGCAACGGGAGGGGCCTGTGTAACGCAAAAAAAAAAAAAAAAAAAAAAAAATTAAAGGACTAATAATACCCAGTGCTGAAGAGAATACAGGGAAACAGGTACTGTCCTATGAATATGGCAGGGAACAAGGGGGCTCAGCCTGCTCCCGAAGGGCCACTTGGAAGCATCTGTTAACATTTAACCAGCAGCACACTTCTGAGAACATTTCATAATGAAAAATTTACAAAATGATACCAAAACCTCTTGCAACTCCAAGTATGTCTACAAGGGTAGGTAACACAGAAAGTTAGGTTCAAGAATGTTCCCTGCAGCTTTGTTTGCAATTGTTAAAAAATACATAACAAGAGCCCTAATGTCTGTCAATAGGGTGATATAATAAAACTAGACTCTGGGGCTTCCCTGGTGGCGCAGTGGTTGAGAGTCCGCCTGCCGATGCAGGGGACAGGAGTTCGTGTCCCGGTCCGGGAATATCCCATATGCCGCGGAGCGGCTGGGCCCGTGAGCCATGGCTGCTGAGCCTGCGCATCCGGAGCCTGTGCTCCGCAACGGGAGAGGCCACAACAGTGAGAGGCCGGCATACCGCAAAAACAACAACAACGACAACAACAAAAAACTAGACTCTGTACTATTGAATACTCATAGCTGTTTCAAAAAAATGAGGTAGGTCTGTATGTACCAACTAATATGAAAGAATGTTTGTGATACGTCATAAAGTGAAAACAAGTCACAGAACCATGTGTTTAATAT
The DNA here is from genome assembly GCF_025265405.1 of Mesoplodon densirostris. Classification (NCBI taxonomy): domain Eukaryota; kingdom Metazoa; phylum Chordata; class Mammalia; order Artiodactyla; family Ziphiidae; genus Mesoplodon; species Mesoplodon densirostris. The sequence continues at coordinate 114,087,762 of NC_082663.1, read as the reverse complement.
GATTTTGTTAAACAAGCAAAGCCCCTCGTGGTCCAGTGGGTAAGACTCTGTGCTCCCAATGCAGGAGGCCCGGGTTCGATCCCTGGTTGGGGAACTAGATCCCGCCTGCCTGCTGCAACTAAAAGGTCCCTCATGCTGCAATGAACATCCTGCATGCCACAACTAAGACCCGGGGCAGCCTTAATAAATAAATAAATTAAAACAAACAAACAAAAAACCAAGCAAAACCCAGTGTGTGCATGTGTGTGTGTGTGTGTTTGTGCGCATGTGCACACACGCACATAGGAGAAGGTCTGGAAGGATGTCAGTGGTGGTTTTCTCTGGGAGGGGGCTGATAACTGAGATAATGGGAGACTTTCACTTTTTAATCTATATATTCCTATACTGTGTGACTTTTTACTAGTGTGTGTTTACTTTCAAGTAAAAAGAAAAAGCAATTAAAAATAAACAATTGTCTTTATGCATCATGAGGACCCTAATGATTGTGTGAATACACATGTGCATGCATGAGAGATTGGGAAGTGTCTGAGATTTCTCCTGCTTCCCCCAGCACTGAAAACTCTTCCCAGGGTCCCTCCTCCCTCAGGTCAGATCACCCCGTGGGTGCCACAACTGGGTCTAAATCCCATTCCTAAACAACTTCCCTCATCTACCCTCCAACCCTCCCAGTGACTCCCTTGGGGGTCCTTCCTGCCCTCACCCTATGTCCCAGAGCCCCCTGCCTGTCTCCTTTGTGACCTCTTCACACTGGTTATCACCCCCTCCACCCCATGCAGTTATACCTTGGGCACCACCAAGGCAGGAACCTGCCCCTCTTTGCTTTTCATTTATATGCACAGAGAGGAGCCTAATAAACGTTTGGTCAGTGACATAAGAATGAATAATAAAGGAACCATCAGAGGGACGCTGGACGGGAAGGGACCTCTGAGATCAGCCAGCCCACTTTCCTACCCAACACCCAAATGACACCTCTGGTGATGGGGCAGCCACTCCCATCCAAGGCAGCTCACACCCCCCTTCCTGTGAGGAGTTAGTGGCTTCCTTGGGTTAATCAAGACCAGGGGCAGTGGCTGAGGCATTTCCCAGGTAAATTTAAAGTTTGTGGTCAGTTCAGCTGGTAGTTTAGAAGCTGGACAGGGTGAAATGAAACCCCTCCATTTCTCCAGCCAGGAGAGACCATACCTGCTGCATATTGCACCTCATCCAGTTCCAGCAGGTCAGCCCCACCCTAACCACCACGCTGGCAAAGTAAATTAAGCATTAAAGACAAACTAATTAGTACTTCAGGGTAGCTTCATTCAGAAAATTACCACACCAAGGAGGTGTCTCATTTAGAACCGACTTAATTAAAAGACACTTGGTAAATTCCTGTAAAGATGAAGACAGCACTTCCCAGAAATGCTTAACCGAAATGTTTTACTCTGTATATCAAATGGTTATTAAATCTTTAATATCATAATTCCTTAAGAATGCCATTGTCAGTGACAAACATCAACCCTCGCAACAAAGGAGTCAACTGTTCCCTCCTCTTGGCTCTGCAAAACTGCAGGAAGTCGTAATTTCTCTGGTATACTCTGTTCTGTGCCTTTTTAATGTCTATGAGTAAATGCCAGCTCTGGGAGGAATCCACCATAAAGATAAAGAATGGGAAGAAGACTGTTTCTGACTGTTTCTGACTGGTTGACTTGTGGTTTAGAAAAAACCGCATCTTTCCCAGGTGAGGTGGCAGGGGTTGGTTGAATATCTGCCATGGTGAGTGGGCTGTGGTCTGGGGGTAGCACAGAGACGCTGAGTGAGTTGCCTAAGTTGTTCAGCAAACTGGAGGTTGGAGAGAAGACCCTGCCCATTAGTGTGGGATGGCCAGGCACTGCTCCTGCCCTGGATGTGGCCTGAGGTAGGCAGGATGATGTGAACAACCTGCTCTGTCCTCCCACTCCCCACCTTGAGGGTTTCCTCCCAGCCCAGCTCTTGGGGGACTGAGCAGGTCTTCCTACAGGATGGGGGTCAGGCCTTCTCCCAGAGCACCTGGCCCTGGCATGGCTCAGAGGAGGAACCTGGTAAATGGTGGAGGGTTGGGCAATAGGTCCACTGAGCCACGGGAAATTGACAAAATGTAGAATTTCTCAGGCTTTGGGGGTGGGTTGTGGGAGGGGGGACTGAGGGAGTTTGTGAATAGAGTAGGGGCCTTCTCAGAATAAACTGAAAGTTACCTTTCTGCTGACTTGCTGCGGGGCTGGGCAAGTGGCATGCCCACTCCTTGCTTCCGTTTCCCCACCTACAAAAGAGGTGGAAACGTCATGAGGGCCTGTGTTTGGAGACAGCATGATCTGAGTTTGAATCCTGCTTAGTTATGTATTTTGGGATTTGGAGCCTCTGTTCCTTAACCTTGCAAAATGGGAAGCGTGGCCCCAGGGCCTGCAGGTCAGAGTTCCGTGAGTGAGCACAAGCACGTTGACTGGCACCGCTGCTCAATACATTGATTGGTGTTGATTGTTCCTGCCACTTCAGCTGGGTTTACAGAAAGAGGAAAGGGAGAAGGGGCTGCTGGCGTCACATCCAGATGGCGGGCAAGGGGGACCTGCTGACTTACTCACTAGGGCTCTGACAAATAATCAAGCCCTCAAAATGGAGCTGAAGACGGCTGGTTATTGGTTGCCCTGACCTGTGCAAGCACCCTAGTGAAGTCTTCTCTCTCGCCCCGGCGGGCAGAACGCACAGTGGGTAGTGCAAGGGCTGCTTGTAGATTCTGAGAATAGACTTAGAGCGCAGAGCTCCGTGGGACCATCGGAATTGGCTAGCCAACCCCCCTCCTCAAACAGATGGGGGTACTGAGGCACAGAGAAGGTATTTCAGGTTCCCATCTGGAGAGCCATGGCCGAGTGGGAGTCAGGGCCTGGCCCCCTGGCTCTTGGTCCAGGGCTCCTGCAATTCACTGCTACAGTCCAGGCAGACGCTGGCCCTTTCCAGCACCTTTGGGAAAACCACAAGAAGGTGTTCCATCCCCCTCGCTGGAGGGTGCGGGCTGGATTTCAGCCTCCCTGGCTCCCTTGACCACGTGCTTTTGTGCAGGGCACAACCCACACACTGGGTGTGGTGTCTACGCTGCCCACTCTTCCTGCAGCCAGAATCATGCCCGCTGTCAAGAACTACCCAGAGGGCTCTTCCACGGGGGCTGGAGAGTGAGGGGGTAGCTTCCCTGGCCCTCCAGACGTCCCCCACCCCTGCCCTTGGTTCTTCTTTTGCTGGGGAGGCAGGGAGGTCTTTATCCACCTGGGTCACACCCCCCTGTGACTTACCCTGATTCCCCCACCCACTCACCCGAAGCCCATTCACTAATGTGCCCAGCAACAACCTCATCCCCAGTTTGACATATTTCTAATATTCCGTCTGAAGAATTTTTTGCATCTTGTGAGTTTTTCAGGGAGTTTCTTAAGCCAGTTCTTATTAGGACAGTTCTGCCTTAACTCCAGGTCAACCAGTGCACTTTAGAAGCTTCTAAGAACAAATGGAAGACCTCCTGCATCCTGTCCTAATTTGCTGAGGGAAGTTGTGTGAATTGTCAAATTGGTACTCTGGAGGAAGAAGAAAAAATGCCCTTCCTCCTTCAAAATACAGGACAAGTTAGAATAATATAAGTAGCAAGAATAAAACAATGCTCTTTCCTGGAATAAGATTTTCTTATTCCTAGTTGTAGGGACCCTCGTTTTCACCTTCTCTTACAGTGCTGATTCATAAGAAATACTGTTACATACAGGAAAACTTCAACTGTATGGGATATTTATTTGCAGTGGTGTTTGAGCACTGTATTTTTTCTGTGCATTACCTTAGTGTCAGAATGTTGTCTTTATTTTAAGATCATGTGCATGTTCTCCTGTCAAAGAACCTTTACCCAGACCCAAACAAACAAAAATTCCTTCATATTCTGAGAAAATGAGGCACAGCATTGGAAAGGAACAGGAAGGAGAAATCAGTCGCAACTTGGGACACAGACATATGTCTATAAAGCCAGTGCACACAGGAACAGTGGGCCTGGGTAAAGGGTGATGTTGGTAGGACCAGTAAATAAAGAATAATAAAAGACAAAGGGAAAGAAAAAGAAATGGAAGACCTTGGGAGAAAGTCATTCATGTGTAGAAGAGGGGGCACTCCTTCCCCTGTAATTAGGAGAACATCAGTCTCAGTAGAATTTCTCACTTTCCTTATTTTCCATTCCCTTTCATCTCTCCCCCTGCCCAGAGAAGGGGGGATTACTGGGGGAACTTGGAAGTGTAAATGGGGGCCTCTCTCTAGCATATCCCCCAAAGGATGCACTGAAGAACTAAAGGGTTGAATAATTTAAAAGCAAACTGTACAACCAGTAGAAAATAGAATTAGTGACTTCTCTGGAAAGGGAAGGTGTTTCAGACCTGGAAACAGTGGATGAACATGTAGAAGGGTAGGTGGTGGATTGAATAGGTCTACATTTCCATATGTAAAACAAAACAAAACAAAACAAAACATAATTGAAGGGAAAACATGCCTGAAAGATTTTAAAATGCACCATTTGAACCAGTAATTCAATTTCTGGGGGGTCTTTGCTAGTGAATAGACCTATATAGAATTACGTTATGCATGAAGTTGTTTATTGTAGAATTATTTATGAAAGTAGGGGAAAAAAACAGAAAATAACCTAAATGTGCTGTGATTGAGGAATGGCTCAGCCTATTTAAAAGAATACCAAGAAGTTATTTTAAATGCTCTTTCTAAAAACATTCACTGAGAGGCAGTGATACAATGCATTAGCAATGTAGGCTTGCGGTCAGCTAACTTGGGTGAGAAACTACACAACCTTGGAACTTAATTTCTCTCTCTCTAAACCTTAGTTTATGCATCTGTAAAATGGGGATAATGATAGCACCTACCTCATAGGGTTATTGTGAGTGTCACATGAAATAATATATATAAAATACTCAGCACGAAGTAAACCCTCAACTGTCACATATTATGATTATTATTACTTTTGCATAACATAGAAAATTTATCTATGTTCATTCATTCCTTAATTCAGCAGATATTTATTGAGGTCCTATTTGTGCCAAGCACTGCACTAAATGCTGGAGCTATAGCAGTAAATGAGTTAATGCTAAATGAAGAAAAATTGGAAGGTATGCATGCAGCATGAACACAGACATGTTAAAAATAAAAAGATGCCTTGGGGGAAAAAAGATGAGAAAAAAAATAAACCAAGGTATTAACTGTAATTTTCTTTGGATAGTGAGGCCATCGGGTGGTCTGTCCTTACCACCCAATTTTCTTTAATGAGTATGAACTTTTTTTTTTACAATTTATTTTATTCTTTTAAACATCTTTATTGGAGTATAATTGCTTTACAATGGTGTGTTAGTTTCTGCTTTATAACAAAGTGAATCAGCTATACATATACATATAACCCCATATCTCTTACCTCTTGCGTCTCCCTCCCTCCCACCCTCCCTATCCCACCCCTCTAGGTGGTCACAAAGCACCGAGCTGATCTCCCTGTGCTATGCGGCTGCTTCCCACTAGCTATCTATTTTACGTTTGGTAGTGTATATATGTCCATGCCGCTCTCTCACTTTGCCCCAGCTTACGCTTCCCCCTCCCTGTGTCCTCAAGTCTATTTTCTAGTAGGTCTGCATTTTATTCCCATCCTGCCCCTAGGTCCTTCATGACTTTTTTTTTTTAGATTCCATATATATGTGTTAGCATACGGTATTTGTTTTTCTCTTTAGGACTTACTCTGTATGACAGACTCTAGGTCCATCCACCTCACTACAAATAACTCAATTTCATTTCTTTTTATGGCTGAGTAATATTGCCTTGTATATATGTGCCATATCTTCTTTATCCATTCATCTCTTGATGGACACTTAGGTTGCTTCCATGTCCTGGCTATTGTAAATAGAGCTGCAATGAACATTGTGGTACATGACTCTTTTTGAATTATGGTTTTCTCAGGGTATATGCCCAGTAGTAGGATTGCTGGGTCGCATGGTAATTCTATTTTTAGTTTTTTGAGGAACCTCCATACTGTTCTCCATAGTGGCTGTATCAATTTACATTCCCACCAAGAGCGTAGGAGGGTTCCCTTTTCTCCACACCCTCTCCAGCATTTATTGTTTGTAGATTTTTTGATGATGGCCCGAACTTCTTTTATGAGTGGTGACAAAGCTCCTATGTTTTAAAAAAGTCAGAGAAAAATGATGGAGCATACTGATTAACCTTTTATGACCCAGTATCATGCTGTAATGTGGGTGTTGTGAAGAGCAGGGCACGGTGGTGAAGTTGCCTCTGAGAGCCTCATACGTGTCCTGCGTCACTGCCAAGCCAGCCTCACCACCCACGTGGGAACACCACTGGGTCATATGCTGATTTGCTTCGCATATATCCACATGGCACAGAAAAGTGTGCAGAATCAAAACAGAAAACAGCAAAGACAACCCCAGAGGGCTGGTTGCAGCTAATGGCAGGGTCTGCAGTATCACCAGCTAAGGAAATACTTCTTGGCCATATGACAGTAAGGAGGCAGCCTCAGGGGAGAGGCCTGGGAGGCTCTGCAGTCTTTTCTGGCCCAGAGTTCCCTACTGCGGGGCTGAATGAAGACCCTGTGGCCTGGAGATGGGCAGGAGAGCATGTTTTCTCTCTCCTGCAGGAATGGTCCTCGGAGGCCTGGCTCACACCCCCTGCCCTGGAAGCCTTCCCAGTCCCCGGGAACCTCTCCTTACCCCATCCCAAGCTCCTGTTTGGAGAGACCTTGGCAGCACCTCTGATGTCACACCCCCCCCCAGCTATGGGGACACTTACTGAATCTCTGTTGCCTCTGTGTGGGCAACGCGCCCCTGGGGGACCCCATGGACTGCTTGCCTGTGTCTGCAGTCATGCAATACCCAACTCTATGAAGCAGGGTTTCTTCCCTGCACCAACAGGTGGCTTTTCATGCAAAAATTATCCCTTTGTTCCCTTTCTGAGACCCAGTTAGGTATCAAAGGCTTCCTTCCCTGGGGAGATTCCAAGAAAGTGGCCTCCCCGCTGCTCTGGGGAGGGGCAGGAGAAGGGTTCCAAGGGTCAGGGGCACTTGTTTGGTTACCAGGCCTTTTGGGTGCATGTGTGCCTCTCTGCCCTCTCCTGGCCTTCACTTCTCGCATTTCCAAATGTGATGAATAGGGCGGTGGGGGGCTGCTGAGATCACTGCCACAGCTCTGACAGTGCAGCCATAACGCAAGCTCATTGCACCCTCAAACCAGGCTTCGTGGTGGCTCTCCCCATCATCCCCACTTCACAGATGCAAAGATTGAGGTGCTGAGACATTAAGCCACATGCCCAAGGTCACCCCACTAGTAGGTGGTGGAACTGGTATGAAAAACAAACCAGGTGCTATTGACTAGTCTGCACAGCATATTTTAGGAGACTAGCTTAAGCTTGGGGGGCAGCTTCTTTTTCCTCTACCCTGAGGTGCTGCCCCAAAGGACACAGAACCAGGGGATCTGCAGGCTGGGTTCTGGCCTTTACCCAACTGCTTCAGACCTTGGGTAAGTCCTTCCATTTCTGAGTGTGGGAAGCAGAATGATGTTCCCCACCTGCCTAAAATGCCTGGGTCCTAATCCCCAGAACCTGTGAATACGTTTCCTTACATGGCAAAAGGTACTTCACAGATGTGTTTAGGTAAAGATCTTGAGATGGGGAGATGACCCTGGATTATCCCAGTGAGGTCAAAGTATTCACCAGTCTCCTTCAAGTGGGAGGCGGGAGAGTCCGTCAGAAGAGGCGACACAACAAAAGCAGAGGTGAAGGAGGTTTCAAGCTGCTACATGGCTGGCATTGCAGACTGTGGATGAGGTCAAGAGCCAAGGAATGCAGGCAGCTTCTAGAAGCTGGAAAAGGCAAGGAAATGATTCTCCCCTAGAACCTCCTGAAGGAATGCAGGCATGCTGACACCTTGATTTGAGGACTTCTGACCTCCAGAGCTGTAAGTTAATAACATTTGTGTTGTTTTGAGTCACTAAGTTTGTGGTAATTTGTTATAGCAGCAATGGGAAGCAGATATACAGGGCTTCAGCTGTGCCCTCTGTAAACAAGTTGGGGGCTGGTCAGAAGGGCCAACACACTGTGCTTTCTCCACAGGCAGCCAAGTCTAAGCCAGTCGGGCCTGGAGTTGTTTTGATTGATCTTGCGGATTTTCTTTGGGAATCTTGCTCCTTGGCCATTCTTTTTCCTCCATGGAAGGAGCTGTTGCTTTGTCCCTCGTTGGCATTAGGGGGTTGGCCTGTGAAGAGGTCAGGGAGGAAAAGAGTGGGGCTTTGCCGGGCGGGCCTTGTTGGGGGTTGCTGGGCCTTTGCCTTGAGACCAACCCCCCAAAGGCTAAAACTGCCCTCTTGCTCCCAGGTAGAATTAGAGCCCTTTCCCCAGCCTCCCTTCCCCAGAGTGGCCTGGGTTGAGGGTTCCCTCTATCAGGGCTCTGCTCTCCATGTGGCCCGGGTCTCTCTTGTGTTCCCAAAACTGGCACAGTGACTCTCATGGAGCAGGTGGTCAAGAATTGTTTGTTGAATGAATGATACAGTGACACAGACACACAGCTCAGTAAATCACAGTCTTCGCTATACCTGGACACATGCTTCGATAGGTACCTGCATACAAGTGAGCACACTAACACACACACAGATAGGAACATGCACACACAGACACACACATATAGGAATGTCTACACACACACACAGATAGGAACGTGCACACACAGACACCCAGAGGGGAATGTGCGCACACACGTGCTGTTGAGCCCCTCTTCTGAAGGAAGAGGAACCTCTCTTCTGTGGAGAGAGTTGAAATGCCAGCTAGCTTAGCAGGGCCCTGGAAGTTTTTATGAATCCACAGGCACTTGGGGGCTTCCCTGAGGGCCCAGCAGCTGAGGAGGACCAGGCAGGAAGGAGGGGGCAGATTTCCCATTGATAGTCGGTGGGTAGCCAGATGTTGGCTGCCGTTGGTGGGCACACACACCTGCACACAATGCGAGCTGGAGCTGGGCATGGGGAGGGACTGGGGCCCCTGCACAGATGTCTGAGTCCACCTTCCTCCAAGGGGAGATGAGCCCCTGAAGGTTAGGCCCCAAACCACAACCCACCTGGGATCCTGGAGGAGACCCAACTTTGGGGCAGTTATCATGGAAACGAGGAAGGGCAAGCTCGAAATTCCACTGGTAAAGAGACAGGGGAGGGAGACAGGGTACTGAGCAGAAAAGAGCCTGATCTGGAGTGGGAAAGGCTGGCTTTGAGTCCAGGCTGCCACTGACCAGCTGGGTGACCTTGGGCTGGTTGATGAGTATCAGCTTCCTGATCTCTGAAATAGGCTGATGAAGGCACCGACTCGTCAAGGCTAGAGAGGGGATTAGATGAGAGAATGAGAAACAGGTGCTTAGCTCATTGCCAAAGAACTGAAAAATTGTCGTAGCTGAAGAAAATGGAGGCACTCAGTACAAAGTCTACTCAACCCATCCTAGACCAGAATAACCAAGGAAGGAGGGTGAGGAGTCCTCTCCAGCCGCTTCCCACCAGTCAGCGCCACAGCCTAGAATCCTGCTCTCGTTGGGCTGATTCCTGGGAGGGATATGGCCCATGCTAACCAGGTGCTGGCTTGCTGTGTGGCCTTTAGTAAATTTTAATTTTTTTTGGCCGCACCACGCGGCATGAGGGATCTTCGTTCCCCGACCAGGGATTGAAACTGTGCCCCCTGCAGTGGAAGCGTGGAGTCTTAACCACTGGACCTCCAGGGTAGTCCCTTTGGTAAATTGCTTTGCCTCTCTGAACCCCAGATGCGTCATTTTTCTCCAGCCTGGAAGAGTTGTGAAGTTCAAATGAGACTGTGCATCTGAAAGTTTTAGGAGAAGTGAGGAATTCTCAATCAGTTGGGAGCATCTCTGGCCATCCTTGGCCATTCATTATTGATGATACCACTCTGCCAGGCCAGCTGACCCTTGAGTCTCTGACCACGGTCCTCCTGCCACCTCTCACACCAGGCTCATGGGTGTTCACTGAGGCTGTTGACAGGATCCAGTAGCGCCAGATGGGCCTCTGTGGGCCTGGTTTCAGATACTCCCGTTCCCTCATCCAAACTCGGGAAAAGGCCCAGGCAGGGTCCCCAGCCAGCATGCCTCCCAGGGCCCACACACCCTGGGTCTCAAGACAGGGGAGTCCCCAGCCACTTGGAGCCTCCTGGTTTCTGCCCTGCTGTGTGCTCCCTGCAGGAGGGTGGAAACATGGGGGAGCCCAGTTTCATCAGGAAACAAAAGTCCTACAAGCAGATGAACCAGAGCCTGTCCGGACCTGCCCTGCGGCACCAGTGCTGAGTGAGCCCACACTTTCTCACCTGCTGGCCAGGAGCTCCCACGACGCAGAGCCCGGGTATGCTTTACCTGGTCCTGGGCACTCAGCACGGGCCTGTGGGCTGTGGGCTGCTGAGATGGAGGGTGGGCTGTGAGGTCCACAGTCACTGGCTCGGTTTCCATTGCCATGCCCTGTCTCCTCACCCTTCCTTGCTAAGGGAGGAGACCTGGCCCTATCAGGGCCTGGTCCCCTGCCAGGTCCAGTCTGCCCAGGGTGAGTATGGGGTGAGCAAGGGGTGGCCATGGCCTTGAGCAGCCGCTGCTGTGGGACCTGGGCCATGGGTGCCGGGTCAGTGGGCAGCCTTGTTTCCGAGCCTGCCACGCCCTCCCTTGACTCATCTGGAGAGAGCATTGCCGCGAGGGTTTCTGGCCTCTGCATTCTCCTTTGGTCTGGTTTCTGCTCGGGCAGCTCAGAGCAGTTTTGTTTTTAAGTGCAAACCCACAGAACTGCTTTCCCCTTTCTCTGATGCCCCAAAACAAACAAAGGATGTTGGTCTGCATTTTGGTTTGTTTTGAAGCTGAGGGAAATGGGTCACCTCAGGAGCTTCAAGGGTGGCCAGGCCAGTCAGGGAGTGTGAGAGTGTCTGAGGAGGGGTGGGTGGTGGCCGGGCTTGTGCCTCAGTCCCTTGGAGGGTGGGCTGGCCAGCCCACCCTGTGTGGGCCCTGCTTCCACGGAGTCCCCTATCAGCAACAGGGAGGCTTGGAGCTGGGGACTCCTCATGGGGCCAGGGCAGGGCCCCATACTGAAGTCAGGAGGCCTGGGGCAGAGGCATGGCTTTGAGGCCCCTTGCTGTGTGACATTAGGCAAGGCCTGCCCCTCTGTGAACTTTTGTTTCCTCCCTGGTGAAATGAGGTATTGGGGGTTGGTTTTTTTCCAGAGAGAGGAAATTTTTATTTCATTTAGTAATTCACTTTCTGTTTTGTTTTGTTTTTAATTTTTAATTAATTAATTAATTAATTAATTAATTTATGGCTGTGTTGGGTCTTAGTTTCTGTGCGAGGGCTTTCTCTAGCTGTGGCAAGTGGGGGCCACTCTTCATCGCGGTGCTCGGGCCTCTCACTATCACGGCCTCTCCTGTTGCGGAGCACAGGCTCCAGACGTGCAGGCTCAGTAGTTGTGGCTCACGGGCCTAGTTGCTCCACGGCATGTGGGATCTTCCCAGGCCAGGGCTCGAACCCGTGCCCCCTGCATTGGCAGGCAGATTCTCAACCACTGTGCCACCAGGGAAGCCCTCTGTTGTTGTTTTTAATTTATGAAAATTAAAAAGGAAAATAAATACAATATTGCTGTATAAATTTGAGAATCTATTAAAACATTTTACATCATGTTAACTTTTTGTTTCATGTGCATGTCACATTCATCAAACCAATACTCCATGTGGCACTCTGGGGAAGTTAAGGTAATTCAGGGAGAAATGCCTTCTAGAGTCCCCTCTTTCTTATTTGGGAAGTAGGCACACTGTTGGGTACCTTGGTTTTTCTTCAAAGGGCATTTGGAGATGGGGAGCCAGTGGCTTCTTTTAAGGCATGAGTGCTGCATGCTTAGGGGTTTCTCTTGGTTGCCAAAAGGGGCGGTAATTTTCCTGCAGACTGAGGGAACTAAGGCCCCGCTCCCCGTCCTGAGAGGGGCCTTTTTTGGTGGTCCTGGTAGGCTCACCACCTACAAGGGCTGTGCTGGCACCCCTTGTTTTCTTAGTTGACAGGCATGGGGGAGTTTCCTCTGTATGTGTGTGAAGGGGCGCTCTTTCTGGGATCCCGTGCAGCCTACTAAAGCCCACGCAGGCTCCAGCCAGGAGCAGTCTGAAAGTTTGGGGGAAATGTCTGTGGGCAGACACCCCACACTCTTAGGGTGAAAAAACCCCCTGGGGGCTGGAGGCTAGCGCCTGCCCCCTTAATCTGGAGGACTCTGTCTCCTCCCAGGAGGGTTTGAGAACAGCCCTTTTGGGCCTGATTCTAGTGCCACCTAGTGGCTGATTTTCTAATAGCAACCAGGTCTCCACCTGGCGGTAGAGGGTTCTCAGTCCCCGCTGCATCCTTGATTCACCAGAGGGAGCTTTTCAAAGTACTGCCGTCTCGGAGGGCCATCCCAGACCAATTAAAGCGTCATCTCTGGGGGTGGGGCCGGCATCAGGGTTTTGTAGCCCCTCTGTTGCACTTTTAACTCTTTGAAATGTATCGTTTATGTGTTTGTTTCCTTGTTTATTGTTTGTGAACCCCATACGTTGTAATTCCTTGAGGATAGAGGCCATATCTAGAATTTACTACAATACCCCAGTCCCTCACACAGAGACGTGATTTAATAAATACTCTATAAAAAAACTCCTTTATTTTGAAATAATTTTAATTATAAAAATAGTACTGAGGGCTTCCCTTGCGGTGCAGTGGTTAAGAATCTGCCTGCCAATGCAGGGGACACGGGTTTGAGCCCTGGTCCGGGAAGATCCCACATGCTGCGGAGCAACTAAGCCCATGTGCCATAGCTACTGAGCCTGCGCTCTAGAGCCCGCGAGCCACAACTACTGAGCCCGTGTGCCACAACTACTGAAGCCCACGCACTACAACGAAGAGTAGCTCCCGGTCGCCACAACTAGAGAAAGCTCGTGCGCAGCAATGAAGACCCAGCGCAGCCAAAAATAAATTTAAAAAAATTATTAAAAAAAATTGTACTGAGAGTTCAGATATACTTTGATTCTGCTTACCCTAATGTATCATTTATAACCATAATACAGTCATCTAAAAAAAGGAATTAACACATACCATACAATGCGCTAATCTACAGATCTTTTTAAAAAATTTTACTGAAATACAGTTGATTTACAAAGTTGTGTTTAATTTCTGCTGTACAACAAAGTGACTCAGTTATACATATTCTTTCCGTTATGGTTTATCACAGGATATAGCACAAGGTCCTGTGCTATATGGTAGGACCTTGTTGCTTATCCATCCTATATACAATAGTTTGCATCTGCTAATGCCACACTCTCAATCCTTCCCTCCCCCACCCCCCTTGCCAACTACAAGTCTGTTCTCTATACTTGTGAGTGTTTTTGTTTCGTAGATATGTTCGTTTGTGTTGCATTTTAGATTTCACATATGTGACATTATATGGTATCTGTCTTTTCTCTTTCTGACTTAGTATGATAATCTCTAGGTCCATCCATGTTGCTGCAAATGGTATTATTTCTTTTTAGTGGCTGAGTAATATTCTGTTGTATATATATATATATCAATATATATATCACATCTTCTCTATCCATCCAACTGTCGATGGACATTTAGGTTGTTTCCATGTCTTGGCTATTGTAAATAGTGCTGCTATGAACATAGGGGTGCATGTATCTTTTCAAATTAGAGTTACGTCTAGGTATATGCCCAGGAGTAGGATTGCTGGATCATATGGCACCTCTATTTTTAGTTTTTTGAGGAAGCTCTATACTGTTTTCCATAGTGGCTGCACCAATTTACATTCCCACCAGCAGTGTAACAGGGTTCCCTTTTCTCCACACCCTCTCCAGCATTTATTATTTGTATAATCTACAGATGTTAATAGAACTTAAATGGACCCATTAGTGTCCTCTTTTTTCTGGTTGAAGTTCCAATCCAGAGATTGCATCCTGTGTTTAGGTGTCATGTCTCCTCAGTTTCTCCAAATCTGGGACTGTTCCTAGTCTTTCATGACCTTGACACTTCAAGAGTTTTGGCCAGTTATTTTGTGAATGTCCCCCAAACTGTCACAATTAGGCTGAGGTTATGCATTTGGCAGGAAGACCACAGAGGTGATGCTGTGCTCTTCTCAGAGTGTGACAGCAGGGGGCACATGTGTCTCCATGTCTCACTGCTGGTGATGCGAACTTTGATCACGTGGTTAAGGTGGTGTCTGCTGGGGTTCTCCACTGTAAAGCTACTATTCTTAAAAAATATCTTGAGAGGAAACACGTGGAGACTATGAAAATATTCTATTTCTTGTCATATTTTCACTCACTAATTTTAGCACCCGTTGATGATTCTTACCTGCAACAATTACTGTGGTATTTGGCAAATGGTGACTTTCTACTTCCATCAGTACTTCTACATTTATTAATTGGAATTCTAATGTAAGGAAGAGTTGTCCTTTCTCCCCCATTTATTTATTTAATATTTATTTATATCAGTATGGATTCATGGAGATTTATTTTAGTCTGTGGATTATAATTCATTAATAGCACTAATTTTTTGCTCAAATTGTCCCAGGTTTGGCAATTGAGAGCTCTTTCAGGTGGTCTCCTGGGTAACCTATCCTTTTTTTTTTTTCATAGAAAATTTGTAATTTCTGGAATCACAAAATATACCAGGCTCACCTTGTACAGTCCCTGCCTCAGCCCAGGGGCAGCCATTTCTCCAAAAAGCCCTGGTCCTCTCTATTGGAACCTGGTGCTTAGAAACCAAGATCTGGGGGCTAGGTGGACTCATTGTTACTGGAGCATCATTGCTTCTAGGCCCTGTCAGTGGACAGAACTAGGAAATACATGGACATGTAGACACATACACATACATCTCAATCTCTTTCTTTTTTTTCTCTCTCTTAAAACAATCATGACTTTATACTGATACCTCTGACCCAATTCAGTACCCCAGGGTTTATTTTAACTTATCCCCTTACTTATTTGTAATTCCTTTCTTCAAAAATGAGAACCCTGGTCCTCTTTATCCACATATGTTTACTTATTTGCTCAATCCCAGTATACACATTTTATTAATTTTGTAAAGTCACTGTAACAAATTACCACAAACTGGGTGGCTTAAAACAACAGGACTGGGCCTCCCTGGTGGCGCAGTGGTTGAGAGTCCGCCTGCCGATGCAGGGGACACGGGTTCGTGCCCCGATCCCGGAGGATCCCACATGCCGCGGAGCGGCTGGGCCCGCGAGCCATGGCCGCGGAGCCTGTGTGTCCGGAGCCTGTGCTCCGCAACGGGAGGGGCCACAGCAGTGAGAGGCCCGCGTACAGCAAAAAAAAAAAAAAAAAAAAAAAAAAAAAAAAAAAAAAAAAAAAACAACAGGACTTAATTTTCTTCCAGTTGTGGAGGCCAGCAGGCCAAGATCAAGGTGTCAGCAGGGTTGATTCCTTCTAGAGGCTCTGAGGGAGCAACTGTTCTATGCCTCTCTCCTAGCTTCTGGGGACTGCCGGCCACCGTTGGCGTGCCTGCACAACTCCAGTCTCTGTCTCTGTTTTCACATGGCCTTCTTCCCTGTGTGTTTCTGTGTGTCCAATCTCCCTCTTCTTTTTCTTACAAGGACACCAGTCATTGGATTTAGGGCCCCCTCTCATCTCGAGATCTTTAACTTGATTACACCTGCAAAGACCCTATTTCCAAATAAGGTCACATTCATAGATTCTTGGACACATATTTTTGGGGGACACAACTCAATCCACTACACACACAAAGTAGTTTTAGAATTGCTAACCCATACACTCCTGAGAAACAAATTTACTAACTGAAATATATAAGTATAGTTCTTTTTTGGTCTAGCCATGTACAGTCAAAATCATGTTTTCCAAAGTTACTTAGAGTAGCACTTTTCTTCTTCACTTTCTGGTGTGACTGGTTCTATTTGTTTCTAATATAATTAAATTCATTTGTTACTGTTTTTATTCCATTTGAGGCTCCCCCGTATCCTGGTTGATTTTCATTAATTTTTTTTGTATATGAAATATTCCCCTGGTTTTAAGACTCAGAACTATACAAAAAGATAAACTCCGAGAGGGAGCACTCCCTCATCATGACTTCTACCCATTTCCCTTCCCTCCTTCTTACCGTCCATTCCCATCCTCCTGTGTAGGTAAGCAATCTAATAGTTTCTCCTTCCTCAATTTTACTTCTTTGCAGAATGAACAGATATACATATATTTTCTTATATACGCTTTTTCTTCCATGAAAAAGTAGGATACCATAGATACTCCTTTGCATTTTTCTTTCTTTACTTAATATCTCTTGGGAATCAGTTTGTACTAGTTTCCTCATTTTTAAGTATAGCTGCATACTACTCCATCATGTGGTCATACCAGAGTTTATTCAACCACTTTCCTGTGCATGAACACTTAGTGGATTCCAGTGTTTTGCAATTACAAACAATTCTACAATGAATAACCTTGTGCATGCATATTTCACATTGGAGGTGTAGCTTCAGAGTAAATTCCTAGAAGTGGGTTGCTGGGTCAAAACTTAGGTGCACATGTAGTTTCGTTAGGCAATATGTTAGTCTCATAATGCTGCTGTAACAAATTGCCATAATTTTTGTGGCTTAAAACAGCATGAATTTACTGTCTTACAGTTCTGGAGACAAAAAATCGGAAATGGTTTCACTGAGCCCAAACCAACGTATTGCAGAGCCATGTTCCCTCCAAGGTTCTAGGAGAGAATCTGTTTCCTTGCCTTTTCCAGCCTCTAGACCTGCATCCCTTGGCTCATGGCCTCTTCCTCCATCTTCAAAACTAGCACGTAGGCTTATGCAGTCTACTACAGGTAATTCATACTTGTTTGAACTAAGTGAACTTGATACTTATAGATTTATTCCAAGTCTTCATTTTCCCATCTATAAAAGGCAGGGATAAATCCAGAAAGTCTTTAAGGTTCCTCACTCTCTAAAGTCCTATACCTGTGTTTAGTTCTTTCTTGATCAGCTGTAATGGTCAGTAATGGCTGCTTCAAAATCTGACAAGGTGGTCATCCAGGGCTGCATTGGGGCAAAGTGTGAGGTCCTTGTAGTCTGTCTCATGAGCGACAAGTGATAGTAATGAAAGTGCTGGGTGACTGGAGCACTTTTCCTGTTGCGTCCCTTGGGCTCCCTAGAGGTGAGAACTTGTTCCAGAACGTCTGGGCCTAATTCATGATTCTAGCACAAATGGAGAGGTGAGGGGAAAACTTTTCTACCCTGAAACCTGCTGGCCTGAACTTTCTTCTTATTAGAGCCACCGAACAGAATCTTGTGAGGCAGTGAGTTCCCTGTCACTGCGAGTTCTGAACAGAAGCTAAATGACCAGAAGATATTCCAGGGGGATCTGTGCATTATATAGGGCCTCACTGTCCAACATGGTAGGCACTAGCTACATGTGCTATTTGATGCGTTATGCTTATATTTTAAAATTTTTTTAAATTTTTATTTTAAAATAATTATAGATTTGCAGGAAGTTGCAAAAATAGTGCAGAGAGGTCTCATGTACCCTTCACCTAGTTTCTCCCAATGGTTGCATTTTATATCACTGTGGTAAAATATCAACCAGGAAATTGATGTTGGTACAATGTGTGTATAGTTCTATATAATTTTCTTACATGTTTAGATTTATGTAACCACCAGCACAATCAAGATACAGAACTACTCCATGACCACAAAAATCTCTCACATGCTGCCCTTTTATAGCCACACCCATCACTATTTCCCCCACCAACTGTAACCCCTGGTAACTACTAATCTCTTTTCCATCTCCATAATTTTGTCTTTTTGAGAATGTTATATAAATGGAATCATACACGTGTGCTATTTAAATTTAAAGTAGAATTTGTTAAAGTGAAATCAAATAAAAAAACAGTTCCTCGGTCTTACCAGTCACATTTCTAAGCTCAGTAGCCACAGCTGACTAGTGACTATCACACTGGACAACACAGATATACCGCTGTTTCATCGTTGCAGAAAGGTCTATTGGAAAGTGCTGCTTTAGGGAATAAGACCAGATCCATGGTTCACAAATGCTGATTCATAGCCCACGGCACCCGGGAATGTCATGAAATAGAGTCTTGAGTATATTACTCATCTGTTGCTGATTAATAAATTATCCCCAAAGTAATGACTTGAGACAACAGTCAACCTTTATTATCTTGCATACTTTCTGTGGGTCAAGAGTTAAAGAGTGACTCAGCCGTGTAACTAGGCCCAGAGTCTTTCATGAAATTGCAGTGAAATGTTGGTCAGGGCTGCGGTGTCTGGATGCTTGGCTGGGGCTGGAGGACTGACTTGCTCACATGGCTGGAAAAGTGCTGCCTGTTGGGGTGACCACTCGTTTCCACTTGCCCAGGACTAAGAGGTTTCATGGGATGTGGGACTTTAGTGTGAACACTGGGACTGTCCTGGACAAGGAGAACAGTTGTTGGCAGGAGGACTCAGTTCCTCCCAGCATGGGCCTCTTCCAGGGCTGCTTGAGTGTCCTTATGACATGGCCATCGGCTTCTCCCAGAGTGAGTGATCCTAGGGAAAGCAAGGCAGAAGCCCCAATGTCTTTTCTGACCTGTCTTGGAAGCACATGGCGTCACTTCTACTGCATTTTTTCATTAGAAGCAAGTCACTAAATCCTTTGATCCACAATCAGGAGAGGAGAATTAGGATCCTCTTTTTGAAGGAAGGATTGTGAAAGAATTAGTGGGCATATTTTAAACCCTCTACACCAGCCTATACTTGAGATCCTGATTGGGCAAATGGGGCACAGCCCAGGAAACCATATCAAGGTTCCCTGTTGACCCCTGATGTGCAGTCACATGTGCCCATCTCCAGGTCCTGTCCCACCGTAAGATAGTGGTCACCCCACTTACCTCAGTGGATACTCACAGGAGGGAAGAGGGGGAGGGCAACTCCAGGCTAGTGAGATTGGTGAGCTGAGCATGATTCCTGAAGCTCTATTAGATTACTTGGATGTGCTTTCCCACAGGATGAGGGAACAACAACTGGGGAACCATTGAGAAAATTTAGAAAATTCTCGCCACACTGAAACATTGAATGCTTTTACAAATGACCATCACCAAACTACATAGCAACAAGGGAGAAAAAGACTTATGACACAATATATACACTTGTGGGATGGTTGAAATGCTATAGCAATACAGGGACAAGGTCTGGAGATGAATTTATTATACAAACAGCAACATAGTTGCAGTTATGGTAAGTGGGTGGGGAGAGAATTGTGAGTAATGTAAAGAAATGCATGTTAGTGTTACTTATATTGTCTTTTCAATAAAAGAGAGTGGTTCCTTCTTCAGACCTCAACTATCACCTTTCAGAGGCCTTTCCAATCTTGGTTAAATTTGGACCCCTCTAGTTTTTGGTATCTCAGTGCCTTGTTTGTGCCCATGTAACACTTGTAACATTTGAAAATATGTTGTCTCTCCCTGCAGCCTCTGAGCTCCTTGAAAAAGGCAGGGACTGTATCTGCTTTTGTCCGCTGTGGTCTCTCCAGGGCCAGAACAGTGCCTTGGACATGTTTGCGGATCAGGAACTGTCGAGTGAGGCATGAAAGAGGTGATGTCTGTGGGAAGGAGGAGGGAGATGCTGCAGGTGAAGGATGCAACGGGAGGCCTCTCATGGCTACCTGGGGGAGGGGGGCTGGGAGTCAGCCTAGTCCAGTGGCCCCTGGTCCGTGGATGTCCAAGACCCCACGAGCCACCCACTCTTGAGACTCTGATTAAATTGGTTTTCTCACACTTGGTGCTGTTGCTCATCTGGGCTAGATGGTCCTCCTCGTTGTGGGCGCTGTTCTGTGTGCGATGCTTGGCAGCATCCCTGGCCTCTCTCCAGTCTTTGCCAGTAGCACGTGCTCCCCTGTGGTGACAAACGCATCTCCAGATGCTGCCAAATGCTCCCTGGGAATCGCCCTTGGAGCTGGATCAGAAAACCAGCCCAGCACCCTAGTGGCCTGAAATCTTTGCATGAAGATGAGCTAGGGGTATAAATGAGGGGGACGGATGCCTGTCTCACCGGAAAAGCTTCTTTGGTTGTGTGTGTTTTTTTTTTTTTTTTTTTTTTTTGGCCGCACCATGCAGCATGTGGGATCTTAGCTCCCTGACCAGGGATCAAACCCGTTGCCCCCTGCAGTGGATGCACGGAGTCTTAACCACTGGACCGCCAGGGAAGTCCCCCCCCTTTTTGTTTGTTTGTTTGTTTGTTTTTGGAAAAGCTTCTTTGAGAATTTGTTGTTCAGAGCCTCTCGGTGATGGGCCCAGAGTGTGCTGCCACCTATTGGTGGGTGGGTGGAAGTGCACCCTTGGCTCAGCCAGCCCAGAGCCAAGTGGAGCAACTTGCCTTGGCGGGTGGGCTGCAGTCGGGCTAGTTAAGGGCCACTCCTTAAGGCTGGGCCAGAGAAGCCCTACATAAGGCCAGGGTGTGCAGCAACCAGGGAAGTCAGCAAGAATGGGACGTTTTACCATCATTTTGGTTAAATGTTTAACGATGTACTTGTTAAGAAAAAATCAGGCCAACTTCATTGGTTGCTCTCTCCCCTTTTCCTACAGACGTGATGATTCCTCCTCCTCAGACTCTCTTTCCCACCAGGCTGGGCTTGGGGGAAAAGTCAGGAGGTTGGCACCTCCCATGGTCAAACCCAAACTCACCATCTTTCCCACACCTGTCCCTCCTCAGTGCTCCCAGCTCAGTAGAGAGAGTACCAGCCCCTTATTACACAGCCAGAAGCATTACCTCCAACACTGAGCCCTACAGGTTCGTCTACTTCTTCCACTCTCCCCATCTTCACTGCTGTTCTCACCATTGTCTGAGCCACACTCATCCCAAGCCTGGGCTAGTGCAGTGGCTCAGATGCTCCGTTCCTCTGTTCCATGTTGTGTTGCCTGGGGTCACACCTGTGGTCGCAGCTGGAGTGTTCTAGGTGGCTACTGGGGGTGGGGGTGTGGAGGCAGCTGGGCCTCTCTCTCCAGCAGGGTAGTTGAACTTATTTGGGGGGGGACCAGGCTGCAAAAGACAGAGAGCGGCAGTTGACTGGTCTCTAAGGTCTAGACTCAGAACTGGTACAGTGTCTCACCCACCACGTTCTGTTGGCCAGAGCAAGCCCCGAGGCCAACCCAGTTTTAGTAGGAGGAGAAGCAGACTCTACCTCTTGATGAGAGGAGAGGTTAGGATGAACTGACCTCCATCTTTACAGACAACCCACCACGCCCACCTCCCTCTGGTCAGGTCAGGCCCTCTATTCAATATCCACTTGCTCACTTCATTCACATCCTTCATTTCTATTCAGAAGTCACCTTCCCAGAGAGGGTTTCTCTGACTGTCCTGAGTAGATCACCCCCCCGCCATTGCTCTCTACCCCAACCTTGACTTAATTTTCTAAAGAACACTTACCAGCACTTGACATTGTAATTCATATTTATTTGCTGTCAGTCTTGCCCACTAGACAGTAAGTACCAAGAGAGGAAGGACTATATCTGTTTATTTTAATGCTGAGTCCCCAACACATAGAACAGTGCCTGGCCCATTGTAGGAGCTCAATATGTATTTGTTGAATGAATGAATGAATGTTTCTAAGAATCTTTCTTCCATAGAAGTTATCAAAGTTTATCTTTACATGTTTATTTGTATGATGATCTGAGCAAAGTCTATCTTTTCCACAGGGAAGGGACAGTGTCTGTTTCTACCCACCATTATATTAGATCCCCGGTTCTTAGGGCAGTGTCTGGAAAATAGCAACCTGCAATGAATATTGGCTGAGTAAATGAGTAGGAGGGACAGGACAATGGCAAAAAGTGAAGCATCTTCCTAAATAGTCATCCCTCTCTACAGCACACAGATGTTGGATCTTGAGGAAGAGCAGTGTTAAAAAAAAATCTTCTGAACTGATTTCCTTTAACACCCCAGGGGACTGATGTTCAGAGCAGCCACACCCTGAATTTCTTCCTGTGAGGTTATGTACGGTCACAGCCATTCTCTAAGCCTGCTGCTCCAGGATCAATTGGGGTGCTTGTGAAAAATGCAGGTGCTGGCCCCACCCCGGAAATATTAATGGAGAAGCTTGAGAGGTGAGGCCCCGTCCCCTTCATGGTCCACCAGCCCTGCAGGTGACTCTCATGTACACCACATGTTCAGAAGCATCACCTTTCCATTTCTGTGTTCTAAGTTTGGATTTTCTTGGACTGCTTTTTCCTTTAGGCTCTCTTGTGTCTCTTAAGACCTTGGTAGCTTTGTTTACTTATTTCCCCAGGAAGGCTTTGTAAATAAGCAGCCTGTTCCATATCCCTGGAAAATAAAGAGTGTTTCCTTACTTTTGCTGAGCCTGATGCTCAGGATCATGAAGAGGTCATGTGGTTCAATCCTCTGTGGTTGGGCAGGATGATGCTTAAACCACACCAGACAGGGAGGAAACTAAACTTGGTTCTCTCCTACTTCAGATTTACTGTGTATAGAATAATGAGGTTTGTGTTTGTGGCTTAGGGAGAGGAGGGGTGAGGTCCTTGGGGGTAGGGGTGTTTTAGCACACTTAAGGGGAAGCAAGGATTTCCCCAGGCGTTAGGAGGAGCTGGGGAGGAGTGAGGGAGGGAATAAAGGGCCTAATCTTATGTAAGAGTCATGGATGAACTTGTTTTGTAATACCAGGGCAGCAGGGCTGCTAAGTTTATTTTATTTTATTTTTAAAATTTATTTATTTATTTATGGCTGCGTTGGGTCTTCATTGCTGCACGCGGGCTTTCTCTAGTTGCGGCGAGTGGGGGCTACTCTTCGTTACAGTGCACGGGCTTCATTGTGGTGGCTACTCTTGCTGGGGAGCACGGGCTCTAGGCGCGCAGGCTTCAGTAGCTGTGACAAGCAGGCTTCAGTAGTTGTGGCACACAAGCTCAGTAGTTGTGGCACATGGGCTTAGTTGCTCCATGGCATGTGGGATCTTCCCAGACCAGGGCTTGAACCCGTGCCCCTGCATTGGCAGGCGGATTCTTAACCACGGTGCCACCAGGGAAGCCCAGGGCTGCTAAGTTTAGATTTGAACCTGAAACTTCGAAACTTCCGAGAGGCATCCAAAGCTGCTGTTGTCTTGGGCTGTGCTGACTGTGACTGGAAGTGAAACAGGAGGGAAGGAGGCAGGGCACAACCTCTGGAAGAGTGACATAGCCCGAGGACATGACATAAACTGATTAGAACCAAATGCGTCCAAGATGGCGGACAAGTCGACTTCCACTAGACCTTGAGCCTCAGTATACACTCACTGTAACACATCAGCAAGCTAAATGACACACCCACAGGCGCTGTGACAGTTCCAAAACAGACCTTAAGGATCAAAAAGTGGTCGGTGGCCCAATTCCTGGAAATCCCCGCCCCTTCCTGAAATAGCTGGAATGCTCCTCCCACTCATTAGTCTATGAAATTACCCACCCCTATAAAAACTGACAACCCCATACCCTGGTGCCTTTTCTCACCTTTTGAGATGGCCCACACTCTGTCTGTGGAGTGTGTCCTATCACTGTCTCTCACTGAATTCTTTCTGCGATGAGATATCAAGAACCTGAGCTCCATTAAGTCCTGAAACCAGGTGTGTGATCTCAGTTGGAAGGCTGTGGGTTTTGGCCGGGTTCGAGTCCCAGGTGCATGGGTTCGAGTCCCAATCTGAGTTTTGGCCGGGTTTGAGTCCTGGCTGCGAGGGTTCAAGTCCCAATTAGAGTTTTGGCCGGGTTCAAGCGTGGCCATGTGGGTTCAAGTCCCAATCTGAGTTTAGGCTAGGTTCGAGTCCTGGCATGTGGGGTTTTTTTAAAAAAATATTTATTTATTTACTTAGTTATTTTTTGTTGTGTTGGGTCTTTGTTGCAACGCATGGGCTTTCTCTAGTTGCGGAGAGTGGGGGCTACTCTTCGTTGCCATGCGCAGGCTTCTCACTGCGGTGGGTTCTCTTGTTGCAGAGCATGGGCTGTAGGCACACGGGCTTAGTTGCTCCGCGGCATGTGGGAGCTTCCCGGACCAGGGCTCGAACCCATGTCCCCTGCATTGGGGGGCGGATTCTTAACCAGTGCGCCACCAGGGAAGTCCCTGGCATGTGGGTTTAAGTCCCAATCTGAGGTGCACGGTTCCAGAAGGACTTTGTCTGTGGCTCTGCAGTCTCCTCCTGGGCAGCTGGGGGAGCTGGTGGGCAGTAGAGAAAGGAGGGTCCTAACAAGTTTTAGGAAAGCTCCAGCATTTCCAGAGAAAACCCTGTTGGTCAGCCCGCCCTCTACAATCTCTTCTCCAGCACAGACTAGAGTAGGTCACAGAGGAGGGGGCTATGAGAGACTGGGGTGGG
Organism: Mesoplodon densirostris; assembly: GCF_025265405.1. Lineage (NCBI taxonomy): Eukaryota > Metazoa > Chordata > Mammalia > Artiodactyla > Ziphiidae > Mesoplodon > Mesoplodon densirostris. The sequence continues at coordinate 114,063,363 of NC_082663.1, read as the reverse complement.
GACAATAGCAGGGACACTTGAGCTCTTAGCCAACTTGGCTGCTGATTTGTTGTCTGTCTATCTGTCACTGCCCACACTGGAAAGAAAATTCTTCCCAGCAGCCGGTAAAGAGGAGCAGAGGAAGCAACTACTCTCCAACTCCTGGAGGAGGCCTTGGGGAATAAAAACCAGTAGGCAGTGTGCTCCCAGCCAGGGCAGATGCCCGGTGGTCTGACAGCAGACCTCAGTCAGCCAGGAGAAACCAGGAAAAGCCAGTCCTTGGGCAGAGTGTGTGTGTGTGTGTGTATACACGTGTGTGTGTGTACATGTGTGTGTGTGTACACGTGTGTGTGGGGGGGTGTCAGGGCAGTGCAGCATTAGAAGGAGGACAGTCAGCAGGATGACCCCCACTGCTGACACCAGTTGCAAGTTTGGGGTCTCCAAGACCATCCTTACATTTGATAATTCAGTAGAAGGACTTGCAGAACTCACTGAGGGCCGTTATACTCACACTGATGGTTTGTTACAGGGAAAGAGTACAGATTAAGATCAGCGGGCCTCCCTGGTGGCGCAGTGGTTGAGAGTCCGCCTGCCGATGCAGGGGATACGGGTTCGTGCCCCGGTCTGGGAGGATCCCATATGCCGCGGAGCGGCTGGGCCCGTGAGCCATGGCCGCTGAGCCTGCGCATCCAGAGCCTGTGCTCCGCAACGGGAGAGGCCACAACAGTGAGAGGCCCGCGTACAGCAAAAAAAAAAAAAAAAAAAATCAGCCAAAAGGGCTTCCCTGGTGGCACAGTGGTTAAGAATCCGCCTGCCAATGCAGGGGACACGGGTTCGAGTCCTGGCCTGGGAAGATCCCACATGCCTCAGAGCAACTAAGGCCGTGAGCCACAACTACTGAGCCCACGTGCCACAGCTACTGAAGCCCGCACGCCTAGAGCCCATGCTCCGCAAGAAGAGAAGCCACCGCACCGCAGCAAAGAGTAGCCCCCGCTCGCCTCAACCAGAGAAAGCCCGCGCACAGCAACAAAGACCCAATGCAGCCAAAAATTAAAAAATTTTTAAAAAAAGATCAGCCAAAAGATGAGAAGCATGGGGCAGAGTCCAGGAGGGCTCCAAATGTGGAGCTTCCAGCTGCCCAGCTGCCCTCTCCCAGTGGACTCACAGACACTGTTAATTCCTCCAGCAATGATGTGTAACAATACACATGAACTATTGCCAACCAGGGAAGTTCAGCCAAGCCTTGGTGTTCAGAGATTTACTGGGGCTCTGTAGTCCACATAGCTGACATCAGCCTCCAGTGTCCGGGAGGTTCAACTGATACTGTGAGTCAAAGCACCCACCCTAAATCACACTGTTAGTTTATCCTGTGTGGCCAGTCCCCACCCTAAATCACACTGTTAGGTTATCGTGTGTGGCCAGCCCTTGCCCTAAGTAAAGATACTCCTATCTGGCATGACATTGCAAGGGCTTAGAGATTTCTTTCCAGAATCCTAGGGCAAAGGTCAGACCTTCCTTTGGGTGAGGTTAAATTCTTTACACGGGCAGATTAAACAGTACCAGCCCACACCATGGCTGTGAGTCCATTCTTCCTGGAGGATTCACAATGCATGGAGCATGATTCCTAGATGTCTGGTCATTAGGACAGAAAACAGCGTTTGCCAAGGTGTGCAACCTGCACAGAGGGGTGGTAAGTAACTCCAAGTCAGTCCTCTTTCTTTTTTTTTTTTAAACAATATCTTTTAAAAAATATATATTTATTTTAGGCTACATTGGGTCTTCTTTGTTGCGCACGGGCTTTCTCTAGTTGTGGCGAGCAGGGACTACTCTTCATTGCGGTGAGTGGGCTTCTCATTGTGGTGGCTTCTCTTGTTGCAGAGCACAGGCTCCAGGTGCGCAGGCTTCATTAGTTGTGGTGCACGGGCTCAGTAGTTGTGGCTCGCGGGCCCCAGAGCGCAGGCTCAGCCGTCGTGGCGCACGGGCTTACTTGCTCCATGGCATGTGGAATCTTCCCGGACCAGGACTCGAAACTGTGTCCCCTGCATTGGCAGCCAGATTCCTAACCACTGCACCACCAGGGAAGCCCCAGTCCCCTTTCTTTATGCTGTGTGTCCCTCATCATTTATTCAGTCATTTATTTACTCACCATTTACTGAATACCTGCAATGTGATCAGCACTCATTCTAGTTGGGGAGACAGATAACAAAGAGCAAACCAGCTGTTAAGTCATTTTATTTCTTTTTTTTTTTTTTTTTTTTGCGGTATGCGGGCCTCTCACTGTTGTGGCCTCCCCCGTTGCGGAGCACAGGCTCCGGACGCGCAGGCTCAGCGGCCATGGCTCACGGGCCCAGCCGCTCCGTGGCATATGGGATCCTCCCAGACGGGGGCACGAACCCGTATCCCCTGCATCGGCAGGCGGACTCTCAACCACTTGCGCCACCAGGGAGGCCCTGCAGTTGGTTTTATATAGCAGAAATCCCTGCCTCTTTCCATGATTGTTTGATTTTAATATATTTACCACATTATTTAAAAGTTGGAAAGTAGAGAATATAAAAGAAAAAAGCCACTTGGAACCTTGCCATTTATTAGGGACCACATGTTTGTGTTTCCCCACCCCAATTCCGTTGTTGAACCACCAATGGGAAGGTCTTAGGATGTGGGGCCTTTGGGAGGGAATTAGAGCTAGATTAGGTCATGAGGGTAGGGCCCTCACGATGGGATTAATGCCCTTATAAAAAGGAGAGGAGACAAGGAATCTCTCTGCCTGCACACATCAAGGAAGACCATGTGGGGATGTAACCAGGTAGAGGGCTCTCACCAAGAACCCAGTCATGCTGGCACCCTGATCTCAGACTTCCAGCCTCCAGAACTGTGAGGAATAAATGGCTTTAAGCCACCTAGTCTTCTGTTACACATAGCAGCCCGAGCTGACAGCATTCTAACAAATCATTTTTAATATTGTCTTCCAAAGGTTCATGTATTAGTTTCCTATTGCTGTCATAACAAACTACCACAGACTGAGTGACTTAAAACAATTTAGATTTATTATTTTACATTTCTAGAGGTCAGAAGTCCAAAATCAGTCTCAGAGGCCTAAAGTTAAGGTAACAGCAGGGCTGGTCCTTTCTAAAGGTTCTAAAGGAGTATCCAATTCCTTGCCTTTTCCAGCTTCTATAGGCTGCCTGCATCATGTAGCTCACGGCCCCTTCTTACATCTTCAAAGCCAGCCATGTAGCATCTTTTGGCTTCTCTCTCTCTTTCTCTCTGATCTCTTCTTCTGTTGTTACATCACCTTCTCTCACTCTGAGGCTCTTATAAAGATCCTTGTGATTACATTGGGCCCAACTGGACAATCCAGGTTAATTTTTCCATCTCAAGATCCTTAGTATAATCACACCTGTTAAGTTCCTTTTGACATGGAAGTCTTGTGTGATGAGGGCAAGCACCTCTTGTGGAGGTCATTATTCTGTCTACTATTTTTAAGGTTTTTAAGTTGTGGTTGCAGTAATACTGAAATATAATTGTGTTCAGTGAGTACTGTAACAGAAATATTTCCCCAGAGGAAGTCTTTGTAACCTTCTTTCTTCAAGGCCATGAGTGCTCCATTGAGGGGATGTGCTTCTGTTTGCTTATGCTGGAAACCAGTCTGTATTGCATTCTGGGCTGCTATACATCTTTCTGAAGCTAGCATTCCCCATACTTGGGATTGTTGCCTTAGCATAGGTTCTCAGGAACAGGTCAAAGGGAGCAGGTTTATGATTTGTATTACATATTGCCTAATTGCTACCCCGGATTGTATCACTTTACGTGATCTCTCCTAATCAACCTCATTTGGCTTCATTAAAAATGAAAGAAAGTTCTTTTTATAGGAAAGGTATTACATCCTCATTAAAGAATATCTGGGAAATATAGAAAGAGCCAAAGGAATAAAAATACCTCATAGTCCCATAAACTGAAACACAGCTTTCATTAGCATTTAATGCCATTCTTTCTAATATTTCTTTGAGTGTATATATAAACACCACCACCACCACCACCATGGTTATGATATTGGAACTTCTTGGAACTATTTTAGTTGTAGGACACCTCATGGTTTTGGATATGGGGGAGAAAAACTTCTATTGTTCTTATCTTGGGATGGTTACCATCTTGTTTTTCCAATTGATTTCTGCTCTCCGTGTCACTCAGAACCTGGAGGCCTGGTCAAGTCCTTTCCTGGATAATGAGTGACAGGGCACATTGTAGGGAGTATGGACTGGGATTCTTTTTTTTTTTTTTTTTTTTTTTTGTGGTACGCGGGCCTCTCCCTGTTGTGGCCTCTCTCGTTGCGGAGCACAGGCTCCGGACGCGCAGGCTCAGCGGCCATGGCTCACGGGCCCAGCCGCTCCGCGGCATGTGGGATCTTCCCGGACCGGGGCACGAACCCGTGTCCCCTGCACCGGCAGGCGGACTCTCAACCACTGCACCAACAGGGAAGCCCATGGACTGGGATTCTTGACCACAAATCCTCAGTCTTGACTCCTCCTACCCAGTCTCTAGCCTGAAAAATGGTTGGAAAGTTTTTTTATAACAATTCAGCTTTATAATCCAATTCATTGATGCTGGTTACAAGTAGTTTTTTTTTTTTTTAAAGATGTTGGGGGTAGGAGTTTATTAATTAATGAATTAACTTATGGCTGTGTTGGGTCTTCGTTTCTGTGCGAGGGCCTTCCCCAGTTGCGGCAACTGGGGGCCACTCCTCATCGCGGTGCGCGGGCCTCTCACCATCGCAGCCTCTCTTACTGCGGAGCACAGGCTCCAGACACGCAGGCTCAGCAGTTGTGGCTCACGGGCCCAGTCGCTCCGCGGCATGTGGGATCCTCCCAGACCAAGGCTCGAACCCGTGTCCCCTGCATTAGCAGGCAGACTCTCAACCACTGCGCCACCAGGGAAGCCCCCCCCCCCCAAGTAGAATATTTTTAAAGAATAATTTATATATATATGTTCCATCTTCCATTTCTATTTTCATGGACCTCATCTTCAAGCTCTGGTTACTTGACAAAGACAGTATTAAGAAATCATATTGAGGAAGTCCTGGCCACAGCAGTCAGATAAGAAAAAGAAATAAAAGGAATCCAAATTGGAAAGGAAGAAGTAAAACTGTCACTGTGTGCAGATGACATGATACTGTACAAAGAAAATCCTCAGGATGCCACCAAAAAACTACTACAACTCATCAATGAATTCAGTAAAGTTGCAGGATACAAAATTAATATACAGAAATCTCTTGCATTTCCATATACTAACAATGAACTATCAGAGAAACATCAAAAAGAATACAATACCTAGGAATAAATCTAAGAGGTAAAAGACCTATACTTGGAAAACAATAAGACACTGATTAAAGAAACTGAAGACAACATATACTTATACTGATCACCCATTCCAATATTAAAGATGAAAGTAAAATCTCCTCTTTCTTGGATGTTGTACATTGCTCTGCTTGCACAGAGGAGAGGAACAGAGTTAGGACCTGGAAGAAAACCTAATCCAAACTGGACTAAGCAAAAAAGGGAATCTTTCATTTCAGAGAGCTGGAAAGCACAGGGGTTAGTCAGAGGCAGGGCTAGATCCTGGAGCAAGATGTCCCCAGGACCTGGTTTCTGTCTCTTTTGTGGGCTGGCTTCATTTTTAGGGAAAATCTTTATTTCAATAGACCCAGGAAGTCTGGGAGGGTCTCACTGGTCCATCCCTATAGCCAGGAGAGTGAAGTACTCTGATGGGTCAGGCTGAGCCAGGGTCACCCCAAGGACAGCCCTGGAGTTAGGGATGGAGTCAGGGATGGAGTCAGCTCCATTAAAGCTTGTGTACTGAGAGGAGAAAGAGAAGGGTCATTCCCCCAAATGAATACTTTTAGACTTGACCTGGACTTCTTAGTTTGCAAGAGAGCACCTGATTGGCCACTCTTGGGTCAGGTTTCTATCCCCAGCCCAATCAGCTGTAGCAGAAGGAGTGGAGGCAGGGCTCGCAGTGTGGCTCTTGGTGGTGTGGTAAGCCTGGTAGGACAGGCTGCCTTTGCTCAGCTCTTCCCTCAGGGCTGCGGTCGGGAGGGGTCAGCACTAGGTCCTGAGGCTTCCGTGTCCTACCTGATTCCTTCACTGTCTTCTGAGTGCTTACTTGTATGTGTCTCTTTTTCAAATCACAACAACCCTCTGAAGTTGAAGCTGAGAGGTTGTGCCTCTTGCTCAGGGTCACACAGCCAGTAAGTGATTCAAAGGGCACTCAGGTGATTAATCTGAAAGTTACACCATGCACCTCAGATTGGGACTTGAACCCACACGGATGGGACTCAAGCCCAGCCAAAACTCAGATTGGGACTCGAACCCATGCACCTGGGACTTGAACCTGGCCAAAACCCACAGTCTTCCAACTGAGATCACACACCTGGTTTCAGGACTTAATGGAGCTCAGGTTCTTGATATCTCATCGCAGAAAGAATTCAGTGAGAGACAGTGATAGGTAAGAAGTGGATTTATTTAGAGAGAAACACACTCCACAGACAGAGTGTGGGCCATCTCAAAAGGTGAGAAAAGGCACCAGGGTATGGGGTTGTCAGTTTTTATAGGGGTGGGTAATTTCATCGGCTAGTGAGTGGGAGGAGCATTCCAGCTATTTCAGGAAGGGGCGGGGATTTCCAGGAATTGGGCCACCGACCACTTTTTGATCCTTAAGGTCTGTTTTGGAACTGTCACAGCGCCTGTGGGTGTGTCATTTAGCTTGCTGATGTGTTACAGTGAGTGTATACTGAGGCTCAAGGTCTAGTGGAAGTCGACTTGTCCGCCATCTTGGACCCATTTGGTTCTAATCAGTTTATGTCATGTCCTCGAGCTTTGTCATTCTTTCAGAGGTTGTGCCCTGACCCCTTCCCTCCTGTTTCAAGAGTAGCACCTAGGGGAGCCCCAGAAGGGACCCAGAGAAGGTGGGGCATGGGGAACTCTCCCCAGGCTGAAGGTCAGTGAAAGGGGGGTTGACAGGGAGGTGCTGGAGGGGAGGGAGCACCTTGGACATCTGGTCCAAGTGTCACACCTGGGCTTTACTGACCTTGGGCAGGCATCTGCTCCTAGCTCGTGAGGTTTCTGAAGCTGCATCTTCTAGAAGAGCCACCTGGTCCTACCTACCTCTCTGAGGTCCTGTCCTCCCAAGTTCTTCCTCACTGCATTGGTGGGTAACTCAGTGGCTTTCCAGGAGTGGGCTGGGGCCTTTGTATGGGGGTGGGGATGGCCAGGTTGGGGAGCTCCGAGTCTCCAGTCAGTCATGGCACAGGTCATGGGCCTGGGGAGAGTTCTGGTGTTAGTCTTCTACTCTTCAGGACCTCAAGGGGTCCAGGAGCTCCTCCTCACATTTTCAGTCAGACTGGAGCCCCTACAGGGGCAGGGCACTCTGTTCACACCGGCTCCCCCACCATAAACTCCTTTCTTTTTCAACACCCCTAGGGCACTGGAATACTACTTTTGCCACTTTCCTCACTGCCTCTTTCCAGCAGCCTGGCCTGATTGCCTCTGAACGCCCCAGTTGCCTACTCCTCTAATTTGTGCCACAACTGCTTGTGAGCGGTGTCCTGATTCTGTAGACTGGCGCCTCCTCCAAGGGGCCCTAGACGCCTCAAGCCTTGGAGAACGTTTTTTGGCCAAAGGCGAAGGATGTGCAGAATCTTCATCCAGCCAGGCATTCATTAATTCTCTAAGTCCGCTACAGGTGGGTCGCGTAGGCCTAGGGGGGACTGCGCACGCTTTAACCGAGCCCCGCGGGCAGGCAGGCCCTGTCTGAACGCGGGTTCCCGAGGGGCCCTAGGTTGGTCCGCGCGCCATAGGACCCAGCAGAGGACGTTCTTGCAAGAGGCAATTTACTTTTCTCACTTCTCAAATGCTCCGAAAATGGCTGCTAGCAGCTTCGCTATAGGAGTAAACTGTTTACTCATCTTGAGGGGTTTTCTCAGCGCGTTCCGTTCCAGGCCCCTGCAGGGATTTGCGAGCCTGGAGCTGCAAGACGGAGGGTCGGAGGCGCCGGAAACATTGTGTCTGGAGCCGGGAGCCGGGAGCCGAGGGCCGAGGGCCAAGGAGCAGCATTCGTGGGCGCTATTCTATATCCGCGCCACCTCGGGCGCCCCTTCCCCTCGCCGGGTCTGTGACTGCCCTCAGGGGCTCGGAGTCCGATTTAACATCCTGAGCAGGTTTTGCTGGGGAGGACCCGGGGGTCACCTCGTCCACCCAGGCCAGGCCTTGGTTTAGCCACCCGCCACATCAACTCCCGGGGGAGGGGTGTTGTCTCCCAGCTCCGAGGCCGAGCAGGAGGCCCAGGTCCCCGCGTGTCTTCTGTTAGCGCAGGCGACCTCGGCCACTGCTCAGCTAACCGGAAGACCCCTCCCTCCCCGAATGCTTCAACCTGGAGGGACCTCCAGCAAGGTCGGCCCGCGCGGGCGGCGACCCGCCTGTCCCTGCGCACGCACACAACTCTGCACACGTCAGCCCCACGCCGTCCCGCCGCCCAGTGCCCGGGCGCACGCAGGCAATCACGCGTGTCCGCACTCGCCCGTGGGCACACGCGTCCGCCGCAGGTACCGAAGGGCCCCGAAAGGTCCGCGCGCGGTTCAGGCGCTGGAAGCGAACCCGGTCGGGGCCCGGGCGGTGTCCCGGGAGCGCCCAGGGGGCGGAGCTCGCGGGGCCGGCCTCGCTGGGTCTGGGCGGGTCTGCGCCGCCGCCGTCTGTGCTGCCCCGCCCTCGGCCCCGCCGCTGGCTCTGTTCCTCACGCTGCAGCCCCCGCCGTAGCCGCCGCGGAGCCCACTGCCACCGCTTCTGAGGTAGGCGCAGCGGAGAGGGGCCAGGCCTCTGACTGCGCCCCGAGTCGCGGGCCGGTCCGTGGGGAGTTGGGGGAGGAGATGGGATGCGGAGCGGGTGAGGGCGGTAGGGGCCCAGAGCCGGGCCGGGGCAGGGAACGGGAGCGGCCCGCCAGGGCCTGGCGGGTCAGCGGCTGGCAGAGCAGGCCGCGCGGGGCGGGCGGGCGGCGAGCAGGCCCGGGCTGGGGAGCGGGTGGCCGGACATCCGGAGGCGCCTGCGGCTGGGGACCAAAGCCCGCGGGGACCTTCGGGCGGAAGGGCACGGGCCGCCGCGTGGAGGCCCGGCCCGCCGCAGGTCTAGGTGACCTTCCTTGGAGGCGACCTCTGGCCCTCGATCCCGCCAGCGCGGGTCGGGCAGGGACCCGCCCTCCACCTAAGCTCGCGGGGCTGGGCTCACGGACCTGTGCGGGCCACGCTGTCGCCTCGGGGATGAGCTCATGTGACGACCGTGGTCCCGCGGCCCCGGCCCTGCACGCCCAGTCGGGTCCACGCCGGGATAAGCTGGCTCCCGGCACTGTCTGCGCCTGCCAGCACCTTCCGGGCGGAATGGGAGGCTGACAGTCGACTTAGGCCGCAGGGACCAGGGCCGGAGCTTGGGGCTGGGCAGAAGGTTAGGCCTTGGAAAAAGAGGTCCCGCGGGTAGTGATGTGGCCTTCTTGGCCTTAGGAGGGATTCCTGCCTGATTTGGTTGCTCATTCATTCACCAAATGCAGCGGTGCCTTCACGAAACTGCTTCTGAGCCCTTTGGATTTGAGGCACGCAGCATTAGTGATTTGTCCAAGGTCACACAGCCAGGAAGATACTAAGCCTCTGTTTTTTCATCTGTAGAACTGGAGCAATCATACCTCTCCTTCAATGGGTTTTTGGGAAGAATAAAATGAGTTGATTAACTTCAAACATTCAGAACAGTGCCTGGTAGGGAGAAGGTCTGGGCAGAAACCTTGACACTTACCCTTGAGGCTTTTAGGGGAGGATCTAGCCCATCCCCTGCAGACTATTTTGCTCCACGTGGTGCTCTGAAAAGGGTTCAATAAAGGTGGCCTCTGTTATTTTAAACATTATTATTAAGCATTTGTGTGCCAGGCATTGAGTAACTTTCAGGGTAATTTAAAAAACCTTTAAGTTTACAGACAGACAAGGTCAGGCTGGAGCAGAAAGTTGAATGTGGGTTCAGACCTGGGCTAAGTCTGGGCCTGTTCCACCTGAGGAACAGCCCCTGGACCAGCCTCCCCTCTCCAGAGGAGATAGGGAAATGAACACCTCCTTTGCCTAATGTGCTGTAGGCAAGGGCAGGGCAGACTGCCCATGGTCTGCCTTCTTTCCACCCCAGCTCTGGACTGAGTTCCTACAGGGTCAGGCTTAAGCCTTATACAACTTTGTTTTCAGTGCGTGGGGTGGTGCCACCTGGCAATACTAGGTACTTGAGAGGGTCTGTGGGGGTGAATGTACTCTTGCTGACAGAAGGATAGTTTTCACCATTCCAGCATGTGGCTTATAGTAGGTGCTCATTAAGTATTTGTGGGATTATTGAATGGGTATATGTAGTGGCTGCAGGCCCAGACCATAGTCCCTTGATCTTGGACATCCTTTTTTTTTTTTTTTTTTTTTTTGCTGTACGCGGGCCTCTCACTGTTGTGGCCTCTCCCGTTGCGGAGCACAGGCTCCGGACGCGCAGGCTCAGCGGCCATGGCTCACGGGCCCAGCCGCTCCGCGGCATATGGGATCCTCCCAGACCGGGGCACGAACCCGTATCCCCTGCATCGGCAGGCGGACTCTCAACCACTGCGCCACCAGGGAGGCCCCTTGGACATCCTTTTTGAGGGATACACGTCTTATTCACTTTCAGAAAGTAGCCTTGCCTAGCAGAGAGTCACAAATAAATAAAGGGCTACAACGCTGTGTACAGCCCTAGAACAGTGAGAGGCAGAACTGTTTCCTAATTTGACATAATTGCTTTGAACATGTTATCCTCATTCTGTGACTTTCCAAGTCCTTTGGGAAACTTGTTGAACTGGTGTTTCTGGGCTTGCGGGGCTGGGGGTGACTCTGGTGAAGGGGATTCTCCTAAAGCCCTTGGGCCTGGTGCCTCTTCCCTCTCGGATGGTGAGGGGGGTCAATGGCTTCTACTGGAGTTGTCATGAATAAAGTGCTTGAGCCTGGGTATGGGGGGCTACTCTCAGTCAATTAGTTTATTTCTGCTATTCTATAGGAGGGGCTGTTTGTAGACAAACAGAGGGGCTCAGGGGGACCATATAGTGAGGATTTGCCTTTGGGCCTCTGGCCCCACTGGACAATAGACACACGTGGACAACCACCTCCAAGCTGGTGGTCATGGGGAACATTCACCACCACCTTTACCGGTAAGGTGCTCCCAAAATCCATTTTGCCCTTGATGGGATTTCTCAAGGTGTGACATCTTTGGTAAGAGAGAGGCATGTATGGCTGAGAGCCAGCCCAAGCCTTCAGGCAGCCCCTCAGGGTGCTCAGGGGCTCCCCTCTGGTTGCCACTGAGGAAAGGTGATCAGGTGATCAGCTGGGCCTGGGCACAATCCTCCATTTCACTGCCTGCTCTCAGGGGGGTGAGGGTAAGTGAGAATCTTAGCCCTTTACCCAGAACTCTGCTGGAAAGAGTCCTGGAGAGCAGATTGAGCTCATATAACACAGCTCTGACATGAGCCATAGGGTCTAGTTACAGGCCAAGTTACTTTCTTGTTCCTCAGTTTCTCCACTATAAGTGTGATCGTCATCATTACAGTCATTCTTTATTGAGGGCCTGCCCAGCACTCTCCTGGCTGGTTGACATATGTATTATGACGTTGAATCTACTGTCCTCCAAGCCCTGGGAGAGAGGTACTGTTGTTTGACGTGAACACAGAGTGGTGAGGTAACCATCCCAAGGTCACACAGCTCAGCAGGAACGGGGTTGGGATTCAGGGCCTGGACTGGCTTGCTCCAGTGCTGATGCTTTCACACTGCAGTTGCCACTCCAAGGGGCCACTGTGAGGAGCTAATAGATTTGAGTGCCTTTTGAAAGGTAGAACTTGCTATTCAGAGCGGCACTGTTACCCTTTTACACTGACCAGAGGGAGCATGTGCATGGCTGGGTGTAGTCTAGCTGTCAGTGGACAGCAGTCAGTGGAGTTACCCTGTTTGTTGCGAGGACAGTGGCACAGGGTGTTTATCAGGAGAAGGATCAGTTTTCCGTGGGATGAGGTAGGAGGCATTCTTCCAGGACCTGGCTGGACAATATTCAGCTGAACAATACCTCATTATGGTTGGGGAGAACTCTGGACCCTGTGGTTCAGGGTGACCTTTCGGCAACCTGCACAGTAGGTACAATTACGATAAGAAATATATAAAATGAAAATCTGTAATAAGTTCTCTCTGTGTTTGTTACATACTTACTGGGTACCAGCCACTGTACTAAGTGCTTTGTATTGGCAATCTCATTCAGTCCTCAGAATGATGCTGAGTCAGGGACTCTTTTCCTGTACTGTAACTGAAGAAAAATGAGGGGCAGATAGGTTGTGACTTGCCCAAGATCTCATAACAAGAGAGTGGTGGAATAGGATTGGAACTCAGGTCTGCTGGACTCCCGAGTCTACCTGCCTTCAAGCACTGTCTATTTTATCTCCACTGGGTCAAGCCAGGCAGCGAGCAGGAGCCCTAGGTGCACCTGGGATCCAGACCTTGGCATGATGCCTGCCAGCCCTGGTCTTCTCTTGATGGGTGGGTGGGCAGGCAGGGTGTCCCCAAGTCAGCTACATTCGCTTGAGGCTTGTGGAAGGCTGTGACGGTGGTGGCCCACCTCCCAGGGTGTTTTAAAATAGAAGCAATACCTGGAAAGCCTAGCTGCCCTGTGTGAGACATTCATGGAGGCGGGTGGGAGGACAGATGCACTGAGAGGACAGACCTACCAGAGTCTGGAGTGGATCTGGAGGGGCAAACAAAGAATATCCAGAATAATGGATTGTGGTTACACTACCACTTATTGAGCCCAGGTATTGGCTTTGCCAGCATCCTGGAGATTCAACCAGGGCCATTCTCCTGGGCTGCCACTTCTGGTGAGAAAGTGTGGGGTAGGGGTGTAGAGAGGCTCCTGATGGCGTTGGCCTCACATACTGGCTTTCAGAGCAGCTCTGGCCTCCTGCTGGCGAAGTTGCTTTTCCTGGTCCCCAGAGTTAGGAGTAGTTGCTTTTGCTCTAATCCCTGGCTGGTCTGATGCCCCTCTTATAGGCTGGCCCAGTTCTGCCCTGACAGACTGCCTAGAATGGTGTTAGAAATAGTAGAGCCAAAGGCTTTCCTACAGTTCTCCCTTCCTGAGGGGAAGCCGGGATGGTGATGGTGAAGGCGATGATTGCTGTGTTGGTTGGGGTCCTTGCAGGAGTCAGATGTACACTCCCATGGGTTAATTAAAGAAAGCGTGATGAAGGGATCATTTGCAAAGGTGTGGGCAGAGTGTGGGGAACCTGACAAGGGGTGTGGGCCCCTGGGTCCTTTAGAACAGGAGGGGGTCCTTTGGCAGGAGCTGTGGCGTTGAGTAGAAGAAAGTCACTGCCCACCTGAGGACCAACAGGGAGGCAGCCTGGGGGATGAATACCCCAATTGCACTCTCCTATCTTCTGCTGGTGCCCCCTATTTGCTGATCCAACCCATAGCCCACTGAAAACAGTCCATAATGATCAGCTCTTGGGGCATAGAGCAGGACGAAGGAGGAAGGTGGATCTGGAGGGGCAAACAAAGAATACCCAGATTAATGGATTGTGTTTACACTACCATTTATTGAGTACTCACTGTGTGTCAGACATTTCTGCATGCTCTATCTATTTTCCTTACTTAATCCTTGCAGCAACAGTGGTAGCAAGGCACTATTGTTAGCCCCATTTTATAGATGAGCAAAATGAGACCCTAGGAGTATAAGTGGCTTATCCAAAGTCACACAGCTAGAACCTCTGCCAGGCTCATAGCCCCTTCCATTCATCACTGTGCCCTGCTACCTGGGTACTCAGATGGGTGGAGAAATGCCATGGCAGGGTGGCTCTTGGTGTTTAGGTCCTAGCCCAGTTATACCCTTGCCATTAAAAATGTTGTCTGTTGACTCACTGGGTGTTCCCTGTGTTCAGAAAACTTTTCCTCTCAACTGTTCCTGACTGAGCCGTTTGGACCCATGGCCACCCTGCTCTCTGTATCAGCCATTGCAATGGTTGTTGGCTTTCTGAGAGCACCAGGGCTCCCCTGCCTGTATCCTTCTGGGGGAGTTTCTGCAGAGAAAAGAACATGCTTCAAAGTGGGGGTTCTGGGGGGTGCTTGGTGCGGGGAGCCAGCCCACTCTTCTCAGTGGCATCTGAGGGCTGCCCTGCCTGTGCGATAGGCAGTGAAAGACTGAGAGGGAGGAAGGAGGCTTTTGAAAAAGTGCCTCAGGCGACTCTCATGCACACTGAAGTTAGGGAGCTCTGCCCTACTCCTACCTTCTGGGCAGGGTGGCCAAAGCCATCAATGGTCACCTGAGGGTAGAGTGTGCCCCCGACAGGCCTTACCTGTTAACCCTGCCACCTCGGTGTGATTTGAATCTGTTCTTGGAACCAGTATAGACACTTTGATGGTTTTCCCTTCTGACACCTCTGCTGCAGTAGCCTTTTGGAATGTGACTTGTGGCATCATGAATGCAGCGTGGCTTAATTTTGAACACATTCGATAGGTTTTTAAATTTTCTGTCCTTAGTTTAAAAAAAAATTGTCAAGTACACAAACAACTTAAGTGATTAAGTAGAATCAAAAATGAAAATCCTATTTTAACTTCACTCCTTTCCTAAACCCCCTTTCCTTTCTAAAAGCAGCTCCAAGGCAGCCACAGTTTACAGGTTAGCTCATGTCCTTCCCTTTCACATGCTTTTCCATCCATTCACAAATGTGGAACATATAAAGATGCATATGTAAAATGGTTTTCCTCCAATCACATGGAATTATACATTTTCTGTGGCTTGCTCTTTTCATTGAATTATTATCATAGGTAGCTTTCTATGCCACCACGTAGAAATCCACCTCATTCTTTTTGATTACCACATGGTATTCCTTAGTTTGCAGGCACCTTAATTTTTATTCATTTGTTTCCCTATTGGTGGACATTTAGGTTGCTTCTGGGTTTTGTGTTAAAAATAACCCTGCAGTGAGCATCCTCCTGTATACATCTTTGGGTGCCTTGGCTGCCACTGTGAGTGTGTTCCTAGCAGTAGAATTGCCGCTAGAGTTACTGCGTGTTCACTTAGGCACTGCCCACCGATGGGCTCCTCAGGGGCTGTATTGTACTTCGTATTCCTACTTGGGGAGAATGGGAGTGATCATTTTCCATGCCAACAGTAGATGTTGTCATTTACATTTTTGCGGATCCATTGGTTGAGTGAGCTGCCCAAACACAGATGTGTCAGACTTTCTAATGTGGCTCTCTGAGACCCTTTTAATGACGTTCATGCTTGGTTCTGATGTCACAAGTGGCAGTACTCTCTTCTGAAGGCGCTTGGTTGGTCTCCTCAGCTTGAGTTCAGCTCTCCTTAGGCCACTGTGGTGGGGGGGCATGCTAGTTGTGCCTCTCCCCCCCATCCCTGGTGGTGCCGCAGTTTCCCTGTAGAGGGAGCTCCTGCCTACTGGTTACATTGTCATTTACTTAGTCCCTATTGTCGGATACTAAGTTTCCTTTTTTTTCCTACTGTAAAAATAATTTGACGCTCACTGCGCATTTACTTATTAAACAGACAGTGCTGTCAGAATACCCTGCTTCATGCTCAGCCTCTAGAAGCTGAGTTTCTTCTTTTTTTTTCCCTTTTTTATTGAGGTAACGCTGTGTTTCATGTGTGCAGCCTCATATTTCTACTTTTGTGTGCACTACAGTGTGCTCACCACCAAAAATTTAGTTTCCATCCATCACTATATCAATCCCTTTACCCATTCCCACCCTCTCCCCTCCTTTTCCTTTCTGGTAACCACTATTCTGTTCTCCGTATCTATTTGTTTGTTTTGGTTTGTTCATTTATTTTGTTTTTTGTTTTTTTATAGTCCATATAGGAGTGAAATCACAGGGAATTTGTCTTCTCCGTCTGATTTATTTCATTTAGCATAATACCCTCAAGGTCCATCCGTGTTGTCACAAGTGGCCAGATTTCATCTTTTTTTTTTTTTTAATGGCTGAGTAGTATTCCAGTGTGTGTGTGTGTGTGTGCGCGCGCGCGCGCGCGCGCGCGCGCGTTCACATGCATTATCCAGTATTATCCATTCATTATCCACTCATTTGTTGGTGGTCTCTTAGGTTGTTTCCATTTTTTGGCTATTGTAAATAATGCTGTGACGAGCATAGGAGTTCACGTCTTTGCGAATTAGTGTTTTCATATTCTTTAGATAAATACCCAGAAGTGGAACTGCTGGCTCATATGATAGTTCTAGTCTTAATTTTTTGAGGAATCTCCATACTGTTTTCCGTAGTGGCTATACTAGTTTATATTCTCACCAACAGCGTATGAGGGTTCCCTTTTCTGAAGACACGTGGGGTGGATGCTGCAGAGACAGATGGGGAGTGATTTGGAGCTGATTGAGGTGGCGGGAGGGGCCAGGACCAGGGTTCAGTCTCCAGGTCAGTGCAGTCAGGGTGTTAAGTGAGAAAGCAGAATGCTGCATTCTCTCCCCATCGAGTCCTGGCCTGAGAAAGCGTGGGTGGCAGTCATTGTTCTTACATTAAAATTGTTTTTGAAGCAGGTGCTGAGAACTGTGCCGGGTGCTGTTTGCAGTTGTAGGAAAGCTGAGCTGCTCAGAGAGGCAGAGCTGCTTCAGTCCTGTCAGATAAGTGTAGCAGGAGGTGAGAGGTGGGGAAAGAGGAAGACTCCATGAAAAGCAAAAGGGGAAGCTACAGCCACGCCGCCTTTGGTGAAGGGGAGTCAGCGTCTTGCGCCCCTTGGTGGGTGTTACCTCAGGGCCAGGAGTGGGTTTGGCTCCACTCAGATTGTGGCTCCTGTGCATCTTCCCTGCCAGCTGCTGCGCTGGGGATGCAAGGAGAGCCTGGCCTTATGTGAGCTCCCTCTGCCATCCCACCTCTCTTGTCCTTGCATGGTAATTTCCTCAGTGGCCACTTTAGGGTGATTTTTGCTGTGGGTGGAGTGTGTTTTGACAGGGGGCTTTGCTTTTGAGTTTTGGGGATTAGGGATAAGCAGGGGCATTTGGGGAGCATTAAATGATCAGTGTTCTGACTTTTTCCTGAGGGATGGACCAGTCCAGACGTGAAAGCCACGTGTGCTACATGTGGTGAGGCGGGTCCTGGAGCCAGGGGAGGGTACTCGGGAAGGCCCTGACCTCTGAGGTACAGGAGGTCTTAGCTGACCTGGAGATATTGCCACTGGAATGCTCTCCCTGTCACCTGGCTGGGGCTGAGTTTGGGGCCCAACTGGGAAGGGGACAGCACTGAAGAGGGGTGTTCTGTCCACTGATAACGGTTAGCAATTGGTGTGTGTGTGTGGAGAATGTTCTGGGCCCTTTGCTGAGTTGTTTTGCACATTTCCTTGGAGCTCTGTTACCTCAGCCTTCAGTCCAGGGTTGTTTCATTGCTTCTCCTGGGAGGGGCCCAGGCCCATCTGTGGCTGGGGCGTGTGCCTAAGGCAGAGGGTATTGCTGGAGGACCTGGTGGATGGTTTCCTGGTTTGTCCCTGGGGTGGGTGTGCCTATGGGGTTCATTTGGGGTGGAAGGGGAGAGGGGAGAGAGCCTTGAAAGAGCCAGTGGGAGCAGCCTGAAATGGGTCTTCCACCGTGTTCTTTATGCCCTCATTCCTAATGGGGACTGAGTTGCCCATGGTTCCAGCCTGATCATGTGTGAGAAATACAATAACAACAGCAACAAAAATAGGATCGCGTAAACAGCTTACTGGGCTGCTCCTCTCTGCTCTGACACAAAAGGGAGCTGGGACAGAATTAGCAAAACCTCTGAAAAAAGTAAAATAGGACCAGGACCACAGTTTTATAATTTTAAATTATGCAAGTTTATAGTTTTTTAACATTATACTCATTGGTTTTTTGGACTCCCTGCAATGTCTTTGAAGTTGAGGCTTTGGTCAGGATACAACTTCCAGTTGTGATATTGTTCCCCTGAGATCACTTGCACCACTTTTCATTGAGTTCCCATTTAACCAGGAATATGCCATGTGGGTGTCAATTTGTGTGAGTACATTTATATGTGATTTTAGGTGAGGTGTATGCAGTTTGGTAATTTAGGTATACTGTATTTAAAATGGATGGAACCATCCTCGGGTTAATTGAATTTCTGGCTAATTGAGGCTAACAATTTTGGAGATGGAGAAGATGCAGAAGATGGTGCTTTCTCGCATTCCCCTCTCCTCCTGGGTGGAGCACAGAGTGTGTGCCATCCGGATTAGGGTTTTAATTCTGTGTACATAATGTGTCCGTGCAGAGCCTCCCAGAAGCGCAGTGTGGTCCTTAGGGCAAGGACTATTTGAAGTTCTTGCCTTCCTTGAACAGCGAGGTGTTTAATAAATGCTTGTTGACTGACTTAGTGATGTGCGTCAATCCCAAGTAGTACTTTGATAGTTGGTTTTAAAAGTAAAGTCACATTGAAGCTCAATAGATGTTTATTTGAATTAAATTTGGGGGGGATGTGGTTGCATTTCCTTCCATGTGAAGAATTGCCTAGTTAGGTAGGTAGGTTTTACTGTTTTCTCTAGGAGGAATATGATACTCTAAAAGTGGGCTCCCGTAGAATGCAAAAGTTTTGTGAAAAATTGGGTCCATTCTGACACACAGTAGGTACTCCGTAAATATTTGTTGAATGAATGAAATCAGAACTGTATAGAAAATACGTTGCCATGAAAAGCTCTGATTTCTCTTCAGTGTATTTAATGTCCTAGCAGTCGATATTTTGTAAGAAGATATGTTTTATTGGCAAGAGTCCTGCAGTTCAGTAAAGTAGCTGGCTTATGGGACTGTGTCTTTGC
This sequence comes from Mesoplodon densirostris, assembly GCF_025265405.1. NCBI lineage: Eukaryota > Metazoa > Chordata > Mammalia > Artiodactyla > Ziphiidae > Mesoplodon > Mesoplodon densirostris. Next base: position 114,044,530 of record NC_082663.1, on the reverse strand, counting down.
CAGTGAATTCATTTAGCAAATATTGACTGACTCCTACCATATTCTGGGCCTGTGCTCAGTCCTGGGGATGCCTAGGAGAAGAGGTCCAAAGTCAGGCTGGTCTGCTGTCAATAAAAACTTACTGGGTGTTTCTAGCTCTGGCCACAGAAAGAAGCAGGAGATAGCACAGGCTTCTTTGTCCACACCTGGGGGAATAAGGTACCTGGAACTCAGTGCTGATGATTTTTATTGGTGGAAAACTAATATCCATAATTACCAATGTATTTATTCTGGTGGTTCTTTTATTATAGCAGAAGATGGCTGTGCCTCCCACGTATGCTGATCTTGGCAAATCTGCCAGGGATGTCTTTACCAAGGGCTATGGTGAGTGTTGCGTGGAGTGGCCTTTCAGCTCAGAAACTGGGTTGGCGTGTTTGGTATTTTACCCATTACAGTTTGAGAGACTTGGGTCAGTCAGCTCTCAGAAACTTCATGTCAGGGAAAAAAGATAAGCCGTCTGTGGCTAGTGAAGCAGTTTTGGTTGTGCACCCAGTACGGGTAGGCTTGTGAATTGCTGCAGACAAGTGGACATTCTTGTTTCCTCTCCTAGGCGGGAGCAGGTCTGTGGATGCTGCTGCAGTGGAGTGTGGCTTCTAAATTTAGAGCTCTTCTTTAGGCATGTGCTCACGCTGTCATGCACCCTTTTCTCAGACTCCACTGGGAGTGCAGGTGGGGCCTGTGTCTGTTCTGCCTGCCACTGTTCCATGGCAGCCGGGCTCCACACACAGAGAGGCAGGCAGCAGTGGAGACCGGTACCCTCTGCACTCATCTCATTTTTAAACAACCTAAGGGAGGCAGAGATGCTGCTCTTGAGTTAGTTATTTAACCTATTAACAGTTACCATGTTCTTTCTTTAGGGTTTGGCTTAATAAAACTTGATTTGAAAACAAAATCTGAGAATGGACTGGTAAGTTGTCTGCCTATATGGAGCATGGGTATTTATTGTAGATCAATAAATAATAAATAACTTCCATCTGGGTGGCAAACAAAGGGACTTCTGATTGTGGCAGCTTGTGGTTGCCACATTCATTGCATCCTCTGTGGCATGGGTGGTCCAGGGGAACCATGTGACTAGGTCCCCACTTCAGCAGCTGTTAATACTTATAGGAATATGGGGCAGGTCTCAATTTTATTTTTCCTCATGTTTCTTATTTCAAAATTGACCTGTGTTCCATACCACATAATTATTGAAAAAAAACCCCAAATCTTAGTAATCCCTTTTAGATTGTGAATTGTTGGAAGGAGGAAGTTTTGGGTAGAGTTACTGCAATGTCAGCTTTAGCTCAAAGCTTTTTCTCTGTACGAGCCTGGAGGTAGGACAGAAGGAGAATTGCCTTCCTGTCCAGACTAAAGAGTTCCAGGGGAGGAAGGAAGCTTTCTCCTGATAAAGAATTCCCTGAAAGATTACTTTAATTAGCAGACTCCATCTGTACTGCAAATACCTAACTGAATTATAGAAGGAGCTTTTGCACCCACGCATTCAGGGTCTCACCTCTTACATAAAGGAAAGTACAGTGCATTTAGGGGTGGAGCAATGCAGAATGAAGTGCTGGCATGCATTCCTCTTCTTTAAAGGAATTTACAAGCTCAGGTTCAGCCAACACCGAGACCACCAAAGTGACGGGCAGTCTGGAAACCAAGTACAGATGGACCGAATATGGTCTGACGTTTACGGAGAAATGGAACACTGACAACACACTAGGCACGGAGATTACTGTGGAAGATCAGGTAATGGTCACTTGTGAAAAGACACAGTTTTATTAAGTGACATCGGCCGCCTGTCTTGTGACTAAACCTGTTGGTGAATTTCTCTTCTGTTCAGCTTGCACATGGCCTGAAGCTGACCTTCGATTCATCCTTCTCACCAAACACTGGGTAAGAATATCATCTGTTTTCTCCATAAGGACCTTTAGTGGTGTCTTATAGTAAGATTTAAGATTCATTCTGTGCTGTTTGTTATTGTTCTCCTGGCCTCAGCTGTGGAGGCTGCAGGATTTCTGGTCCAGTAATGCTCCATTCCATGTGAGTGAGGCTGCTCACAATGAAAGTGGCCAAGGCTCTAGGGCAGGAGGCAGTGTTTGGAAGCAAGGGCTTTTGGTCACTGTTGCCAGCCCCATTTTTCATGCTGGAGGGCCTCTTCCCTAGCTTCCTACTTAGGGACACTGAGAGTGTGTGGGCTTAATTGCAAGGTGGCTCCTGAGACTGCACTTCCTGCTTTAGGCCCTCCAGCCACAGACAGATTAGGCTTGCTGGTTATTGGGCACCTCAGGAGGCAAGAGGGCATGTTGATCGGCCTCAGCTCCTGGTGCTTTTCAAAGTGGCTAGAGGGAATCAGTCTCTTCTAGAACACACTCTTGTTTTTTTCCATTCAGAGCAGTGGGTCTCCTAGGCCTGGGAAGGTTGTTCTGCACACAGATGACAAGGCCAAGGGCATGTATTGAATTTCATTTCATAGTTTTTTTAGTTTTTAAAAATTGTGGGGCCTTCCCTGGCAGTCAGTCCAGTGGTTAAAACTCCACGCTCCCACTGCAGGGGGCACTGGTTCAATCCCTGGTTGGGGAAGATCCTGCATGCTGTGTGGTGCGGCCAAAAATAAAATTTGTGGTAAAATACACATAAAACTTACCATCTCAACCATCTTTAAGTCTTTATTTTTCATGACTCTGACACTTTCAAAGATGATTGGCCAATTATTTTGTAGAATCCTTTGATTTGGATTTGTCTGATGTTTTCTCATGGTTAAACTCAGGTTATTTATTTATTTATTTATTTGCGGTACGCGGGCCTCTCACTGTTATGGCCTCTCCCCTTGCGGAGCACAGGCTCTGGACGCGCAGGCTCAGCGGCCATGGCTCACGGGCCCAGCCGCTCCACGGCATGTGGGATCTTCCCAGACCGGGGCACGAACCTGTGTCCCCTGCATTGGCAGGCGGACTCTCAACCACTGCACCACCAGGGAAGCCCAGGTTATTTATTTTTGATAGCTATAGATAGGATGTTGTGTTCTGTCCATCTTGGTGCATGACATCAGGGGATATGTATCAATGTGCCTCATTACTGGTGACGTTACTTTGGTCACTTGATTAAAGTGACGTTTGCCAGATTTCTCTTTAAAGTTACTTTTTTTCTCTTTATAATTAACAAGTATCTTGTGGGGAGATGCTTTGAGACCATGCAAATATTCTAATTTTTATACTTTGACTCACAAATATTAGCATCCATTGGTGATTCTTGCCTGCAACAACTGTGTTTGGCAAATGGTGAATTTCTTTCTTTTTTTCTTTTTAATTTATTTTTTTATATGTTATTTATTTATTTTTGGCCGTGTTGGGTCTTTGTTGCTGCACACAGGCTTTCTCTAGTTGCAACGAGTCGGGGGGCTTATTGAGGTGGCTTCTCTTGTTGCAGAGCATGGGCTCTAGGTGCATGGGCTTCAGTAGTTGCAGCATGTGGCCTTCAGTAGTTGTGGCATGCAGGCTCCGTAGTTGTGGATCACGGGCTCTAGAGTGCAGGCTCAGTAGTTGTGGTGCACAGGCTTAGTTGCTCTGTGGCATGTGGGATCTTCCTGGACCAGGGCTCAAACCCATGTCCGCTGCCTTGGCAGGTGGATTGTTAACCTCCGCGCCACCAGGGAAGTCCTCCAAATGGTGAATTTCTATTCCCACCATTCCTTCTACATTTATTAATTGGGATTTTACTGAAAGGAAGAGCTCTTTCTTCTCCACCTTTTATTTATTTGATCAGTTATCTGTATCAGTACGGATTCTTGGACATTTATTTTATTCTATGGATTGTAATCCATTACTATATTTTGTTACTCATATTGTCCCAGATATGGCCATTGGGAGCCTTCAAGTTGACATCCTGTGTGCTTTTGACAAGCCCGTGTCATTTTTTTGGAGCACTTCTTCAGAAAGTGTACTTGTTCTTCCCTAGTCCTGCTATCAGCTATTTCTCTGAGGAGCCTTTGTTCCTTTTATTGAAGAATGGTATTTAGAAACTATTTAGACACAAGATGTACTCATTGCTACTGGGTATTTGAGGAAAGTTTTGATGGCTCGATGGAGATTGGAAATGAAAGCTGACTTTCCAAAGTGTCTGAGGGGTACAGCCTGGGAAAGTATCCTGGCTTCCTTTAAGGAGCTAAGCATATACCACATTTGGATGAAGCTGCAGACAGACCTCATCAGGGGACTGGCACCCGCACTGAGTACTTACCATAGATAAAGCCAGCTTGTTAACCACAGATTAAGAGGATACCTCTCTCAGGTGCTGTCAAATTAGCACCATTATTTAAATAGCTTTAAAAAATCCCAATAATATTTGAAAGAGGAAAAGCTCCAAAGGCATAGAATGCTGCCTTAGAGCCAAGCCTGGAGAGAAACCTGGTCACTGCCCCACCAGTGCCCATTCCCTGGGGACCTGGTGCCTCTGGCCAGAATCCAGTGGGGTGGCATGTGGAGGCACTGTGTAACTGTCCAGTGTGGCTTGCACACCACTGGTCAGAGGCCCTGGTACAGGTGTCACATTTTGTGTCAGCAGCAGCATTTTACCCAGTGGTTAAAAGATGCCTGATTTTTACATGTCTTGATTTCCTCTTCTTTCTAAATGTCAGCCTCTGAGCAACTGTTTTTTTTCATCAATCATCCTACCCTGCTTGGTGCCAACTGGATACTTGGTCATAACCCAGGTTTCTTCCTCTAAAGAGCCGGCAGACCAAAATAGGTTTATTTTAAGTTTTTCTTATTGAGAGTTAGTTTGATTGTCACTCCTTTCCTTCAAAGCTTGCAAAAATGCACAGAAGCAACTTGAACAGAAGTTGTAAGTTTCATTGTCACTAGGGAAGGGTGTTAACTTTATTTTCACCTATGACCTCTGAAATTCTGACTCATTGGAACTTGGAGTGTTTAATCTTTAAATTTTTTATTATGGAAAATTTCAAACATGCAAACAAATACAGAAAAGTATATTATACCTTCATCATGTTCTCATCACCCAGCTTTAATAATTATCAACCCATGGCCAATCATGTTTTATTTATACATCCATAATCAACCCCTCCCACCTCAGGTTATTTTGAAGTAAATAACAGATATCACATACTTTCATCTGTATATATTTTCATATGTATCTTTAAATAAGTTTCCTTTTAAAAAAAAGTATAACCACAGTATATCACATTGTGAAAATTAATCATAATTTCTTAATATTGTCAAGCCTAGTCTCTTCAAATTTACATGATTTCATGAAAATTTTTTAGAGAATCAAAAATTGTCCATGCAAGGGCTTCCCTGGTGGCGCAGTGGTTGAGAGTCCGCCTGCCGATGCAGGGGACATGGGTTCGTGCCCCGGTCTGGGAGGATCCCACGTGCCGTGGAGCGGCTGGGCCTGTGAGCCATGGCTGCTGAGCCTGCGCGTCCAGCGCCTGTGCTCCGCAACGGGAGAGGCCACAACAGTGAGAGGCCGACGTATTGCCCAAAAAAAAAAAAAAAAATTGGCCATGCAATATTGTAAAAATTGGTTCATATGGCTCCTAAATCTTAGTTTTTAGGTTCTTCTGTTTTTTTTCCCCTTGCAATTTATTTATTCAAACTAGATCATTTGTCTTCTAGAATTATATATAGAGTAAATTTTGCTGTTTGCATTCTGTGGTGTTGTTTAACTTGTTCCCCTGTCCCCCACATTTCCTGTGAATTGGTAAGTCTAGAGGCTTCATCACATTTAGATTCCGTTTTGGGGGGTGCTGAAATCTGCTTCCATAGGGATGCACACAGAAGGCCTGGTTTTCTCTTTGTATGTTAGTGCCATTCATGGTCTACTCATAAGGGGTTACAAATTGGTGATAATTCCACCTTTATCTTTCTTTCTTCATTTTTTAGCTGGAATATTTCTATAAAGAGAAACTTATCAAATCTTTGGTTATTTTGAGATATAGTTAGTATAGGAAAGGTGGGATACATGTTTGATTCCTTTTTTATTTACTCTTTTCAAAATAACAAATTGATTCTCTAGTCTCTAAAGATGACCAATGTGTGTGTGTCTTGAGTGTCATTATGAGTTCATAGATTTAAACATTTGATATGCTTCAGTCGCTGCTGATATTATTCTTGATGTTTATATTGTCTCATATTTGAAGCCTTTGGGAGCCTGTTTTTTTTTTAAAAATATATTTACATATTTATTTATTTGGCTGTGCTGGGTCTTAGTTGCAGCACGCGGGATCTTTTAGTTGCGGCATGTGGGATCTTTTAGTTGCGGCATGCAGGCTCTTAGTTGTGGCATGTGGGATCTAGTTCCCTGAACAGGGATCGAACCTGGGCCCCCTGCATTGGGAGCATGGAGTCTTAACTGCTGGACCACCAGGGAAATCCCTGTGGGAGCCTCTTCATCTTAGCTCTCAAGTCCTTTTGCCCCAACCTCAAAGTCTTTGATAGCTTTGATAGATGCTTCAAGCTCATCTTGCACCTTTCCTGCCCCAACCTGTTATCTGCAATTTTCTGAGGAGTGCTGGTTCCTTTTAGGAGGGAATGGTATTTAGGGCCCCCAGTTTGGGTGCTGGGGATGAAGCTTTAATCTCAGTGTGAATGAAGGTGGGCTGGACAGGGCTATGTGGTCCTTGAACCTTGAAGCATATCTGGTTTCTCCTGTGGTCTCTGCTGAGAATGTTTCTTGCTGTGGAAGATGTCCATTTTGCAGTTTAATGACAGAAACAATCAGGTGAAAATAGTCTAAATTTTATTTGATAGATGTGATCTTGTCTCTAATGCTGACTTTTGGTAAAAGTCATTGTGATAATATATTTGCAGGTGACATGACTCACCTGCCTTTCCTGAGAAATGCTAGGTCTTGAGTAATAGTCAAGGGAGGCACTATCTGGCCGTATACACAAATCTGGGATCAGCAGACCAGACCTGGGATCTTGTCCAGTCCACCAGGGCTTCCTGGCCCCCTATGACTGCAGGGCCCCAGGTTCTACCTCACTATCCATTTCTCTGAAATATATACTCATTGGGATCTCATGGATACTGAATTAAAAGCTGTCTAACTGTTGTATTTACTTAGAAGGGAATTAGTATATGTTTCTTTACTAAGTGAGCCACAAAGTAAGAAGATGACCATCTAATTAAAAGCTGCTGTTTAGATAGCTGCCTTCATGACAGATGTATCTTTTCCACAGACTTGGAAAATAGCAAAGATGTATCTGTTTCATAATTACATGGTGGTGCTCTGTGTAATGAATGCCTGTGTAGGTCACTATATTAAGCACAGGGAGAGGATAGTAAAAATTACTTAGCACTTCTTTTTCCAGCTTTTCTTGCCTGTGTTCTCGCTTCATTATGGTGGTGTTTCTTCATTATTCTGGATTCCAGTAGAAGAGAGGTTGTGTTCTGCCCATTGTGGCACAGAAGTTGCTTAAGGGAGATCTGGGGCCCTGACTTTGCCTTCCTACCCTTCTATTCAAACGGGGATTATTATATTTTTAAATTTGTGTCTCTTGGCATACTTGTCGCAAGATGAGTTAGCTTCTGATTTTAATACAATTTCTTTTCCTCCAGGAAAAAGAATGCTAAAATCAAGACAGGGTACAAGCGGGAACATATCAACCTGGGCTGTGACGTGGATTTCGACATTGCCGGGCCTTCCATCCGGGGTGCTCTGGTGCTGGGTTACGAGGGCTGGCTGGCTGGCTACCAGATGAATTTTGAGACTGCGAAGTCTCGAGTGACCCAGAGCAACTTTGCAGTTGGCTACAAGACTGATGAGTTCCAGCTTCACACTAATGTGTAAGTGTATGTGAGTGTGTGCAGTCGGGGGACTGTTTACCATGATTTTTTTCTAAGCTCAATTTTTAATCACTGGGAAGTGAGTTTGTTGGAATCAGATGAGCCAAATGGCCTGCTAGTATTGTTCTTGTTTCCCACCTACCCGTTTCCTGAAGTGATGTAGGTTCTTCGTATTTTGTGAACGGTAAATGTTGTCCCTGGTACACACAGAATGACTGATCATTTATGGCAAGAGCATGACGTCAGTCCACAGGAGTGTCCTTTCCCTGCAGCTTTATGGACATTGGACGGCCTTTCATTTTAGTTAACAAAATGGGGGTGGGGAGGTGTAGCTCTCTTTCTCTGTATACTGCCTGAGGACCAGCTTGCTGTGCTTTAATGAAATGTAGGCATGGGAGCCAAATTAGGAGTTGATTATCTCAGTTAAATAGTGAGTGTCTTCTCTGCATGGCAGAACATTTAAAAGTTTATTAACTGGACAGTATCATGAAGGGAAGAGGAAATTACAGGGTAGGTTAGAGAGAGCCCTTTGTAATCAAACTTGAGGGTTGAAGCAGAGTGCTGATTTAGATTTAAGGGAAACAGATTTCATCCATGAAATCTCTGTAGACATGAAGAACTAATGCATGGTGCAAGTTGGGTACAAATTTACCAGATTTCTCTCTTTCCACTAGAGGTCACTAAAGAAGTGACTTAAAATTTAGAGACAAGTAAATGGTATTTGGGTCTAAACTAGTAACATTTCCATAATAAAAAATTTTGAGGAATTTTTATAATTAATAAATATAATACATTAATATAATAATTAATAAAATTTGAGTCTTTTAAAATAAAAAAAATCACAAGAAAACTATGGAGATGGACAGCCCAGTGGTTGGGGGAGGGGAACAGGGAGGGTGTCACTTTGAAGGGGTGGCACAGGGGAGTTTGGTAGTGGGACTGTTCTGTATCCTGGCTACACGAGTCTTTGTATTAAAATTCATAGAAATGTATACTGAAAAAGGTCAAAGAAGATATGTAAATTTAAAAAAGGTAACATGCAAAAAAGCCATAGGAAAAATATCACATGCATAGAAGTGTTTTTTAATTGAGAATTTTGGCTGACATGGAAAGTGCTTCCTTGGTTTGGAATTGGGAACTTGCACCAGTTCCAGGAAGAGCAATGACTTTTAGCTGTTTTACTTACCTGAGTTTCAAGATTTTTAATAAGTGGACATGGTTTATTTTTGGAACTGGTATGGAAACAGCTGACACAGCTAATATGGGTTGCCCTGGTCTTTCAGAGGCCCAGGTGTGTAACAGGTGTTCTGTGTGCTTCATGTAGATGGCTTTTATTTAAAAATTAATTAATTAATTAATTAATTAATTTTTGGCTGCGTTGGGTCTTTGTTGCTGTGCGCGGGCTTTCTCTAGTTGCAGCAAGCGGGGGCTACTCTTCGTTGCGGTGCGTGGGCTTCTCATTGCAGTGGCTTCTCTTGTGGCGGAGCATGGGCTCTAGGCGCGTGGGCTTCAGTAGTTGTGGTGCGTGAGCTTCAGTAGTTGTGGCACGTGGGCTCCGGTAGTTGTGGCTCACGGGCTCTAGAGCGCAGGCTCAGTAGTGGCACATGGGCTTAGTTGCTCCGCGGCATGTGGGATCTTCCTGGACCAGGGCTCAAACCTGTGTCCGCTGCATTGGCAGGTGGATTCTTAACCACTGCGCCACCAGGAAGCCCTAGATGATTTTTGTTTGTTTGTTTTTTTTTTTGCGGTACTCCAGCCTCTCACTGTTGTGGCCTCTCCCGTTGCGGAGCACAGGTTTCGGACGCGCAGGCTCAGTGGCCATGGCTCATGGGCCCAGCCACTCCGCGGCACGTGGGATCTTCCCGGGCCGGGGCACGAACCCGTATCCCCTGCATCGGCAGGCAGACTCTCAACCACTGCACCACCAGGGAAGCCCCCTAGATGATTTTTTTTACAATGAGTTCCTTTATGGTTTTAAGAGTTCAGTACAGGAAGGCAGTGTTGCTGGTTTTAGAATGTATTGAAAAATCTAATGTTTAAACACATTTAAGCCCAAGGAAATTTCCCCATTTGGGTTAAAGTTTATTATTTTTGACAAGCTGCTGTTTTTTTTTTTTTTTTTTTTGCTTTATAACAAATTTAATCAGTTATACATATACATATGTTTCCATATCCCCTCCCTTTTGCGTCTCCCTCCCACCCTCCCTATCCCACCCCTCCAGGCGGTCACAAAGCACCGAGCTGATCTCCCTGTGCTATGCGGCTGCTTCCCACTAGCTATCTACCTTACGTTTGGTAGTGTATATATGTCCATGCCGCTCTTTCACTTTGTCACAGCTTACCCTTCCCCCTCCCCATATCCTCAAGTGCATTCTCTAGTAGGTCTGTGTCTTTATTCCTGTCTTACCCCTATGTTCTTCATGACATTTTTTTTTCTTAAATTCCATATATATGTGTTAGCATACAGTATTTGTCTTTCTCTTTCTGACTTAGTTCACTCTGTATGACAGACTCTAGGTCTATCCACCTCATTACAAATAGCTCAATTTCATTTCTTTTTATGGCTGAGTAATTTTTTTTTTGTAGCATGCTCAGACTTTCTGAAGAAGTCAGGATTCTCTGTGAATCAGGTGGTGTCTGTGCTCTTCCTGTACTTTCTGGAAGCACAGTGTCTCTGGCTGAATTTCAGGGGAAAACTTAAGAATTTAGAATGTATTTAATGAGCATCTACTTTAGGGAGAGTGTATTAGTGAAGAGCAGAGTTTGCAATGAAACAGCAACAATTTATTCATGGGTTAGTGAGTTTTAAGCTCTTTGCTGGATTCCAAAGCTTATGGGACCTGCCTTAATAGTTTCCAGTGCTATTTCCACTGGAGACACCCAAAATGATGAGGCAGAACTTTGACATTGTATTTTTTTTTAATTTCTTTATTTTTTTTTTGTTTATTTTTGGCTGCGTTGGATCTTCATTGCTGCACGCTGTCTTCCTCTAGTTGTGGTGAGCGGGGGCTACCCTTTGTTGCTGTGCGCATGCTTCTTATTGCGGTGGCTTCTCTTTGTTGCGGTGTGCATGCTTCTTATTGTGGTGGCTTCTCTTGTTGTGGAGCACAGGCTCTAGGTGCGTGGGCTTCAGTAGTTGTAGCACATGGGCTCAGTAGTTGTGGCTCGTGGACTCTAGAGTGCAGGCTCAGTAGTTGTGGCGCATGGGCTTAGTTGCTCCGCGGCATGTGGGATCTTCCTGGACCAGGGCTCGAACCCGTGTCCCCTGCATTGGCAGGTGGATTCTTAACCACTGCGCCACTAGGGAAGTCCCCTGATGTTGTATTTTTATGTTAAAAATGTTAGGGTGGGGAAGGGGATATTCCCAGAGGCTGCGGTCAATACGGTGTGTTTGGAAGAGAGGAAGGAGTTTGGCTTGCTGGGTTTCATTCCATTTTTGAAAGACAGAAACATTTTGTAATGTAGCAAGTTGCTCCTTTTCAAATCTCACCAGGACCATAGATGTTGCAGCATGGGCCAATAGTAATGCATAGGCCAACAAGTCTGAATAATAGGTTAAGCTCTCTTGTAATTGCTGTTCCTCCTAGGGCCTGGGTCAGTTCTGGCTGTGCACCCTCAGCAGTGGATGCAGCTGCTAGTGCTAAGGGTTGTAAGCTGCCTTCTGAGGAACATGAGTGGCCCAGACTTTCTTGCCATTTCTGGCTTTGTTCTCTCTTTCTATTTTTATAATAGAGCGTTTATAAAAGTAATAACCTTAGCAGCAGAAGAAAGAAATCACTCAGAATCCAGAATCCCAGTGCCCTAGTTACTGCTTTTATTTTAAAGATTAATGTAGAAGCAAACTTCAAGTTCCATGCAGCCTGAGTAGTTGGCTGAGCTGCCTCTGGGTGTTCCCAATGATGGCTGAGATAGTCTTTCCCTTCCTCTGAACCTTCCTGACCCTGGTGTCTGTGCCATTCCTATCAGGCTTGCCGTAATTTGGTGCCTGTTTTGTGATCAGTTGAGTCCATTTACAACATGCTTGTCCTCTGTTAGACTTGGTCAGCTCTGCCCAGCTCAGGTCGCCTTCCTGGGCTGCTTGACATCTGTGCTGTGCTTATTTGCAGAAATGATGGGACAGAGTTTGGTGGCTCCATTTATCAGAAGGTGAATAAGAAGTTGGAGACTGCTGTTAATCTGGCCTGGACAGCAGGAAACAGTAACACTCGCTTCGGAATAGCAGCCAAGTACCAGATCGACCCTGACGCCTGCTTCTCGGTGGGTACCTGTGGAATCATGTATCTCTGAGACCTTACCCTGACCCTTAGGGTGGAATCCTTTTGGATTGATGGAGTTCCATGCTTTGGCTAGAGATTTTCTGTGAACTCTGTGAAAGGGTTTACAATGAGTAAAACGAGTAAAAATGAGTAAAACGATCATAGTCATAGTATTTACTATGGCTGCCAGGCACTGTATGGAGACCATTATATGCGGATTACTGTATTTAATTCTTATACAACCCATTTGAGATAGGTGCCTTTTTTTTTTTTTTTTAACTTATCCCATCCATGTTTTCACAAATGAGGAACTGAAAGCTTAGAGTGGTTGAGTAACTTGCCCAAGGGCAGGCAGGTGGTAAGTGCTGGGGTTTGTGTTTGACCCAGACTGCCTTGCTATGGAGCCTCCTTCTCTAACCAGTCCCTGGTCCATGCTGCAGACTGTAAAGGGTGTTACTTTGAACCTGAAGGTTTTAAATGTTCCTTTCCCCCTCAGTTTTCATTCTCTTGCCCAGCTCCTGTACTGCATATTAAGAAATCAGGCCCTGGCATTGGGTGGTTGGTATCTTATCTTGCAGACCCTGTAGCATAGCTAATGGACCCTTACGTTGCTGCACAGTTTTTGCATTAAATCTTGTTGAGCTCATCTCTGTTGCCACAGGGCACTGCCGGCTGTATCCTTTTTGGGGTGGAATGAGGAAACCTCATGTTGCAGGATGGTTTCTGGGCTGACTTGTGTAATGTACAGACAGCCTATTTTAAGTCTTCTGAAATAGGAACTGAATTTGGCTTCCTAATGTTAGGCACTTTAAAACAAAGGAAAAGGGGCCTTATTATTTGGAGGGCATGGGCAAAATGGAACATCTAGATGGGGCACTGACTGCCTAGAGGCCTACCTTCCTGTTTTCTCCTGTGGGAGATGCTGGGTCTAAAAGCAGCATGTGAGCAGGAAAACACACACCCTGGTGGCTCTAGCTTTCGCCAGGTGTTCTCACAGCTTGAGCTTGCTCTGCTCTTGACCTCTCCTTATTTCCCCAGAAAGGGGCCAGGGAGAGGCCCAGATTTCCCTACAACTCAGGCAGAAGAATAAGGGCAAAATGATTATCGACTCAACTGCTTTATTCATTAATTATTAATCAGCATTCAGTAAGTGCTGAGATTTAAGTGATTGTCTAGGTTATTGTTTTGCTCCAAAAATTCAGGCTTTGTCAGTGCCAAATTTTTTTGATTTTTGCTTCTCTTTTTCATGAAGAAAAAATTCGAACAATGTTCTGCCATTTAAAAAATGCTTTAAAACCCCATCTGACATTTGGTCTGTTTTTCTTTATCCCAGCAAATACAAGAAAGTCTTTTATGTCTCTGGCCATAAATGAAGGTGTCCTCACCTGTTAATAACTTAAAAATACAGACCTACTATGTATAAATGGAATTGGGCACACATACTGTAAGGAATCAAGTGTAAATAATAACTTTCTTTTACTTGAAAATTGTGTTGTCTCTTTGCATTACCCTTCTGAGACCTAGTTCCTAAATTTGATATATTTCATATTGAATTTAATGAATCCTATAAACAAAGTGGTCATGAAAAAAGAGAATTTGATACTGAAGTCCAGAGTTGGTTGACTAAAAAGCTCTTATTCAGTTTGGAGACAGAAATGTGAAGTACTTAACATTTTCACTCTCTTACCTTTTCCTTGACTAGGCTAAAGTGAACAACTCCAGCCTGATAGGGTTAGGATATACTCAGACCCTAAAGCCAGGTATGTGTTGGTTGTGTGAAATTAGTTCTTTGTCTTAAAAAAGATGTGGTGCTGGTTTGCTGCTTTATGTTATTGCTTATAAAATGACTGTGTAGTACATTGTAAATGAGTGTATACCAAGTTTTATAGTTGATTGTTTGTAAAGGAGTGCAGAGTCATTATAAAACGGTTGGCGAGGGCCTCCCTGGTGGCGCAGTGGTTGAGAGTCCGCCTGCCGATGCAGGGGATGCGGGTTCGTGCCCCGGTCTGGGAGGATCCCATATGCCGCGGAGCGGCTGGGCCCGTGAGCCATGGCCGCTGGGCCTGCGCGTCCGGAGCCTGTGCTCCGCAACGGGAGGGGCCACAACAGTGAGAGGCCCGCATACCGCAAAAAGAAAACAAACAAACAAACAAAAAAAAAACGGTTGGCGAATAGGAGAAGTAGTAAGTAGGAGAAAAAAGGCCAAGGCTAACATGTATTACATTTTTGGTTATTTTCTTCCATTCTTTTTCCCAATGTGTGCCTAATGCTTGATACTTACTTCCAGCAGGTTCTTAAAACCAGCCTATAAGTCGTCCCCATTGTAAAACTGGTTTGTAGGTTTCCTCTGCACAGTTAGCTAGGCCAGTCCATAGTATGTTACAGCTACAGGAAATAATACCACCTTGGGGTTAGTTTGGTCAGACTGGGGCTTTGAACCCTGGAAATCTAAGGTTACATGATGGCAGAATCAAGCTATTCTAGAGAAAATAACATTTAGTCGTGTGTGTGTGTGTGTGTGTGTGTGTGTGTGTGTGTTTGCATTTGTGTGCATGCTGTGATTGGGAGTGTAAGACCGTGGAGTCTGATTCATAGTTGGGGTTTCATTTCAAGGGGCTTTTGCTAAAGAAGTTTTCTGCACAGATTTTGTAGCGGGGATGATGAGAGGATGAAGGAAAGTGGATTTGGGTGAGCTATGGAGTAATCATTATTGTTGCACAAGCTCATCCTCGGCTACCCAGTTATTAGTCGGATGGCGCTGAGTAACAGGGATCGAAGGGCCTGTGGTTTTGCCCCTGCTGATCACACTCACCTGGAACAGGTTCTGAATCTGGTGTGGTGTCACCAGTGTGCTTCAGCCATCCTCCATTTGCTAACCTTTCTTCTCTTTTCTTTCCTCCCTCTCTCCCTTCCTCTCCCTGACTTCTCCCGCTGCAGGTATCAAACTGACACTGTCAGCTCTGCTGGATGGCAAGAATGTCAACGCTGGTGGCCACAAGCTTGGTCTAGGACTGGAGTTTCAAGCATAAATGGATACTGTACAATCGTTTAATTTTAAACTATTTTGCAGCATAGCTACCTTCAGAATTTAGTGTACCTTTTAATGTTGTATGTCTGGGATGCAAGTATTGCTAAATATCATGTTAGACTTCCAGGTTAAAGATGATTCAGCTTTAGGGTGTTACCCTTTCAGAGGTACAGAAGAAACCCAATTTCAAAAAAGGTCCTTTCAGCTGTAGACTTGAGGGGGAGCTTGCTGGCCCCTCTAGAGATGTCAGGTTTCTTTTTTACCTAGAAATGGCTGCAAGTGGAAGTTGATAATTTGCAGGCACTTTGTAAATTTGTATTGAGTAAATGAATGAAATTGTGACTTCCTGAGAATTGAACTTTGGTTTCCTACCCTGATTGAGGAGAGGCTGTTTGATGGTGTATACAAACTCATCTGAAAGGGACTTTTTTAGGCAGGGACTTTTTCCACCCCAATCCATCACCTCTTTTACACCAAAAGTAGTCTGCAGGGCGTGGTAGCTGTTTCTTCTGTGCCATTTTGGGGTGGAGAAGGTGGATATGATGAAGCCAATAATTCAGGACTTAACTGTGTTTTTTCTCATGTTGTGTTTTTTTGCCCTTGCACCAGAGTATGAAATAGCTTCTAAGAGCTCCAGCTGCAAGCTGGGAAGAGTCTCTGTGACTGTAATCACATGGTGACAACACTCAGAATCTAAATTGAACTTCTGTTGTATTCTCGCCACTCAGTTTATTTTTTAGTTTAATGGGTACATTTTAGAGTCTTCCATTTTGTGTGGAATTAGTTCCTCCCCTTCAAATGCTGTAATTAACATCACTTAAAATAAAACTTGAATAAAATATTGAAACCTTATCCTTCTTTTGTTGTCTTTATTAATAGAAGTGTAAATAAACAGGGCATATGTTTGGTCTTGTTCTTTGGCCCCTTGGTGTGGCTGTGTGTGTGTGTGTGTGTGTGTGTGTGTGTGTGTGATATTTTTAGTTTTCTATTGCTGCATAACAAATTACCACAAATTTAGTGGCTTAAAACAACAATTATTTCACAGGTCTGTCGGTCTGAAGTCCAAGCACCGGGTGCCTGGGCTTTCTTAAGTTTCCCACAATGCTGAAATTAGGATGTCAGCCGGACTGTGTTCTCATCTGAAGTTTGGGGTCCTCTTCCAGGCTCATATGGTTGTGGCAGAATTCAGTTACCTTTAGTTGTAAGATAAGATATTTCCTTGCTGGCCATCAGCTAGGGGCCACTTTCAGCAAATAGAGGCCACCTGCATTCCTTGCCATGTGGTGTCCTCCATCTTCAGAGCTGGAACAGAAAAATTTCACTGTCAAATCCTTCCCTACTTCAAATATCCTCCACAAGAGCCCAAACACCTTTATAATTTTTATAAAATTTGTTTTTAAAATTAAGATGTAATTGGCCTATAACATTATATTAGTTTCAGGTGTACAACATAATGATTTGATGTTTGTATATATTGTGAAATGATCACCATAATAAGCCCAGTTAACATCCATCACTGTACAGAATTGTTTTTTTCTTGGGATAAGAACTTTTAAGATCTACTCTCTTTGCAACTTTCAAATATATAACACAGTACAATTAATTATGGTCACCATGCTGTACATTACATCCCTATAACTTATTTATTTTATAAGCATTCCTGTCCTTTTAAGGACTCACCTGGTTAGGTCAGGTCCACTGAGGATAATCTCCCATTAAAGTCAACTGTCCACACATCATAACCTAATCACAGGAGTCATATCCCATCATATTCACAGATTGCTCCCACACTCAAGGGCAGGGGATCATATAAAGGCATGGGTCATTGGATATGGTTTCAGAATTCTGCCATATATGTTTAAAAAAATAACTTACGGATTTCAAACGTTTACGAAGTATCAATAGAATAGTAACAACTCTGCATATACATTATCCAGCTTCATCAAATGTAGACTTTTTTTTTTTTTTTTTTTTTTTTTTGCGGTACACGGGCCTCTCACTGTTGTGGCCTCTCCCGTTGCGGAGCACAGGCTCCGGACGCACAGGCTCAGCGGCCATGGCTCACGGGCCCAGCCGCTCCACGGCATGTGGGATCTTCCCGGACCAGGGCACGAACCCGTGTCCCCCGCATCGGCAGGCGGACTCTCAACCACTGCTCCACCAGGGAAGCCCTAGACATTTTTTTCTATTCAATGATAAATATTTTTAGGCAGAATTCCTTTTTATGGATGTTTGGAAGTGACAATTCCCAACAGGTATCAGATTTACTTCCAGCATTTTGTGTAACTGGTCACCCCAAACCTGTTGGCCACAGTATTTGTTATATTGTCTTCATCAGGTTCATAAGGACCCGCAGCTATTTCAAAGTTCACTTTATTAAATGTGTCCAGAGATTTTGGTGCATAATGGTTGTTGGGTACATCCAGTCAGAAGCCAGGTGCAGTATTGGTATTTTGAAATGTACAAAGGGCCCTCTGAGGGAATATTTTCCTCCCATTTACATATTTTCTGGTTGTTGCATGTAGCATGTCAGAGTATTGTGCAAAATGCCTTGAGTTCATGATATCTCACCAGTAAGAGAATTGAAATAAGCTGGTATGGGGCCAAAGGAACAAAGTGGACAAAGAAGAGAGGATTGAGGGTGTGTTTATTACAGGAAAAAGGCCTGATTAAGTCTGAATCTCCCAACCTGCAGAAGCTAGAACTGAGACGCTTATTGGTTAAACTGAGTGATAGTTTCTGTACTCACAGGGAAAGCTCCAGAGGAACTTGGGAGGACTTCGTACCCTGGCTACCCTGGAAGTTTTGCAATAAGTGCACCATTCAGTCTATCTGGGCTTGTGGTGGGCTTAAGGAAATGAATAGATGAATGACCTCTTAGTTTTCTTAACAACACAGAGTTTGTGTTTTTGAGCAGTCACTAGTGCCAGATAAAGTGTTAAGGGAAACCAGATTCAGGAGAACACAGGCTTTTCTCTCATCAAAGAGGCAGCTCAACTGTCTCTGGGGGATAGCAGCGATCCTCTGAGGAAATCATGGAGACCAGAGTGGTGAAGCTGTGGGGTAAAATAAATGTCTTGCTTCATGCCATGCTGATTTTCCTGCAAATCAATCAAATGTGATTTTACGAGCTGAAGCCTATAGACATTAAGAAAACATTCATGGGACACACAGACCAAAGCATTGTGGCTAAGGCCCTAAGGGAACTTCCTGGAAGTTTCTAAATTTGCATTTTCATATTCTGGGGGGTTTAAGTTAACAAAATTTAAAAGAAGCTTATTGTAGGAAATGTGGAAGCTGTTTGCACACCTCTTTCCTAGCCCACTTCCCTGCTTTTCCTCCATAATACCTTTACCATTGTATATAGTATGTATTTTACACTATAGTCTCCCTCACAGAAAAATAAATTCCACAAAGGTGGGGAGTTTGTTTTGTTCAGTGCTGTATATTGAAATATGGAGAGGTACTAAGTATTTGTTGAAGTAATAAATGATTATGGGGAAATGTTAAAAATAGAACACAACCTAAAATTCCACACCCACTCAACATTTATTTCCTTTGCCTTTTTTTTGTTTATTTATTTTTGGTTGCATTGGGTCTTTGTTGCTGCGCGCGGGCTTTCTCTAGTTGCGGCGAGCAGGGTCTACTCTCTGTTGTGGTGCTCAGGCTTCTCATTGTGGTGGCTTCTCTTGTGGAGCACAGGCTCCCTGCGCGTAGGCTTCAGTATTTGTGGCTCATGGGCTCTAGACCGCAGGCTCAGTAGCTGTGGCACAGGGGTTTAGTTGCTCCGCAGTGTGCGGGATCTTCCCGGACCAGGGCTCGAACCCGTGTACCCTATATATTGGCAGGCGGATTCTTAACCACTGCGCCACCAATGAAGTCCCCCTTTGCCTTTGGTGGGGGAGGGCAGTTACTTCTCTTTTGGGATCAGTCTATTACGCAGCTGGATATTCCTTCTAAAAATGTTCTAAAAGTTATTAGCTGTATAGTAACCCATTAAGTGGGAAGAAGGGGCTCGTTCTGACTCTCTTCACACCTTACACAATACATCCTTAGCTTGCAGCCGAGTTTCTGGTGCTTCCCTTTGCCCCAACTCCCGCTACCCCTCTCCCTCATTCCTGCTCCCAGAACCCAACTCCAGGCCGACACGTCATCACGTTGGGACGTAAACGCCTACGGCCGCGATGCCATACGCAGTGTCTGACGTCATGACGTAGAGCCTAGCAACCGCGCAGGCTCGCAGCCGAGACCGTTATGGCCGCCGCCGCCCTGAGGAGGATGAGGGGCGCCCAGCAAGCGAAACTGTGGCCCAGGCCGGCCATCCAGGTCCCCGGAGGGCTGGCGCTGCCGCTGGTCCTGGCGCTTCTGCTTGCGTCCGCCACCATGTCCAGTGGTAAATGGGGCGCGGCGGTAGGGAGGTTGCGGGAAGACGGGGAGGGCCCGGGCGCGGAACGCCAAGACGGGCCCGGGCAGGGAACGGGCGCTTCCGAGTGTCCGGAGCAGGTGGCGATGTCTAGAGGGACAGGGTCTCTACAGCCCCGACGAGGGAGAGTAGGCTGTCTGAAGGGGTCTGTGGAGGTGGGGACTCCCCAGGAGGCCTGAGAAGTGGGGTTGAGAGCTGCAGGGACCCAGGCAGCGAGCGTGTAGATGGGCGGGGAGGAAGGAGTGGTGGTGGTGTCTAGAGAGTCTTGAAGAATGGGTTGCCACAGAGAATGGCGGTGATGCGGTCTCCAAGATTCCTTGGAGGTGTCGATTACAAACAAAAACAAAAACGCACAACTGTAAGAACTGTGAGGTTATTCAGTGTCTTACTGAAGGCTGTAGCGGGGGGAGCCAGTTTCTCAGTTCTGAGAAATTGTTCGAAGAGGTGAGTCAGGAGCCAGGTTAATGCATGAATTTTTTTGCTGGGAAAAAAAAACATGCAGTCAAACATCAAAAGATTACTGCTCATCATAAAGAACAGACATCTGAAGTTCATAATTTTAGTACTTTGTATGGGAAGACGCAAGAATCTGGGGTTATTGAAATTCTTCCTTAGGTATGCATCTTACCTGTCTAGGACCCGTGTATCCAAAACAGAATACTTCATCCTGTTTTTCTCCATCCTGAGTTCCCCTCAGATCCACTGTAGGTGGACAACTGCAGTGGCTAATAGCTTGATTCTTGTAGAACTGGAATGGCATGCAACGTTTTTTTTTCTTTTTTTTTCTTTACAGAGATGGGAGTTAGGAGGGTCTAGAAGAGAGCACAGAGGGGACAGGTGCTGAGGAGACAGCCGAGAGTAAGAGGTGTGGTGTCTAGAGAGAGTCCCAAGGTTAGGTGTGGGTGCCCAGGGGTTTAGCTGGGCCAAGGGAAGGCGGGGGCTTTCCAGAACGGGTAAGATCAGCGGTAAAGACGAAGGTGGGTAGGGGCACTGACCGGACCGAGCCGATGGAATAATTTGGAGAGCGAAAGTGAAAGGAAAAGAGCTATCTTTGAGTATTGGTGCATCTGTGAGGACTGGGAGGTTCTGGGGCTTGGTAAAGAGCCAGAATGCTGGGGCGTTGGACTCCTGAGGGGCTTGGGAGGAGAAGAGGAGTTCTGGGACAAGGGAGATTGTCCCCCTTCTCTGTGTCCTGGGTTAACCAGACAACCCTGTTTCGTTTTAATGGATTTGTAGGATTTAAGTATTTTTTATTGAGGTATAATTGACATATTAGTTTCAGGTGTACAGCGTAATGATTTGATGTTTGTATACACTGTGATCGCACACTGTCTAGTTACCATCCATCACCACACATAGTTAACATGTTTTTCTTATAATGAGAACTTGTCAGATTTACTCTCTTAGCAACTTTCAGATATGCAGTACAGTATTATTAACTATAGTCACCATGCTGTACATTGCATCCCCATGACTTATTTATTTTAGAAGTGGAAGTTTGTACCTTTGATTCCCTTCACCTCCACCCTGCCCCCGTCCCCGCCAACCACCATTCTGTTTTCTGTATTTATGAGTTTAGCTTTTTTATTTTGTTTTGTTTTTTAGATTCCACGTGTAAATGAAACCATATATCTTTCTATGACTGACGTATTTCACGTAGCATAATGCCCTCAAGATCCATCCATGTTGTTGCAAATGGCAAGATTCCATTCTCTTTTGTGGCTGAATGATAATCCACTGTGTATGTGTACCACAACTTCTTTATCCATTCATTGATCCGTGGGCACTGAGGTTGTTTCCATATCTTGGCTATTGTAAATAGTGCTGCACGATTAAGTATTCCTTTTCTTAGAAATGTTACATTGTGAATCAAGATATTGAAGGCTTTATTGAGAAAAGAGGAAACCTGTAGACCAGGGCCTGAGACTTAGGGGGAACAAATCCACTAATAAGAATTTATAATGATTAAGCAGTATCTTGTTTAGTAGTCCCTTTTTTTATTTCAGGCCAAGACACGATCCTTCTTTTTCTGCCTAAATCTTGTTTGAGTTCAGATGAAAAACAGTATGAATGGGATAGTGTTCATTTATTTGCCAACAGGGGCTGTCTAGCCATACATTCCTGTACTACAGTGCTGCGGTTATTTACTTGGGTTTCCCCAGCAGCCGTGAGGGCAGGGAACCTGGACCACCCTCCCAGAAGTGTTTGTAAGTCTGTGGGAAAGGGCTGTGGCCCATTTTCCCAAGGCCCTTTCATCGTTAGTAAAATATAATGAGGGGCCTCCCTGGTGGCGCAGTGGTTGAGAGTCCGCCTGCCGATGCAGGGGATACGGGTTCGTGCCCCGGTCTGGGAGGATCCCATGTGCCGCGGAGCGGCTGGGCCCGTGGGCCATGGCCGCTGGGCCTGCGCGTCCGGAGCCTGTGCTCCGCAACGGGAGAGGCCACAACAGTGAGAGGCCCGCGTACCGCAAAAAAAAAAAAAAAAAAAAAAAATATAATGAGGATTTCTCTGGTTGATGCAGATACTCCTGTTCCTCAAGTTCCTAAGTAGCATGGTTGTTTTGGTCATTTAATCATCTAAGAAAAAATTGACATTTAAGCATTTATATTTCTTGCTGGAGTGCTTAAGATATACAGTTTGGGGAATATGTAGCTGGTAACTAGTTTCAAAAACAACTTTTTCTCTTAAGAGATGGTTGAAAATTTTCTGATGTGTGAGTAAGCGAGGGTGAGTGTGGAGTATTAAGGTGTCCTCTTGTCTTTTTTTATTTGTTAGGGTCCCATAAACATTGCTCCAACTATACTAGGACATTTCAGGGAATGGCTTTCTTTTATTAAGTTTTTGTATATATCAATTTTAAATTCAGATTATTCCCTATTGAAAATAACTTAAATGAAAACTAACATGTATGCTTTTAATAGGGAAGCAGCTCCATTGTAGTACAGTGTAGCATGTGTAAAGCTTTGGGTAATATAAATGTTCTTTGTAAGCGTGCCTTATAAAGTGATTTCAAAGTAATTACTCTTGTAATAAGAAAATTAAAGTCTAACTAGAATATATTGCATTCCAAACTTCAAGTAAGCATAGGAAGTTAGAAAGTTTCCATATCAGATTTATTTAAACTTGTTCCATATTAGGTTTCTTAAAATTTCAGTGCTTTTTTTTTTTGGGTATATTCTTGGCAATCTGTAAGACTTTTTACAGATGTTTTTGTTTTGATAAAGTTTAAAAAAGTTATTGTAAGTGTTATTTTGGATCACTGGATGCTCACCGTATGACCTAGTCTTGCCATGCCATTTCAAAAGTGCCTACTTTCTTTTTTTTTTTTAATTAGTTTCTGCTTTATAACAAAGTGAATCAGTCATACATATACATCTGAAAAGTGCCTACTTTCTACATTGACCATCATATTGCTCCTAGATGTTGCCTAAATTTATTTAATGTGTTTTTTTTTTTTTTGCGGTACGTGGTCCTCTCACTGTTGGGGCCTCTCCTGTTGCGGAGCACAGGCTCCGGATGCACAGGCTCAGCGGCCATGGCTCACGGGCCTAGCCGCTCCACGGCATGTGGGATCTTCCCGGACCAGGGCACGAACCTGTATCCCCTGCATTGGCAGGCAGACTCTCAACCACTGCGCCACCAGGGAAGCCCAATGTGTATTTAATTTTTAAGGCATTGTTTCCCAGAATTCAGTGTGTGAATGAATTCTCAGGGTCTTCTGCATGCTTGTTTGAGAAATATTGATATAGTTTATTTTAAGGCAGTTTTTAAAAAGGTACCAGTAGGAGAGAATTAAATTAAAAATTTTAATTTTTAAAGTGTTAAGTTTTAACTAGAGAGGTAATATCAAATAGGAAAGGGTAGAAATGGAGCATATATCAATATGTAAAAGTCTGAAGTTATATATATATATATATATATATATATAAACTCAAACAATTAAATCCATAAAGTCAGAGTTATCACTTTGTTCTGAATACTCTTTATAGCTGACTGGATCAACCTCTCATTTGAAGGAGTGGCAGTCCAGGAGGTTGATCTAATTTACATCAAATGTTTCAGATGAAGTCCCAGTTTGTTTTCTTGTATATAACGTCAACGTGTTTTTTTTTTTTTTTTTTTTTTTTTTGCTGCGTTTCGCGGCATGTGGGATCTTAGTTCCCCAACTAGGGATCCAACCCTTGACCTCTGCAGTGGAAGTGCCAAGTCTTAACCACTGACTGTTAGGGAAGTCCCAACTTCCACATTTTTACTCCTTGAACAGTATTTATTAATTCTGCTCCTACTTGGTGCTAGGTATTGGAGTTACAACAACAAATAGTGTGACATTGGAGATATCCTTAGAAGAGTGGTGGGGTTTTACCTGGCTGAGAACTCTGAGAAAGACTTTTCAGAGGGTGTAGTAGGTGCAAAAACACTACTTGGGAAGCAGTGTAGGATTTGTGGTGAGAGTTGAGCATTTTCAATAAATATTTATTGAATGCCTGCTATCTGTTAAGTAGGCAGTGGGGATAGAATAGTTAGGAAGATTAGTAGGAGATAACAGCATTGAGATAATGGGGACCAGATCATATAGGATCTTACAGGCTATTATAAAGACTTTGAATTTCACTCTTGAGAGAAATGGAGAGCTACTAGATGGATTTGAGCAGAGGAGTAACGTCATTTAACTTAAGTTTTTACAGGATGACTCTGGCTGTTATGTTGAGTGTGGACACTAGGGGTTAAGGGAGAAGCATACAGATCATTTAGAAGGCTACCATAATAATCCAGGTGAGATTGTGGTGGCTTGGACTAGGCAGTAGCAATGGAGGGGTGAAAACTCTTCAAATTCTGCATATATTTTGAAGGCAGAGAAACAGATTGGATGTGGGGTGTTAAAATAATGACTCCAAGGCTTTTGGCTTGAGTAACAGAAAAATGGAGTTGCCATTAACTGAGAGGGAGACTATAGATAGAACAAGTTTTTGTTTTTGTTTCTTTTTTCTTTTTGGAGTGGGGAGTAAAAACGCATTTCTTTAACCTTTTCATTCTGAAATAATTGTAGATTCACTTGCAGTTGTAAGAAATAAAATACAGAAATTCTGTGTACCCTTTACCCAGTTTTTCCCAGTGATAACATCCTGCAGAACTGTAGTACAATATCACAACCAGGATACTGATATCAATACAATCAAGATACAGAGCATTTCCATCACCATAAAGATCTTTCCTGTTGCTCTTTTATAGTCACCCTCACTTTCTTCCTATCCCTACTCCCTCCTGAAATCCTGGCAACCACTAATCTTTTTTATTTCTATAATTTTATCATTTTGTGAATGTGATATATGGGATCATATGGTATGTAACTTTGGGATTGGGTTTTTTCACCTAGCATAATTCTCGGGAGATTCTTCTAAGTTGTTTCATTTGTCTATAGTTTGTTCCTTTTAATTGCTGAATAATATTCCATGGTATGGATGTACTACACTTTGTTTAACCATTCATCCATTGATGGACATCTGGGTTGTTTCCAGTTTTTGGTTATTATGAATAAGGCTGCTATAAACATTTATGTACAGATTTTTATGTGAACATAAGTTTTCATTTCTCTGGGATAAATGCCCAGGACTGTAACTGCTGGGTCATATGGTAGTTGTACATTTAGTTTTTTAAGAAACTGCCAAACTGTTTTCTGGAATGGTCGCCCTATTTTACATTACCAGCAGCAACATATGAGTGATCTTGTTTCTCTGCATCCTTGCCAACATTTGGCATTGTCATTATTTTCTATTTTAGCCATTCTGATAGGTGTGCAGTGATATCTCATTGAGGTTTTTTTTTAATTAATTAATTTTTGGCTGTGTTGGGTCTTCGTTGCTGTGTGCGGGCTTTCTCTAGTTGGGGTGAGCGGGGGCTACTCTTCGTTGAGGTGCATGGGCTTCTCACTGTCGTGACTTCTCTTGTTACGGAGCACAGGCTGTAGGTGTACAGGCTTCAGTAGTTGTGGCACGTGGGCTCAGTAATTGTGGCTTGTGGGATCTAGAGCTCAGGCTCAGTAGTTGTGGCACGCGGGCTTAGTTGCTCCGCGGCATGTGGGGTCTTCCTGGGCCAGGGCTCCAACCCATGTCCCCTGCATTGGTAGGTGGATTCTTAACCACTGTGCCACCAGGGAAGTCCTAAAGTTGATTTCTATTTGCTAATATTTTGTTAAGGATTTTTGCATTTCTGTTCATGAAAAAGATATCAGTCTGTAATTTTCTTTTTCTGTAGTGGCTTTGGTTTTGGTATCAGGATAATAATATTAGCTTCATAAAATGAATTGTGAAGTGTTCCCTCCTCTGCAAGTCTCTGGAAGAGATTGTGTAGAATTGGTGTTAATTCTTCATTAAACATTTGGTAGAATTCTCCAGTGAAACCATCTGGGCCAGGAGATTTGATTTTGGGGAGTTTTAAAATTAAAAATCAGTTTCCTTAATAGTTAAAGGGCTATTCAAATTATGTATTTTGTATGGGGTAAATTGTGGTACTTTGTGTTGTTAAGACTCTGGTCTGAAACTTTCTCTTTTAGTTGGCTTTTTATGACATTGCTCTGGCAGGGGAGCTGGGGATTGGTGCACATTACTGGCAGGTAGAGCTAGAAATCTAGGGTCTCCACTTGATCTGTGTTGGCACCTGAAGGGTGGTGGTGGTCCTGTTAGTTCTGGGCAGGGGTGGGAGTTTTGGCTCCCCTCATGGTCTGCACTGACATATTGTTGGGGGTGGCCTCATTACTGCTAGACCATGGTTAAAGTCTTGACTGTTCACTAGGCCTCCTCTGACATCATCCTATTGTGGAGGGGAAGGGGCACCTCATTACAGCTTGGTGAGGGTGGAAATCTAGGCTGCCCACTCGGTCTTTGCTGGTTGGTGTAGGTGTGAGTGGAGCCACAGTTTTTTCTGTGTTGTTTGCTTGGAGTAGAGCAGTCACTGTCTAAAGGTTTTCTTTCTTGCTAGGCTGCCTCTCTGCTGATCTCCTGGCAAGAGAGAGCAGGCTTTTTGGGTGGCCCTTTTTGTCCATACCCGTGGTGTTTCCAGGTTGCTGGGCTCTTCAGCTCAAGTCTGGAATATGTGAGGTAAAAAGAAAATCCAGAAAAGTCACCACTGAGTTGTTTCTCATGTCCTGAGGTCTCTAACCACTCTGCCTTATTCTTTCCACCTTTCAGAGTCATCTTATGTTATTTTTATATGTAATATGCAGGGTTTTAATTTGTTTTTAGTGGGAAGAATAAGGAAAAATACATCTACTCCATCTTCCTGGAAGCCAAAGTCAGAATTCATTTTGAACATGTTAATTTGAATGACAGACATCTAAGAGGAGATATCAGGTTGGACTTATGAGCCTAGAGTTCTGGTAGTACATGGAAGTTCTCTTCTGATGGCTTCATTTTTCTCAGAGAAGTTAGGAAGTGATGTTAGCCTTTAAAAATGAGGACAACAGAGAAGGTGTTAGAAGTTTGAGGACAGAGGAAAATGTGAATGGTCTACTAAGGGAGTGGAAGGGTGAACGGACTAGGAAAATACAGTATAATTGCTGACAGCATTACATGTATATCTCAATTTTGGGCATTGAATTTAAAATGAAATAAAAAAATGAAAAAATGAAAATGAAATAAAAAATGAAATATTCATCAGGTAACAATTGCCTTGCCAGATAGTAACAACTTAAGCAGCATAAGAGACCTACTGCATTACATAGCCTGCCACTGTAAGAAAAAGAAAAGAAAGAATAGAAAGGGGTTTGGCTTTAGGTCACAGTGGCAAAGTTCACACAGAGCTTGTACCCTCTGTTTTCATTTCACAGAGGTTTGACTTCAGTACCCAGACATTACCCCAACCCCAGAACAGAAAGACAGGTGGCTGATCCTAGCTTAGTGAAAAATTTAGGTATGTGTGCTTCTAGCTTGGTGGAGATAAATTTGAAGATTTCAGTTTAATGTTCTTTATTTACTTATTTTAGCTCTATCACCGTCTGATTCGCTGAGCAGTACTGTACTCAACTCACATGTTTCTACTTCAGATATGAATGCTTTAACAAATGAAAACCAAACCAAACCTTCTATTTCCCAAATCAGCACCACTCTCCCTCCCACAACTAGTACAGAAAAAAGTGGAGTGGCATCTCTGTCCCCTCATCCCTCGCCTACTACTTCTCTGTCCCAAGAGGAAGCTGATAACAATGAAGATCCTAGCATAGAGGAGGAAGATCTTCTCACACTGAATAGTTCTCCGTCCACTGCCAAAGACACTCTGGACAATGGAGATTATGGAGAACCAGACTACGACTGGACCACCAGCCCCCGGGACGATGAGTCCAATGAGGCCTTGGAAGAAAACAGGAGCTATATGGAAATTGAACAGTCAGTGAGACCTTTTAAGACCCCATCCTCAAATATAGAAGAGGAAGATAGCCATTTCTTTTTCCATCTTATTATTTTTGCTTTTTGTATTGCTGTTGTTTATATTACATATCACAACAAAAGGAAGGTAAGTTTGGGATTTTTCACCCCCTCTAGTTGCCCTCTATAATCTCAGTCATATTTCTTATTAATACTTTTGCTGATTCAGAGTTTTTTCTTTTTTGGTCAGGTTTCAATTGATGGTAAAATATCAAGATGTCTCATATCAGTTTATAAATCTGTGGTGTATTTTAACAAATGAAAGGCAGAATGCTTTACTACATGTGCTTCTAAAAAAAGAAGCCAAAATATTTTTATTGAGCAAAACCAAAGCCCAGTGATTTTTTTAAAAAAAGGTTTTGTATCTTAACTTAGCATTGCTACTTCATTGGGAGTGCTTGTGGAGAGAGATTGTTAATTTAGGACCTCTAATTTATTAAGCACTGAACTTAATGATATTTTGATAACTCTTTTCCCTGGTTGTTAAAGCATTACATGTCTTTTTTAGGGACACAGAAAAGTGTAGAAAAGAAAATATAAGCTACTACCCAAAGCTGAGCATTATTAACATTTTGGTATATTTCTGGTCTGTAAATGTGTGTGTAGTTCAGACATATATGTGTATGTTAATTTTTAAATGAATTTGATTATTTCATATAGAGTTTTGTATCTTGCCTTTTACCTAACAAATCATGAGCATTTTTCATATCATTAATATTCTTTAAAAACATGATTTAATAGCTACATAATTTATTTGACTGTTTTCCTTCTGAGTATTTAGATGGTTTTCAGTTTTTGGTTCAGAAATAATATTGTGATGAACACTGCTGTACTGGAATTGGTGTGTTGGACTACATGAGGCAGAGGAGGCATAAATAGGACTGGATGGATAATTTAGTGTGAGGGTTCATCTGGGTACTGTGTAGTCCCAGAGCTAAATAGTTAAGCTTTTTAAACATTTAAAGGGAGATCAAGCACAATGTCCTTTTTAATACTTATTGGCCAGGAAATCTCAGTCTTGACTTTGTTGTAACTTGCTTTGTTATTCCTGGCAGCCACCTTCCCCTTTGGGACCTTGATTTTCTCACTTGTGAAATGATAGAACTGGACCAGAGAATTTCACAATGCCTTCCAGCTTTGAGAATCAGTGATTCTAATATTTTGCTTGCTGTTTTGACTTAGAAAACAAGCAAACAAACCCTTTGGTTATTTGTGGTTTAGTGGTCTATCACTAGCTCTGTAAATATTTGTAGGTGGACAAAATTTTGAATGCCAGTGATATTTTATTCCAGTGTTTAGTGTTGGACCATCTCTATTATAAATACCTAAGGGACTTGTTAAACAGATAGGTTCCTCGACTCTACTGCAATCTACTAACTCATCTCTGAAGAGAGAGGCCAGGAATCAGTCTTTAATAGGCATTCCTATGTACATTAAAATTTAAAAAGCACTGTCTCACCTTGTTTACAAGATGGAAAACAAAATAGCCCTTTTGTTGTTGACATTTTGCTTTTGTATTTGGGAACCTAGGAGAGAGATACTTCACTTGTTATAAAAATCTTTTAGCATGTCCTCTATTTTCTTTTTTGCATATCTGATTTATTTTGTTTTATTCCAGATTTTCCTTCTGGTTCAAAGCAGGAAATGGCGTGATGGTCTTTGTTCTAAAACAGTGGAATATCATCGTCTAGACCAGAATGTTAATGAGGCAATGCCTTCTCTGAAGATTACCAATGATTATATATTTTAAAGCACTGTGATTTGCGTTTGCTTATTACATAATTTTATTTGCTTGACTTTTTATATGATATTGTGCAGATGTTCGCCATTGGCAGTTAGTACTTAAATGAGAGGTGGGCCTCTCTTTATTTTGCCTTGGTGCTTTGGAAGTTAAGTATCATGAACAAGGAGTATATAATTTTTTTATCTACATTTTTAGAGTTGAATTCAATCAGGTGTCCAAAATGTGGAGCTAAGCATTACCTGTTTTTATTGTTTTAGATTTCTTTATTGTTCTTTTTCTGGAAGTGTTAGTAATGCTACTTTTAAAAGATCCCAAACTTACAGTTAAATTCTAACACATCTGATACTGCTGACTCAGATTCTCTTTCTGCCATCCAAATACTGTTTCTTAAGCACACATTTCTTTGTGCTGTCAAACTTTATCTATGTATGTAAGGATGTATGTAGTAATGCTTTATATATAAGTAACATTTTTTTCTTCCAGGAAAATTGCTTTGGATATTTTTGGATAATTTATACATAATTTATTATTGCTCATTCTGACCACAATTTTAAGTAACACATTAATAAATTTGTCTAGAAATTCTGGCAGTAGAGACTCTGCAGTTTGCAGTGGACATAAATAAAATGTTATAGAGAGCATTTTTTTGGTTTGAATTACTGAATTAAATTTAGAGGTAGAAATTGTCATAAGATTTTAAATACGTGAATAATTGCTTTTACTTAGCAACTGATTGTAGCATGGGTTTCTCCAAGCTTTCAAGCTAGGGGCAGAGTTTAAAATTATACCATATTTGTTCACTTGTTTATTTTTTTATAGTAAGTTGAATAAATTTTAGGGGCCATGTCACTTAAATAATATTGTATCTAAGTCTTTCAAATTAAAATTATACCTGAATGAAGTTGTTTGTATACATGAAGGATATATGTGTACGCTGACTCTTTCTCCCCCTGCATTTATTTTGTTTTCTTGTTCTTTTTTAATAGAAACTGGAAATTATTTACTGTATTTAATTTTAGCTTGTCTTTCTATCATAAGGAGTTGATCAATATGTAAATATGTGATTTGAAACCCGGTTGACTTCTTACAAGTGTCACGACAACTTTTTAGAAAACATAACCCCTAATATATGTTAAACACCACTCACAAAGCCCAGATGAGCCAGTGGGCAAGCAGTTTGTGTAGAGATGGAAGAGGCAGAGCAGTCCATCGTTGCTCTCGGGTGGACAATTTACTGTTATAATAAGGAAGGGAAGCAGAGTGGAAATACACCTGAACTGTTTTATTGCAGTAATTTTTTTCATATCTGAAATTGTATTATTTAATATTTTGAATAAGATTTTAAAAAATAAATGGCAAAGATATAAATCCATGATTTTATAAGTGTGTTTCATTTTGATGATGGCATGGGGTCCTTCATTTGGTGATAGATGGGTAGTGCTGTGTCTGGGAGGAAGGTAAGCTGATTAGCTTGCTTTTATTCCTTTTAGCAATAGGACTGTGCTTCTATGAATTCCACATACATTTCTAGATCTTACTTTAGGTCTAGTTTACTGTTATGTACTGAAGTTTATTGAAAACTGTAGCAAAGTAGGATTGCAAAGAAAAGTAAAGCAGCTAAATCAATGTGCCCTTCTAGCATCCTAGTTTCCCTGTTGTCTCCCTGTTGAAGGCCCCCCGATCCTGGAGGATCATCCCCCTTAGTGGATCTGGGGTTTTTGGGTGCTTCCTGATGGCACAGTCTTTGCTACCAATGTCCCAGTGCTGCAATCAAGTAGCCTCTGACTTTTGGAGCATCAGACTGTACATTGATTTAATATGCTGCCAGTGTCTTACAGAGGCACCCAAGCCACTGGTCTATAAATGTGTATATAATTCACACATATGTGTATGTTAACAATTTTTAAATGAATTTGACCTCTATAGCGTTTTGTATCTTGCTTTTACCTAACAGATCCTATCATTAATATTCTTTAAAAACATTTAATAGCTACATAATTTATTTAGCTATTTTCCTCTTGAATGTTTAGATAGTTTCCAATTTTTGGTTCAGAAATAATATTGTGGTGAACATTTCTGTACTGGAATTGGTTTGTTGGGTTAAATGAGGCAAAGGTGTAAATAGGATTGAATGGCACAGATAAGACCCACGTTTGAGTCTTACAGCACTAATATATCCTACTTACATGTGGTAGTGTCTGCTGCCTTCTTTCAGTGTCAGTTTCTGGAGAGACCAGGAGCACTGCACCAAATGTTGGTACTAACAGCAAAATAGAAAACATTTTAGTTCCTCTTTCTGTATCTTATCTGAAAAAGAATGTGTTGAAAGTTGTGAGGCAGACAGAAACAGACATTTAGAATTTGTGCAGGCAGGCATGTCTTGACTGGGGTTTTGATCTTAGATGTGAACTCAAGAGGGTGAGTGCAAGCTCTTTAGTAGAATGTGTGCAGGAGGCAGCCCTCGCTATGGTTTGCTCCACAGAGTGTGAGCTTGAGAACTGAGACTGGCCCTTACTCAACTCTAGCCCTTTACTCAGCACTGCCTGACACCTGCTAGGCCCCTTGAAATCATTCGATGACATACTTGCGAAATTAGATGAGGAGAAAACAGGCCCTGCACTGGCTCATGTAGTCGGCATACAGCCTAATGCTACTAACATCTGGGACCTAGCACTGCAGGCAGTGGGGGAGAACCAAGATGTAGGGTGTGAGCTTTATCTGAATATCCACATTCCTACATGAGGCTAAAGCCCACATTAATTGTGTGAGATATCACCTCTTCATTCAAATCCCAGGTTCTGATCAAAGCAGCTGCTGCCTGTGAAGGTGAAGGGGATGGAGAAGGTTACTGCAGGCACAGCTGCCAAAGTGTTCTGGTTCCCTCTTTACCTCTCTGGCTGACTTTGCCTTTTGTCTTTCGCCTTTTGCCCTCTCTCAGTCCTATCTGGTGGTGCAACAGTTTGCCTCCTTTTCAGCAGTAAGCTGAAAACGGTGTGGGAACTTTCCAGCAGAAATTCAAGAGGTTAAAATTATCTTGTGAGGGCCAGATGTCTTCCAAGGGAGCTGAAAAGGGGGCTGTCCTGAGGTTTGAGGTCAGTCTGTAGCTAGATTTTGTTCACCTGTCATTTTACTTGCTTGACATTTACTTAATTGCAGTGAAGTTGCTAGGATAGATTGTGGAAATGGGGCTGGGGCCATTTCCGATTCCTCTCTCAAGAGCCCTGTGTGGTGGTGACCAGCTGTCTAGGCTGCTGAAGTGACTCCAGGGAGCCTGATTTTGTACCCGTAAGCAGCAGCTTTTACCCCAGCTTTTACCCACCTCTCTTCCAGCTCCCTCCTAAGGAGTCCCAGACCCCTCTGCTACTATTGATGAGGTTTCAGATTTAAAAGCCCCTGCTTCTTAGGAAGCCTTTCTCTACCTAACACACTAATATTTCTGCTCTGAAACCCTATGGATCTTTCTCTCAAATCCCCCAAACTCCCTCATTTCTCTGCTGGGAAACCTAGAGATGCCGTGTTCTGGGAATCCTTTACTTGCTGCATGCCCTTCTAATAAGGCCCTTTGTGCTTCTCTCCCAGGCTACCCTTCGGAGTGTGGATTGGACAGCAATCCCGGGACCCTTCCAAAGGAGGCAGTGCCTTGCAGTGGGTTAGAGCTCTGGTGGGCCCTGTGTCAGACAGTTCTGGGTTGGATTCCCACCCTAGGCCTGACCTCTAGACTCAGAGTCCCTCACATGCCATTTTGCAGCCTCCAGGGAGAGGCCAAACACATTTCCTGATTCCCTGGGAGTGAGGAAGGGTCCGGGATCTCCAGGGCTAATTTGAACGTCCCTGGGCTTTGCTGAGTCTAAGGACGTCCTGGCCCACGTTGCACCTACCTGCTCTTCTAGGAAGACAGACCTGGGGAGAAATGGAGGGGAAGGAGGAGTGTGGGATGAGGTCAAGGCTGGATGTCTTTGGTCTGAGCTCTGTGTTTGTATTAGCCTTCTACCGTATAAAATGGGCAACTGGTTAGCTTCCGGGTTTGTCAGGAAGAAAAAATGGATTTATGTTTGTGAAAGGACTTTGTGTATGGGGAGGAGTTTCCAACACATCACTGACGACAGAAGAGCCAGCTTGAACCTTGGGCCCACCAAGGAGTGAGAGCCCGAAGGAGCTGCTAGAAGCTGCCCACAGTCCTGTGACTGCCTGCCCAGCTCCCCCGGGGCTCCCTGGAACCATGCAGCTTGTCAGAGCTGGGTTTGTACCCTGTCATCCAGGCTTGTACAGCCTGCTAGGGAACAGATGGGGCTTCCTTGGAGCCTCCCAACCCCATTCCCTCTTCCCAACCTCATCCTTTCCCTGAAGCAAGGCCAAAGGGTCCTTCCCATCATGCCCTGGGCTGTTCCCAAGAACTTTGTCTAAAGGCAGTGAGACCCAGGACCCCAGGGAGGGTTGCTTTTAGGCTCCTCAGTGTGCCTGAGCTAAGAGAGCCTGCAGCTCTGCTGGGGGTGAGGGTTGGAAGGCGTGTAAGGACGGAGGCAGGGCTTGGGAGCCGAGGTTCACCCTCAGGTGTCCACCTTCTGCCATTACCACAGCATCGCACTGAAAGCCAAACACCTGGGCTCCTTTCGCTCTGGCTTTCTGCTGTGAGCTGGGGGTGCCAGTAGGTCAAGGCAGACACTGTCTCCGTCCCCATGGTGCCCTCTGTCAGGCAGAGAAGAAAAGGAATTAAGCAGTCACAGTGAAGTGTGATGAATGTTATACACCAGAAACCAGATTGCACCTTTTTTTAAAAAAATTTTTTTGACCACACTGCTTGGCTTGTGGGATCTTAGTTCCCTGACCAGGGATTGAACCCCGGCCCATGGCAGTGAAAGCACAGAGTCCCAACTACTGGACTGCCAGGGAATTCCCTCACCTTTGTTTCTTCATAGTCAAGGTAATTTAGACTTATTACAATAGCAACTAACAGTGAGGGCTTCCCATGGATCAGGTACTCTTCCGTGTGTGCACGCTGGCCAAATAAGGTAGTTACTATTATTATCGCCATTTCACAGATAAGGAAACAAGCGCACGTGACTTGCCTGATGTCATAGAGCTGATAAGAGAGAGCTGGGGTTTGAATTAAGGTAAGGTCTGACTCCAGACTCCCTGTTTTTTTTCTTTTTTAATCACTAATTGTCTGTTATTATAGAAAATGAGACAGCTACACAAAAGGAGAAAAACTGTCCAAAGCTCCTGTCCCCTTAGGCCCTAAACATTTAGGTGTATTCTCTTTTTCTTCCTTTAAAAATTGTTTTTATTATGAATATAACATAACACACTATAAGAAAATGCATCAAACAAATGTACAGCTTAACAAATTATTATTATTTTTAATTTATTTTATTTTTTTTATTTTTTGCTTTATAACAAATTAAATCAGTTATACATATACATATGTTCCCATATCCCCTCCCTTTTGCGTCTCCCTCCCACCCTCCCTATCCCACCCCTCCAGGCAGTCACAAAGCACCGAGCTGATCTCCCTGTGCTATGCGGCTGCTTCCCACTAGCTATCTACCTTACCTTTGGTAGTGTATATATGTCCATGCCACTCTTTCACTTTGTCACAGCTTACCCTTCCCCCTCCCCATATCCTCAAGTCCATTCTCTAGTAGGTCTGTGTCTTTATTCCTGTCTTACCCCTATGTTCTTCATGACATTTTTTTTCTTAAATTCCATATATATGTGTCAGCATACAGTATTTGTCTTTCTCTTTCTGACTTACTTCACTCTGTATGACAGACTCTAGGTCCATCCACCTCATTACAAATAGCTCAATTTCATTTCTTTTTATGGCTGAGTAATATTCCATTGTATATATGTGCCACATCTTCTTTACCCATTCATCCGATGATGGACACTTAGGTTGTTTCCATCTCCGGGCTATTGTAAATAGGGCTGCTATGAACATTTTGGTACATGTCTCTTTTTGAATTATGGTTTTCTCAGGGTATATGCCCAGTAGTGGGATTGCTGGGTCATATGGTAGTTCTATTTGTAGTTTTTTAAGGAACCTCCATACCGTTCTCCATAGCGGCTGTACCAATTCACATTCCCACCAGCAGTGCAAGAGTGTTCCCTTTTTTCCGCACCCTCTCCAGCATTTATTGTTTCTAGATTTTTTGATGATGGCCATTCTGACTGGTGTGAGATGATATCTCATTGTAGTTTTGATTTGCATTTCTCTAATGAGTAAAGATGTTGAGCATCCTTTCATGTGTTTGTTGGCAGTCTGTATATCTTCTGTGGAGAAATGTCTATTTAGGTCTTCTGCCCATTTTTGGATTGGGTTGTTTGTTTTTTTGTTATTGAGCTGCCTGAGCTGCTTATAAATTTTGGAGATTAATCCTTTGTCAGTTGCTTCATTTGCAAATATTTTCTCCCATTCTGAGGGTTGTCTTTTGGTCTTGTTTATGGTTTCCTTTGCTGTGCAAAAGCTTTGAAGTTTCATTAGGTCCCATGTGTTTATTTT
Source organism: Mesoplodon densirostris (assembly GCF_025265405.1). Lineage (NCBI taxonomy): Eukaryota > Metazoa > Chordata > Mammalia > Artiodactyla > Ziphiidae > Mesoplodon > Mesoplodon densirostris. Next base: position 114,008,340 of record NC_082663.1, on the reverse strand, counting down.
TGTCTTTATTTCCATTTCTCTAGGAGGTGGGTCAAAAAGGATCTTGCTGTGATTTATGTCATAGAGTGTTCTGCCTATGTTTTCCTCTAAGAGTTTGATAGTGTCTGGCCTTACATTTAGGTCTTTAATCCATTTTGAGCTTATTTTTGTGTATGGTGTTAGGGAGTGATCTAATCTCATACTTTTACATGTCCCTATCCAGTTTTCCCAGCACCACTTATTGAAGAGACTGTCCTTTCTCCACTGTACATTCCTGCCTCCTTTATCAAAGATAAGGTGACCATATGTCCGTGGGTTTATCTCTGGGCTTTCTATCCTGTTCCATTGATCTATCTTTCTGTTTTTGTGCCAGTACCATACTGTCTTGATTACTGTAGCTTTGTAGTATAGTCTGAAGTCAGGGAGCCTGATTCCTCCAGCTCCATTTTTCGTTCTCAAGATTGCTTTGGCTATTCGGGGTCTTTTGTGTTTCCATACAAATTGTGAAATTTTTTGCTCTAGTTCTGTGAAAAATGCCAGTGGTAGTTTGATAGGGATTGCATTGAATCTGTAGATTGCTTTGGGTAGTAGAGTCATTTTCACAATGTTGATTCTTCCAATCCAAGAACATGGTACATCTCTCCATCTATTTGTATCATCTTTAATTTCTTTCATCAGTGTCTTTTTTTTTTTTCTTTTTTTCTTTTTGTGGTATGCGGGCCTCTCACTGTTGTGGCCTCTCCCGTTGCGGAGCACAGGCTCCGGACGCGCAGGCCCAGCGGCCATGGCTCACGGGCCCAGCCGCTCCGCGGCATATGGGATCCTCCCAGACCGGGGCACGAACCCGTATCCCCTGCATCGGCAGGCGGACTCTCAACCACTGCGCCACCAGGGAGGCCCTCATCAGTGTCTTATAATTTTCTGCATACAGGTCTTTTGTCTCCTTAGGTAGGTTTATTCCTAGATATTTTATTCTTTTTGTTGCAATGGTAAATGGGAGTGTTTCCTTGATTTCACTTTCAGATTTTTCATCATTAGTATATAGGAATGCCAGAGATTTCTGTGCATTAATTTTGTATCTGGCAACTTTACCAAATTCATTGATTAGCTCTAGTAGTTTTCTGGTAGCATCTTTAGGATTCTCTATGTATAGTATCATGTCATCTGCAAACAGTGACAGCTTTACTTCTTCTTTTCCGATTTGGATTCCTTTTATTTCCTTTTCTTCTCCGATTGCTGTGGCTAAAACTTCCAAAACTATGTTGAATAAGAGTGGTGAGAGTGGGCAACCTTGTCTTGTTCCTGATCTTAGTGGAAATGGTTTTGGTTTTTCACCATTGAAGACGATGCTGGCTGTGGGTTTGTCATATATGGCCTTTATTATGTTGAGGAAAGTTCCCTCTATGCCTACTTTCTGCAGGGTTTTTATCATAAATGGGTGTTGAATTTTGTCGAAAGCTTTCTCTGCATCTATTGAGATGATCATATGGTTTTTCTCCTTCAATTTGTTAATATGGTATATCACGTTGATTGATTTGCGTATATTGAAGAATCCTTGCATTCCTGGAATAAACCCCACTTGATCATGGTGTATGATCCTTTTAATGTGCTGTTGGATTCTGTTTGCTAGTATTTTGTTGAGGATTTTTGCATCTATGTTCATCAGTGATATTGGCCTGTAGTTTTCTTTCTTTGTGACATCCTTGTCTGGTTTTGGTATCAAGGTGATGGTGGCCTCGTAGAATGAGTTTGGGCGTGTTCCCCCCTCTGCTATATTTTGGAAGAGTTTGAGGGGGATAGGTGTTAGCTCTTCTCTAAATGCTTGATAGAATTCACCTGTGAAGCCATCCGGTCCTGGGCTTTTGTTTGTTGGAAGATTTTTTATCACAGTTTCAATTTCAGTGCTTGTGATTGGTCTGTTCATATTTTCTATTTCTTCCTGATTCAGTCTTGGCAGGTTGTGCATTTCTAAGAATTTGTCCATTTCTTCCAGGTTGTCCATTTTATTGGCATAGAGTTGCTTGTAGTAATCTCTTATGATCTTTTGTATTTCTGCAGTGTCAGTTGTTACTTCTCCTTTTTCATTTCTAATTCTATTGATTTGAGTCTTCTCCCTTTTTTTCTTGATGAGTCTGGCTAATGGTTTATCAATTTTGCTTATCTTCTCAAAGAACCAGCTTTTAGTTATATTGATCTTTGCTATCGTTTCCTTCATTTCTTTTTCATTTATTTCTGATCTGATTTTTATGATTTCTTTCCTTCTGCTAACTTTGGGATGTTTTTGTTCTTCTTTCTCTAATTGCTTTAGGTGCAAGGTTAGGTTGTTTATTCGAGATGTTTCCTGTTTCTTAAGGTGGGATTGTATTGCTATAAACTTCCCTCTTAGAACTGCTTTTGCTGCATCCCATAGGTTTTGGGTCGTCGTGTCTCCATTGTCATTTGTTTCTAGGTATTTTTAAATTTCCTCTTTGATTTCTTCAGTGATCACTTCATTATTAAGTAGTGTATTGTTTAGCCTCCATGTGTTTGTATTTTTTACAGATGTTTTCCTGTAATTGATATCTAGTCTCATAGCATTGTGGTCGGAAAAGATACTTGATACAATTTCAATTTTCTTAAATTTACCAAGGCTTGATTTGTGACCCAAGATATGATCTATCCTGGAGAATGTTCCATGAGCACTTGAGAAAAATGTGTATTCTGTTGTTTTTGGATGGAATGTCCTATAAATATCAATTAAGTCCATCTTGTTTAATGTATCATTTAAAGCTTGTGTTTCCTTATTTATTTTCATTTTGGACGATCTGTCCATTGGTGAAAGTGGGGTGTTAAAGTCCCCTACTATGATTGTGTTACTGTCGATTTCTCCTTTTATGGCTGTTAGTATTTGCCTTATGTATTGAGGTGCTCCTATGTTGGGTGCATAAATATTTACAATTGTTATATCTTCTTCTTGGATCGATCCCTTGATCATTATGTAGTGTCCTTCTTTGTCTCTTCTAGTAGTCTTTATTTTAAAGTCTATCTTGTCTGATATGAGAATTGCTACTCCAGCTTTCTTTTGGTTTCCATTTGCATGGAATATCTTTTTCTATCCCCATTCTTTCAGTCTGTATGTGTCTCTAGGTCTGAAGTGGGTCTCTTGTAGACAGCATATATATGGGTCTTGTTTTTGTATCCATTCAGCCAATCTGTGTCTTTTGGTGGGAGCATTTAGTCCATTTACATTTAAGGTAATTATTGATATGTATGATCCTATTCCCATTTTCTTAATTGTTTTGGGTTCGTTATTGTAGGTCTTTTCCTTCTGCTGTGTTTCTTGCCTAGAGAAGTTCCTTTAGCATTTGTTGTAAAGCTGGTTTGGTGGTGCTGAACTCTCTCAGCTTTTGCTTGTCTGTAAACGTTTTAATTTCTCCATGAAATCCAAGTGAGATCCTTGCTGGGTAGAGTAATCTTGGTTGCAGGTTTTTCTCTTTCATCACTTTAATTATGTCCTGCCACTCCCTTCTGGCTTGTAGAGTTTCTGCTGAGAGATCAGCTGTTATCCTGATGGGGATTCCCTTGTGTGTTATTTGTTGTTTTTCCCTTGCTGCTTTTAATATGATTTCTTTGTGTTTAATTTTTGACAGTTTGATTAATATGTGTCTTGGCGTATTTCTCCTTGGATTTATTCTATATGGGACTCTCTGTGCCTCCTGGACTTGATTAACTATTTCCTTTCCCATATTAGGGAAGTTTTCAACTATAATCTCTTCAAATATTTTCTCAGTCCCTTTCTTTTTCTCTTCTTCTTCTGGAACCCCTATAATTCGAATGTTGGTGCGTTTAATGTTGTCCCAGAGGTCTCTGAGACTGTCCTCTGTTCTTTTCATTCTTTTTTCTTTATTTTGCTCTGCAGCAGTTATTTCCACTATTTTATCTTCCACCTCACTTATCCGTTCTTCTGCCTCAGTTATTCTGCTATTGATCCCATCTAGAGTATTTTTTATTTCATTTATTGTGTTTTTAATCGATGCTTGATTCATCTTTAGTTCTTCTAGGTCCTTGTTAACTGTTTCTTGCATTTTGTCTATTCTATTTCCAAGATTTTGGATCTGGGAAATAGAATCTTGGATCATCTTTACCATCATTATTCTGAATTCTTTTTCAGGTAGACTGCCTATTACCTCTTCATTTGTTAGGTCTGGTGGGTTTTTATCTTGCTCCTTCTCCTGCTGTGTGTTTTTCTGTCTTCTCATTTTGCTTATGTTACTGTGTTTGGGGTCTCCTTTTTGCAGGCTGCAGGTTCGTAGTTCCCGTTGTTTTTGGTGTCTGTCCCCAGTGGCTAAGGTTGGTTTAGTGGGTTGTGTAGGCTTCCTGGTGGAGGGGACTAGTGCCTGTGTTCTGGTGGATGAGGCTGGATCTTGTCTTTCTGGTGGGCAGGTCCACGTCTGGTGGTGTGTTTTGTGGTGTCTGCGGACTTTTTATGATTTTAGGCCACCTCTCTGCTAATGGGTGGCGTTGTGTTCCTGTCTTGCTAGTTGTTTGGCATAGGGTGTCCAGCACTGTAGCTTGCTGGTCGTTGAGTGAAGCTGGGTGCTGGTGTTGAGATGGAGATCTCTGGAAGATTTTCGCCGTTTGATATTATGGGGAGCTGGGAGGTCTCTTGTGGACCAGTGTCCTGAAGTTGGCTCTCCCACCTCAGAGGCACAGCACTGACTCCTGGCTCCTCAATTTGGGATGATTTGTTGTCTCTTCATGTATTCCACAGATGCAGGGTACATCAAGTTGATTGTGGAGCTTTAATCCGCTGCTTCTGAGGCTGTTGGGAGAGGTTTCCCTTTCTCTTCTTTGTTCTCACAGCTCCTGGGTCTCAACTTTGGATTTGTCCCCGCCTCTGCGTGTAGGTCGCCGGAGGGCGTCTGTTCTTCGCTCAGACAGGACAGGGTTAAAGGAGCAGCCTCTTCGGGGACTCTGGCTCACTCAGGCCGGGCGGGAGGGAGGGGCACGGAGTGCGGGGCGAGCCTGCAGCGGCAGAGTTCGGCGTGACGTTGCACCAGCCCGAGGCACGCCGTGCGTTCTCCCAGGGAAGCCGCCCCTGGATCCCGGGACCCCGGCAGTGGTGGGCTGCACAGGCTCCCGGAAGGGCGGTGTGGACAGTGACCTGCGCTCGCACACAGGCTTCTTGGCGGGGGCAGCAGCAGCCCCAGCGTCCCACGCCCGTCACTGGGCTCCGCGCTTTCAGTCGCGACTCGCGCCCGTCTGTGGAGCCCCTTTAAGCAGCGCTCTTAATCCCCTCTCCTCGCGCACCAGGAAACCAAGAGGGAAGAAAAAGTCTCTTGCCTCTTCAGCAGCTCCAGAGTTTTCCCGGACTCCCTGCCGGCTAGCTGTGGCACATTAGCCCCCTTCAGGCTGAGTTCTCGCCGCCAGCCCCAGTCCTCTCCCTGCGCTCTGACCGAAGCCCGAGCCTCAGCTTCCAGCGCCGCCCGCCCTGGCGGGCGAGCAGACAAGCCTCTCGGGCTGGTGAGTGCCGCTCGGCACCGATCCTCTTAGTGGGGATCTCTCCGCTTTGCCCTACCCAGGTATGTGGGGAGTTTCTTGCCTTTTGGGAGGTCTGGGGTCTTCTGCCAGCATTCAGTAGGTGTTCTGTAGGAGTTGTTCCACGTGTAGCTGTATTTCTGGTGTATCCGTGGGGAGGAAGGTGATCTCCATGTCTTACTCTTCCGCCATCTTACCCGGAAGTCCCAGCTTAACAAATTATTAAAAAGCAAATGCTTATATAGCTATTGTCCAAGCAGAGAAATAGAATTTTGCCAATATCCCACGCTCCTTTTCCCAATCATCACCCTCCCCCTCCCTCCGTAGGGAGTTATTGTTTTGACCTTCATGGCAATCACTACCTTGCTTTTCTTTTTAGATTTGCCATGTAAATATATATTCCTAAACACTACAATTTAGTAAGTTTTGGACTTTTATATAAATTGAATCATACAGTATGCATTGTGTATATTATTTTGTGACTAGCTTCTTTCATTCTACATTATGATGGTGAGATTCATCTTAGTTCAGCATGTAGCAGTAGTTTATTCACTTTCATTGCTGAATGGTATTCTATTGTAAACATATGCTGCAATATATTTATCTAGTCTACTGTTGACGGACATTTGAGTTATATCCAGTTTCAAACTATTATGGATGATTTCCAGTTTGAAACTATTTGAGTTATTTCCAGTTTCAAACTATTAGGAACATTCTTATACATATACACGTTTATATACACATTTTTTGTTGCTTGCAGGAGTGTTTGCATTTCTGCTGGGTATATACCTAGGGGTTGAATTGCTGGATGCATACATTCAACTTGAATAGCTAATGTCAAACAATTTTCTCAAGTTGATTGAACCAATGTACACTCTTTCTTCTAGCAGGGTGTGAGAGTTCCTGTTGCTCTACATTCTTGCTAACACTTAGCATTGGTTAGTGTTCTTAATTTTAGCTAGTCTGGTGGATATCTCATGCTATTATTGTGGTTTGGCTTTGCAGTTCCTTAATGATTAATCATATTGATCATTTTTTCATATGTTTAGCAGGCATTTGAATATCTCTTTCGTGAAGTTCTTTTTCAAGTCTCTCACCTATTTTTCTGTTGGAGTGTCTTTTTCTTACTGTTTTGTGGGAGTTCTCTGTTCTGGATATGAGCCCTTGGTTGTATATGCAACATCATTTCTCTTATTTTGTATCTGGCTTGCCTTGGCACTGTCTTAATGGTGTCTTTTTTTTTTTTTGCGGTACGCGGGCCTCTCACTGTTGTGGCCTCTCCCGTTGCGGAGCACAGGCTCCGGACGCGCAGGCTCAGCGGCCATGGCTCACGGGACTAGCCGCTCTGCGTCATGTGGGATCTTCCTGGACAGGGGCACGCACCCGTGTCCCCTGCATCTGCAGGCGCACTCTCAACCACTGTGCCACCAGGGAAGCCCTAATGGTGTATTTTTGATGAACAGAAGTTCTTAAGGTTTTCTGAGGATATTATAGCTCTGTTTTACTGAGGTCTACTTTGCATACTTAAGTTCACAGATTTTAAGTTGTTCAATCAGTTTTGACAATTATATATATCTGTGTGACTGCCACCCCAGACAACAGATCCATCACCCCAGAAACTTCCCTAGTGCCTCTTTCCAGGTGCTTCTTTTTTTTTTTTTTTTTTGCGGTACGCGGGCGTCTCACCGCCGCGGCCTCTTCCGCCGCAGAGCACAGGCTCCGGACGCGCAGGCTCAGCGTCTATGGCTCACGGGCCCAGCCGCTCCGCGGCACGCGGGATCCTCCCAGACCGGGGCACGAACCCGCGCCCCCCGCACCGGCAGGCGGACCCTCAACCACTGCACCACCAGGGAAGCCCTCCAGGTGCTTCTTTATTCACCTTTCAGAGGTAACCATTTTCTGATTTCTTTCACCGTAGATTAGCTCTGCCTGTTCTACAACTTCATATAGGTGGAGTAAAAAGTATGTATTCTCTTTGTCTGACTTCTTTTGATTAGCACAATGGTTTTACTTTTGGTTTGTTTTTAAATTCACCCATATTGTTGCATTGTCAGCAGTTTATTACTTTTTATTGCTGAGTAGTGGTCATTGGACTAATAGGCCATAATTTATTTATTCATTCTTCTATTGATGGACTTTTGTATTTTTTCTAGATATAGTCATACACATATATCTGGATTTAATATATATTATACATATTAAATATATTTTAGTAATTTAATGTTTATTAATATATAATATTAAACTTTTAATTTTGAGATAATTATAGATTAATATGCAATTATAAGAAATAATATAAAGATCCTGTGTACCTTTTACCCAATTTCCCTTGATAACATTTTATAAAACTAGTACAAGAATAATACACTATCACAGCCAAGGTACTGTCTTGATACAGTCAAGATACAGAGCATTTCCATCACCACAAGGGTCTCACTTGTTACCCTTTTATGGCCACTCCCACTTCCCTCCCACCCTCGAACTCTCTTTCATCCCTGGCAACCACTAAGCTCTTCTCCATTTCTGTTATTTTGTCATTTCAAGAATGTTGTATAAATAGAATCATATAGTATATAGCGTTTTGGGATTGGCTGTTGCATTCAGCATGATCATCTGGAAATTCATCTAGGTCATTGCGAGTAGCAATAGTTCCTTCCTTTTTATTGCCCAGTAGTATTCCATGGTGTGGGTGTACCCCATATTTTTTAACCATTCACCTGTTCAAGGACGTCTGGGTTGTTTCCAGTTTTTGACTATTATGAATAAAGCTGCTTATAAACATTTATATACAGATTTTTGTGTAAGTATAAGATTTCATTTCTCTGGGATAAATGCCCAGGACAGCAATTGCTGGGTTATATGGTATTATATGGTTGTGTATTTAGTTTTTTAAGAAAGTGCTAAAGACTTTTCCAGAGTGATTGTCTCATTTTGCATTCCTACCAGCAACAAACGAATGATCCAGTTTCTCTGCATTCCAACCAACATTTGGTGTTGTCACTATTTTTTTACTTAGGCATTCTGATAGGTGTGTAGTGATGTTGTATTATGGTTTTAATTTGTATTTCCTTAATAGATAATGATACAGAATATCTTTTCATGTGCTTGTCATCTGTATATTCTCTTTGGTGAAATGTCTCTTTATGTAACTGGAATGTTTGCTTTTTTGCTGTTGGCTTTAAAAAAATTTTTTTTTATTGTGGTAAAATATAACTAAAATTTATCATTTAACTATTTTTAAGTATATAATTCAGTGGCATTAATTACATTCATACCGTTGTGCAACCATCACCACTAACTGTTTCCAAAACTTTTTCATCACCCCAACAGAAACTCTGCAATCATTAAGCAATGGAAACCCCCTAAACCTTGGTAACCTCTAATCTACTTTCTGTCTCCATGAATTTGCCTATTCTAGATATTTTACATAAATTGAATCATATACTATTTATTCTTTAGTATCTCGCTTATTTCACTTAGTATAATGTTTTCATGTTGTAGCTTGTATTAGAACTTCATTCCGTTTAATGGATGAGTAATATACCATCGTATGTATATACTACATTTTGTTTATCTGTTCATTTGTTAATGGTCACTTAGGTTGTTTCTACCTTTTGACTATTGTGTATTGCTGCAATTAACACTGGCATGCAAATATCTGAGTCCTTGTTTTAAGTTCTTGTGGGTTTATACCTAGGAGTGAAATTGCTGTGTCATATCATAATGCTATGTTTAGCTTTTTGAGGAACTACCACACTACCACAGCAGCTGCACCAGTTTTACATCCTCGCTAACAACGTCGGAGGGTTTTAAATCCACATCTTTGCTAACACTTGTTATTTTCATTCATTCATTTATTTATATGTATCCTAATAGGTATAAAGTGGTATCTTATTGTAGTTTCCATTTGCATTTCCCCAATGACTAAGAATGTTGAATATATTTTCATATGTTTATTGGCTATTTGTATATCTCTTTGTCCTTTTTTTGACTGGGTTGTTTGTCTTTTTGTTGTTAAGTTTTAGGAGTTCTTTGTGTATTTTGGATCTTAATCCCTTATCAGATATATGGTTTGCAAATATTTTCTCCCATTTTATGTTCTTTGATGCATAAAATATTTTAATTTTGATAAGGTTCAATTTATTTATCTGTTTTTTCTTTTCTTGCTTATGCTTTTGACTTTGTGAGTAAGGATTCATTGCCATATCCAAGGTCATGAAACATTGTTTTCTTGTAAGAGTTAATGGTTTTAGCTCTTACATTTAAGTCTTGATCCATTTGGAGTTAGTTTTTGTTTTGTTTTGTTTTGTTGGCCACACGGCCTGTGGTTCTTAGTTCCCCAACCAGGGATGGAACCCGGGCCCCTGGCGGTGGAAGTGCAGCATCCTAACCACTGGACCACCAGGGAATTCCCCATTTAGAGTTAGTTTTAACATCTTGTGAGCTAAGGTTACAACTTCATTCTTTTCTGCATGTGGAAATCCAGTTGTCTTAGGACCATTTGTTTTCCTTTTCCAGCACCATTTGTTGAAAAGACTGTTCTTTCTCCATTGAATAGGCTTAGCATCCTTGTCAAGAATAGTATCTATAGATATATGGGTTTTTTTCTGGACTCTCTGTTCTATTCCATTGGTCTATATGTCTATCCTTATGCTAGTACTACACTGTTTTGATTTCTGTACCTTTGTAATAAGTTTTGAAATCAGAAAGTACAAGTCCTCTGAATTTATTCTTCTTTTCAAGTTTGTTTTGGTGGTTTTGGGCCCCCTGCAGTTCCATATGAATTTGAGCATCAGCTTTTCTATTTCTTCAAAAAAGTCTGTTGGAATTTTGATAGGGGTTGAGTTGAATCTGTAGATCTCTTTGAGTAGTATAGACATTTTAATAATATTAAGTCTTCCTACCTATGAACATAGGGTGTCTTTCCATTTACTTAGGTCTTTTAAAATTTTTTCAGCAATGTTTTAAGTTTTCAGTGTATAAGACTTTTACCTCATTAGTTAAATTCATTACTAGGCATTTTATTCTGTTAAATGCTATTGTAAATGAATTTGCTTTCTTTTTTTTTCTTTTTTTTTTTTGCGGTATGCAGGCCTCTCACTGTTGCGCCACCAGGGAAGCCCAGCTGCGTATTTTTTGTAAGTGCTCTTTATCATGTCAAGTAAGTTCCCTCTTATTCCTAGTTTTCTGAGTGTTTTTTAAAATGAAGAGAAGTTCTTTCATTTTATCAAATACCTTTTCTGCATCAATTAAGATGATCTTTCCCCCCTTTTTCTATTAATATGATATGTTACAGTGATTGGCTTTCTTACGTTGAACCACCCTTGCATTGGTTCCACTCTGTCATGAAGTGTAATCCTTTTATTATGCTGTTGGATTTGGTTTGCTAGTATTTTTTTTTTTTTCATTATGTGGGCCTCTCACTGTTGTGGCCTCTCCCGTTGCGGAGCACAGGTTCCGGACATGCAGGCTCAGCGGCCATGGCTCATGGGCCCAGCCGCTCCATGGCGTGTGGGATCTTCCCAGACTGGGGCATGAACCCGTGTCCCCTGCATTGGCAGGTGGACTCTCAACCACTGCGCCACCAGGGAAGCCCTGCTAGTATTTTTAAATCTATATTCATAGGGATATTGGTCTATATATTTTTTCTTCTGAGATTTTTATCTGGCTTTGGTATCATGGTAAGGCTGGCCTCATAGAATGAGAGGAAGTGTTCCCTCCTCTTCTATTTTTTGGAAGAGTTTGAGAAGGGTTGGTGTTAATTCTTGTTTAAATGTGTGGTAGAATTCACCAGTGAAGCCATGTGGTCCTGACCTTTTCTGTCAGAAGGTTTTGTTTACTGATTCAATCTCATTACTTGTTATAGGTCTGTAGAAATTTTCTGTTTTATCTTGAATCATTTAGGCAATTTGTGTGTTCCTAGAAATTTGTCCATTTCACCTAGGTTATCCAATTTGTTGGCATACAGTTGCTCATGGTATTCTTTTATAATCCTTTTTATTTCTGTAAGGTCAGTAGTGATATCTCCACTTTAATTTCTGATTTTAATTATGTGTATTTTCTGTCTTTTTCCCTTGTCAGTCTAGCTAAGTTTGTCAATTTTGTGATCTTTTCTAAAAACTAACTTTTGCTTTCACTGATTCTATTATTTTTCTATTCTCTATTTTATTTATCTCTTTTCTAATCTTTATTTTCTTTATTCTGCTAGCTTTGGGCTACTTTGCTCTTCTTTCTTCTAGTTCCTCAAGGAATAAAGTTATTGATTTTAGATTCTTTCCCTTTTTTTATTATTATAGGCATTTACATTTATAACTTTCTGAGCACTGCTTTCTCTGCCTCTCATAAGTTTTGATATGTTGTCATTTCCATTCATCTTTGCTTTCTTGTTTGATCATTGATTAAGAGTATGTTGAATTTTCTGGTTTCTCTTCTGAATTATTTATTTTTAGCTTAGTCCCATGGTGGTTGGAAAATATACTTTTAAAGATTTCAGTGTTAAAATATTTATTGAGACTTGTTTTGTGGCCTAATATTTGGTCTATGCTGGAGAATATTCCATGTGGATTTGAGAGGAAAGTATATGCTGTTGTTGGGTAGTGTTCTATGTATGTCTGTTATGTCTAGTTGATTTACAGTGCTGTTCATGTGTTCTGTTTTCTTGTTGATCTTCTGTCTGATTGCCTACCCATTATCAAAAGTGGTGTATTGAAGTCTCTAGCTATTATTATAGAACTGTCTAGTTCTTCCTTCAATTCTGTTTATGTTTGCTTTATATATTTTGAGGTTCTGTTGTTGGTTTATATATGTTTATAATTGTTATATCTTCTTGATGGCCTTTTTCTCAATATATAATGACTTTTTTTTTTTGGTCTCTTTCAAAATTTTTTGGTTTAATGTCTATTTTGTCTGATTTACTATAGACATCCGAACTCTCTTTTGGTTACATTCGTATGGAATTTCTTTTTCTGTCTTTTCACTTTCAACACATTGGTATCTTTGGATCTAACGTGAATCTCGGGACTTCCCTGGTGGTCCAGTGGTTAGGACTCCATGTTCCCAATGCAGGTGGCCAGGGTCTGATCCCTGGTCAGGGAACTAGATCCCTCATGCCACAACTAAGAGCCCACATGCCACAACTAAAAAAATCCCACATGCTGCAACTAAAGATTCCCCCATGCCGTGACGAAAGATCCCACATGCCACAACTAAGACCCAGCACAGCCAAATAAATATTTTAAAAAAGTGACTCTCTTGTGTATATAGCATGTAGTTGGATCATGCTTTTAAATCCATTCTACCAATCTCTGCCTTTTCACTTGAAGATGTTAACCCATTACATTTAAAATAATTACTGATAAGGAAGGACTTACTTCTGCCATTTTACTATTTGTTTTCTGTATGTAATTTTAGTTATGCTATGTCTTGATATGGGTCTATTTGGGTTAATCTTGTTTGAGATCCTCTGTTCTTCCTGTACCTGGATATCTATTTCCTTTTTCAGGTTTGGGAAGGTTTCAGCCATAATTTCATCAAATACATTTTTGACCCCTTTTTTTCCTTCTGGGATCCCTATAATGAGAATGTTGGTGCACTTGATGTTGTCCCAGAGGCCCCTTAAACTGTTCTCATTTTTAAAAATTTGTTTTCCTTTTTGCTGTTCTGATAGGGTGATTTCCATTATTCTATCTTCCAGATCACTTATGCATTCTTCTGTATCACCTAGTCTACTGTTAATTCCTTTTAGTGTGTTTTTCTTTTCCGTTATTGTATCTTTTTGGTTCTGATTGTCTTTTAAAAAAATTTTTTTAGTTCCTCATTAAAATTCTCACTGTGTTTATCTCTTATCTTTCCTAATTCAGTTAGCACTCTTATTACTAATTCTTTGAACTATTTATCTAGTAAATTATTTATCTTTGTTTCATTATTTGTTTTTTCAGTGTTCTTTTTTCATGTTCTTTCATGCTCTTTTATTTTAAACAAATTCCTCTATCTTGTCATTTTGCTTAACTTTCTATCTATTAAATTAGGTGAAACAGGTACCTATCCTGGTCTTTTTTTTTTTTTTTTTTTTCCTATCCTGGTCTTGAAGGGTGTCCTTGTATGGGAATGTCCCTATACAGTCTGTATGTGCCCAGTGGCTTTGCTGGGAGAGTGGGTCTGACATGAGTATGAGTCATGTTTTCCCCTAGGGTGTGCTGGCAGCTACCACTGAAGTGGGGCTGGAGATGGAGGGGCTAGAGCCAGCCAGGTGTAAGGCAGGGCTTCTCCTCTGCTCACTGACCATCACCACCCTATTGGGGGTGGGGTCGGGTCCCAAGTTTCTGGAGTGGAAGCCCTGAGGCTCAGGTCCATGCTGTCTTGGTCCCCTCTAAATGTGTGCTTCCCCACCTCCCAGCACTGGTAGCTTTGCCCCAGAGAGGAGCAGTCCTGGAGCAAGAGGGGCTGGAGTGGGTATTTGGCATGGGTTGGGGTGCAGGCTGGGGTGGTCCCATCGTCAGTCAGAGCTCCAGGCCACTCCTGATTGGCTGCCTCCATGAACACCAGCAATGGCTGCCCTCACCCCGTTCAGATGCTGTGTTGGGTCTGAGCTGGCTCTGTCCTCCACAGCTGCTCACTCTCTTTGGCTGTGGTAGCCTTCACCTTAGTGTGGAGCTGTGCCTTGGAGCAAGTGGGCTGGAATAGGTGCTTAGCTTGGGCTGGGGTGCACACTTAGGTGATTGCAGGACATCGGCCAGAGTCCAGGGCAGTTTCTTCTGCCTTGTTTCGAGGGTAAGCAAGTGTGTGTACTTTTCATGATTGGAGTCTAGATTTCTTACAGCCCCCTGTCATTTCCACTGGTTTTCAAATCAGCTAGGGGGACTCGTCCTCCCAGTGTTGAACCCCAGAACTGAGGTGCCCAATATGTGGTTGGAACTGCTTACTCCCCAGGGAGGATCTCTGAGCCTATGTAACTTCCTTTCTCTTCTGTGTCCCCTCCCAGGGGTGCAGATCTTGAATTGCTTGCTTCTCTTCCCTTCCTATCTGATTCCGTGTAGATCTTTCTTACAGTTTTGGTTGTATAAGAGTCTTTCTGCCAGTTTCCAGTTTGTTCTTCAGTGAGAATTGCTCCATATGTAGACTTTTTTTTTTTTTTTTTTGGTGAAGGGAAGTACAGCATTTGTTGATTGCAGGGCCCAGTGAGAATTATGGGCAGCTATGCTCAAAAGGTCTGAACTGTGGATATATTTTTGATGTGTTCATGTGGGAAGCTGAGCTCCACATCCTCCTACTTTGCCATCTTGATCTCCTCCCATTTTCCGTATGTCTTATACTTTTTTTGGGGGTCCCTCATTCCTCTGTTACTGCCTTGTTTTGTGTTTAGTTAATTTTTTATAGTGAACCACTTTGATTCTGTTCCCATTTCCTTTTGTATATATTCTATAGATATTTTCTTTGTGATTACTATGGGTTTTACATTTAACATTCTAAATTTATAATAATCCATTTTAAAACTCTGCTCTTAAACATTTCCATCCTCCTCCCTTTAAGTTGCTGTTGTCACACACATCTTTTTTCATTGTGTGCCTAGTAACATAGATTTATAATTATTTTTTATGTATTTATCTTTTAAATCCTGTAGGAATTAAAAAGTGGAGTTATAAGCCAAAAATATAATACTTGTTTTTATATTTGCCCATGTCTTTATCTTATCAGAGATCTTTATTTCTTCATGTGGCTTTGTGTTACTGTCTAGTGTCCTTTCATTTCAATCTGAGGGACTCCCTTTGACATTTTTGTAGGGCAGGTTGGATAGTACTGAACTCCCTCAGCTTTTAACAAGTCTGGGAATGTCTTAATTTATCTCTCATTTTTGAGGGACAGTTTTGCTGGACTTAGAATTATTGGTTGACAGTTTTTTCTTTCAGCCCTTTAAACATGTCATCCCACTGTCATCTGGCTTCCTTGGTCTCTGATGAGAAATTGATTGTTACTCTTATTGAGGATCTCTTGTACAACATGAGTTGCTTCTCTCTTACTGCTTTCAAGATTCTCTCTGTTTTTCTACAGTTTGACTATAATGTGTCTCATTGTGGATCACTTTGAATTTATCCTGCTTGGAGTTGAGCTTCTTGGATTTTTGGATCTGTAGATTTATGTTTCCTGTCACATTTGGGAAGTTTTTGACTATCACTTTTCTTCAAATATTCTTTCCGCCCTTTCTCTCTCCTCCTTCTGGGATTCCCACAATCCGTACGTTGGTCTGCTTGATGGTGTACCACAGGTCTCTTAGACCCTGTTCATTTCACTTTTCTCTTTCTGCTCTTTAGACTTGATAATTTCAGTGGTCCTATCTTCAAGTTTGCTGATTTTATTTCTGCCTGTCCAAATATGCTGTTGAACCTCTCTAGTGAATTTCAGTTATTGTCCCTTTCAGCTCAATAATTTCTGGATATCTCAGCTGAGTGTCAGGAGTGTTAATGTGGTGTTATCCTGTGTTAATGAGATTTCTTCACTCAGGCAGGGTCGTAACATCAGTTTCCCTCAGCACTCTTTCTCTCAACCCAGTAGCAGCTACTATCTGGCAAGCCTTAGGTGGTCTCTTTCTACACATGTATAGCCTAGCCATCAGCCACAGATTTACAAGGAACCCCTACACTGACCTCTTGGGCTCCATCTCGCTTTCTTTCAATGACCTACCTCTCAGATTATAGCTGCTTTAGCTGCTCTGAACTCTGATCGCTGCCTCTTCAGCTCAGTAGGTAGTACTGTCATGCTCTATTTGGACTCCAGCTCTTTGAAACATGATTGGGAAATAAATGAACGAACAAAAAACAAACAAACAAATAAATATGCCAGTTTTATTGTTGTTTATGGTGGGAGGGCTAGACTGTCCTAGCTACTCCATCATAGAGGCAGCAGTTTCCCTCTTTCTGGATGAAATGGATTATGTGTTGACAAAGATGTCAGGCAGAACTAGCTACTCTCTCTGATGCCCTGTGTTTGTCAGGTCTCTCTGAGCAATAGGACCATCACTTGTTAGGCTCTGCAAGTGAATAGTTATGATGTTTTGTGTCCCCCCCCGTCCTTAGTGTACTTCAAGTGAAGGGACTTCTACTACATGAGCGTCAATGGCAAGATTCTCTTGGACCCTGGAAGTCATTCACCTTATTGTTGCCAACAAATAAAGAGTGTGTTCATTTTCCATTAAAAACTCAGTTCTGCCTGCATTAGCCTGCTCTTTTGCAGCAAGGAGGTTAATGTTGCTCTGTTGCCTGGTGGAGGGTGGATGGGAGCACAACACCTTCAAAGTCTATTTGGCTTCTTTGCTGCTGTAAGTCATTAGCATGTGGACCAGACTCTAGGTCTTGGGCCTGCAGGCTGAAAGCCATGTGGTAAACCATGTTCCAATAGAGGAGGACACACAAGGGATGTCTTTCAGAGCATTAGGAAGGAGCCACTGCCAAGTCAAACACCAAAACAGAGGAGTTACTCTGAGACATGCTACGCCTATAAAGGAATATAAAGTTTGGCGTCTCACCCTGCTCCAGGAGCCCACAGGCAGCTCATTCATTCAATAGACATTTGATGACTGCCTGTACTGAGCCAGGCCCTGGGTTGGGTTCCAGGGATACAGGGTAAGGGGAAGATTCATCAAGGATATGATGCTTGAGTTGGCTCCTGGGGTCAAATCTTGGTTCCAAAGAAAACTGAGGGAAAAAATTGCAATCAACTCATCTTTCCATATTTCTATTTGAATAGAAGAACATACAAACTGAATTTATTTTCTAGAAAGGGATCCAGAGATTTCATTTTGAAGGCTGGGACACTGCTTTGAGGGGGACCTCTGGCCTTCTCTAACTCACCCACACACTCTTAGAATAGGCCCTCTCTAGAGCCCTTACCTAGTTGTGTTTCCACAGCTGAAGGCATGAACGAGCTCTAGCCTTTCTGGAGGGTTGAGGACTCTTTCTGATCTCACTCCTCTTCCTCTTTTCTCCAAGAAATAGCTGTCTGAGCTTTAGGTGGCCCACTCCACAGGTAGGATTAGGTGTGGAACTTTGGACTCCATCCCTGGGTTACTCCTGGGACTGGACCCTCTCTTCTTGACCTCTGGGCACCCTCAGTCTCTAGGTGGGTTTCTGGTAGGGAGAAAAGGGGAATTTCTATTTTAGGTGCCATGAGCCTCACTCTGGGGCAAGGAGACTGCTGGCCAGGGTGAACATTTGTGGGTATGTGTTTTCTTTGAATAAGTGAGACTACCACCCTCAAAAAAAGTCTTGGCATTTTCTCTGTAAATTCAGTTTCTGTTGAAGGGAGGTTTCTGCAGGATCTAATGGTACTAAGACTCCAGAGACTTCCTAGGTTTCCAAAGATGATTTCTGGGCTTCCTTTTTGTTAGTTTTACAAATACATCTCTGCCTTCTTTCCTCAGTCACGTGGGCCCTCTGGCTTATGGGGCCTGGAGCCATAGAATAAGGGAAGGTAGGCAGGGGTTTTTTGCCTGCTGGGTGTAGTTTTGAGGTTCTCTTGGCCACACTGGTGGATGAAGCTTCCAGTTTGGGGTCAGATGCTGCCCAGGGCCGTATGCCTGGACAATGCCCTTACCATTCCTTGCCCTGGTTTCCCCATCTTCTCTCTCTGCCCCTCCAACCAGGTTGCACAGCCCTTTTTCCCTTTTGCCCACTGTCATGGGCACGATGGTGCTGCTCACATACACCGTGCCCCTCCATGGAAAGGCTTAGATTTTTGAGGAAAGACAGATTTTTGTGTGTGTGAGGGAGAAAAAGTCTATGATATTGTGGTTAGAATTAATTGTGATGGAAATCTATTGATTTAAAAATAAAACAATTAGATCTGGAAAAGATAGCTTAGACGAGGTTCTCTAGGTGGAAATCTGTGGACTATGTGGTATGCTCTGTTTGTGGTTGGAAAGGGGTTGACTTAGGAGGCTGGAGCCTGCCCTTCTGCGCAGAGGGAAGCTAGTCAGCACCACCACTAGGGGGCGACAGAAACCACAGCTGCCACATTCCTGGGTGATGGATCTAACACCGGCTTGTTCTCCTCTCTCTGGAGAGTAGGTATGAATGCTAGACAAGAAAGGGGACACTGTTCTACAACCTGCTCTATTGTACAAAGCAAGTAAGCTGTTTGGGAACACTAACCAAGGTCACCAGGGTGTAATGGGACCAAGGCTTAGAAACGGTGCTTTGGACTCTCCAGGAATGTACCCAAAGGGGAGGAGGGTCGGGGGCAGGGAGACAAGGGGGAGTTCACAATTTTGACTCGGGCAAAATAGAAACAAAAACAACAAATAGATAAATAAATGAATAGGGAAAATATATGGAGCTGAGAGTAGTATTGGCCAAATGGATCCAAAGCTTTCCGATAGACCAGACTTCGAGGACCGGGTTTTCATGGTGCATGAACTGCTCTGAGCCTTAATGGGTTTGATTCCTCCCTTCTCGCTCTCCCTGCACAGCGAGAGGCGGCTTTTCTATAATTGGCCCTTGAAACATTACTACAATCACTTTGTGGCCTCCTTCAGCTTATTTTTAATTACAAGCTCTATTGCATTGTTAAATTATTAACTCTGACAATTACTTATCTTAGCATTTTCTTATCTTGATGGAAATGAAAATAGCAAGGTCATGTTAGCTCACTTGAGGTTTTGGCCTGCTACAGCGAAAATTGAGCTGGATCAGCTCAACAAATGTTTGTAGAGCTGTGAACCGAGTTTGCAGAGGGTCTGCTAGTGGAATGGTGCTGAGGGGGCTCTGCACCCACAGGTGCTTATTCTGGCTGGTTAGGGCTGGGCTGTCCCTGGAAGTGGGACGTGCTGTTGCAAGTGATGGTGTCGCAGGCGCGTGTAGCTTCTTCTGTAACCTTGGGGAAAGGTCCTGCACGCAGGGCTCACACTTGCAGTCCAGTGACTGAGACAGCCAAGGCAAGGTCGGGAAGGGGAGCACATCCCACTGCCTCTCCTGATGTGTCCCAGCTCTGCTCTGGCTCACGGTCCCCCTTCTGCTTTTCTAAGTCCCACTCATCTGAAGCCCTTTCTGGACCCCTTCTTCCCTACCCCTCTCAGCCCACACTGACCTCCCAAGGTGCTCACTGTATGACACACTGGCAACAATGACAGCAACTAAACAGCCACAGTAACAATGACTAACATGTATTGAGTGCATACTGTATACCTGGTGCCTTGCCCGCAGTGGACTCTTGGCAAGTGTCTCCAAATGCTGGCCATGGCAGGCCTCATTGTCATGTTGCCTTCTGTCCAGCAGGGTGTAGTGTGACTACACCATAAAGGGGACCCTCCTTTACCTGCGTTCTCAGGAAAAGTGAAACTTCAGAGTTTCTGTGGATCCTAGAACAGTGCTTCTGGCTTTCACAGTGGGTCCGAAGGCTCCGACAGACAGTGAGGGTAAAAGGCTGCACAACGGTCACCCCTTGTTCCCCCCAGCCTCGGGCACTTGGGGTCCATCAGTCCCAACATCAAGTCATTCTATGTTCAATCCCTGGCTCTACTGACTTCATGGAGAGCAAAGGGCAGGCATGAACTTGGAGAAATGGCTTTGGCCTCAGTCGACAGCGCTGATTCCATGGCAGGTACTTGGCACCTTGCTTCCTTAGGGATACATAGATGGTTCCCAAATCAGACAGCCTCTTGGTAGGAACTAGAGATTGGGGGAGTGCAGATCCCCAGATGTGTTATACACATTAATGGATGGTACTGCTTTTGGGAGACCACTTGGCCCCATGCGGCAGTGGTTTCAGTGGGCAAATGTCTAGGCTGTCTAGAGTTTCTCAGGCAGAAGCCTGTGAGAAAGTCTCATCTTTCTCATAACCTGGGAGCCAATTGTTCCCACAGTGAGAGGAAGAGGTGAGACTATTGGCGGGTTGTGGTTGCATCATCTCCCACTTCTCTTACTTGCGGAGGACCTCGGTGGGAAGGTAAGGTACGAGCTGGCTCCCACTGTGGGCAACTTCTGTCAACCCAGCTCTGGCTGTGGTCTCATGCTTTGGAAAACAGGCAAGAGCTTCCCAGAAATGACTCCACTGACATTTCTGCCAATACTAGGGCCTGCTCAAGACTCTGAAGGCTGATTCTTTACTTTAGGAGAGATTTTTGTGTCTGGTCCCCAGCACAGATAGGCTGGGAGATCTCTGACTAACTTCCATGAGGAATTCAGATCCTGGGTCCTTCAGCACAACCCACGTCTGAGTCTCTAGTTCCATGAACTTAGAGATCGATGTGGCTGCACAACCTCTTGGCTTCGGAAGTGCTTTGGGTTCAGATGTTCAAAGCAGCCCTGAGTTATCTTTGTAGCTTCTCCAAATTCCTCCCCTATTCTCTAGGCCCCTGTGAAAAGAAAATGCTAATCTATCACAGGCTGCTCACTCCACTCCAAACCATCCACCTACTGGCAGCCAGAGGGAACTGGTCAATCAGGAAGTGTTCAAACTGTAAAATGTCTGTGCGTCCAAGGCAATGCCCACATTCGAAGACTCTTGCTCCCCATCACCAGGCCTCACCCAAATTGGCCTTTACATAAAAGGGCTCAAGTTCAAGGAAACTGTGTCTGTGTGTGCACGCTCACTCCAAGTCTGTTTTTTTTGTTGTTGTTGTTTTTGCGGTACGCGGGCCTCTAACTGTTGTGGCCTCTCCCGTTGCACAGGCTCCGGACACGCAGGCTCAGCGGCCAAGGCTCACGGGCCTAGCTGCTCCGTGGACCGGGGCACGAACCCGTGTCCCCTGCATCGGCAGGCGGACTCTCAACCACTGCACCACCAGGGAAGCCCATGTTTTTTGTTTTTTAAAAAAAATATTTATTTATTTATTTTTCGCTGCATTGGGTCTTCGTTGCTGTGCGCGGGCTTTCTCTAGTTGTGGCGAGTGGAGGCTACTCTTTGTTGTGGTGCGCGGGCTTCTCATTGCAGTGGTTTCTCTTGTTGCTGAGCACGGGCTCTAGGCGTGTGGGCTTGAGTAGTTGTGGCACGTGGGCTCTAGAGCGAAGGCTCAGTAGTTGTGGTGCATTGGCTTAGTTGCTCTGCAGCATGCGGGATCTTCCCGGCCCAGGGCACAAACCCACGTCCCCTGCATTGGCAGGTGGATTCTTAACCACTGCGCCACCGGGGAAGTCCCTCCAAGTCTGTTTTCAGAGATTTGCCTTTCACTGCCCGAGTAGCTGCTGAGGAGGATACGTTCCCTAATTCCTCACCTGGTAGATCAGTTGGGGCCATTTATGTACTCTGGTTTAAAATAATAATAATAATAATGGTAATAATAATATGTGGCAGTTTTGAGCCCTTTACATTAGCTAGGTTCTTCTAATGGATTACCCAATTCAATTTTCACAAGAACTTTATGATATAACTGCTATATATAATATAATACATATGATATTATACACATATTTTATATACTATTTATAGTGTTCCCATCATATAAGGTAGAATCAGAGGTGTGGAGGGGTTAAATTGAAGGTGATCATGGAGGATGTCGCTGAGGCAGAATCTTGGGGAAGGGGATCAGAGGAGGCTGGCTGACAAGCAGGAGACACGCTTCAGACCCCTCCACACCCCAGGTGCTTGCGCCCACCTGATCTGGAGGGACCTGGGGCTTGGGAAGTACAGCATGACCCACCCTGCACACTCCTAGGAGCAGGGAGGAATGGCTGTGCCCTTCAGCCTTGAGAAAAGCGTTCTATCACACTTTGATCTGACAGATGGATTGACTCCCTGGAATTCAGGGAGGATGGTGGGGCAAATGTGTAGCAGATGGGGAAACTGAGGCCAGAAAGTTTAGGGGCCTGCTCAAGTCAATAGTGAGCTTTTTGGGGCTTCCCTGATGGCGCAGTTGTTAAGAATCCGCCTGCCAACCGCAACGAAGAGTAGCCCCCGTTCACCGCAACTAGAGAAAGCCCGTGTGCAGCAACGAAGACCCAACACAGCCAAAAATAAATATATAAAAAAAATAGTGGGCTTTTCTGGATCTATAGCACCTCCTCCAAGACCACATAGCCCCTGAGTTGGGACTCTGAATGTCTCTGTCTGAGAAAACTGTCCAGTGAGGTCAGAAGCAAGGAGGTCACTTTAAAAATCTTATTTTAAAAGGTGATAGTTTAATTTGTATTTTCCAGATTGCTAAAACATATACGTGAGAAATTAATTCAAACAGTACAAAATGGTAAATGGTGAAAACTAAGCCTCCATCCCACTTCTGTCCCCTGTTCCTGTCCCCTGTACAATCACTGTTCTCGTGTATCCTTCCAGAGACAATTCATGCATATGTAGTCATCTATGGAAATGTGACAGGTTGTTGAAATGGGTTCTCTACCTCTCATCTGAGGTCCCAAGCCCAGCAAGTCTAGCAAGAGGGGCTTCGGTAAGATCACTTGTAGGAAAATCACTTGAATGTGGTCTCTGGAGTTGGGGGGCTGGGATAGACACCTGAAGAGTCTAAACATGAGATAGAGGGGGGTGGATGGGAAGAGGAAAGGTGAGAAGAGGAGAGGATTGTAGAAGAGAGGACTGGGGGAAAAAGAGAGAGAGAGAGAGAGAGAGAGAGAGAAAGGGAGAGAAAGGGAGAGGAAGGGAGAGGAAGGGAGAGAGAGAGAGGTGTGAGGTACATTTGGAGCCAATTATGCTTTTGCCAAAAGTGAGGCCATTGACACATAAATGTTCTTACAGACCAGCTATGGGCAAAAGGGGGAGAGGGCTGGTCTAAAAACACCAGAAGGAGAAAGCATCCCTAAAGAGAGACAGACCCCTAAATTCCCACAGATTGAGGGAGGGAGGGGACCAGTAGCCATCCAGAGGAAAGTGCAACCAAATGTTCCAATGTTGGTCTCTGAAGAATCCACAGAAGCACTCAGGAGAGGCAGGTTAGGTCTAGAGAAAACCAGCTTTCAGCATCAGTTGTGACCAGAGAAAGCCGATGCCAGATGACACTGGTGACAGTCAGGTATCGTCCCCCTTCCTCCTTCCCGCGTATTTAGTGTGGTAATCAAAATATGTTGTTCACGGACATTTTTGTGGGTAGCTGCTCTTCACAGTGCCCCAGAGGTGAAGTAGATGGGCAGCATCCTCAAATACTACTTGGTCTACATAACAGGAAAAATGAGATCCAGTGGACAGAAGCCAAGTTGTGATCTCTTGTGCAGTTTCCCAGACCTAGGCCAGGTATGTGAATACCTGAAATCACACGACTGAAGGGGGTTCTTGGCTCTCCTGAGGAAGAAATCTACCATAGGGCCACATGCTCCCAAGCTTTCCCCAAGGGAATCCATAGCCATTTACTAGGGTGACTGTAGACTAAGGAAATATACAATCCTTTTGGGGGCAACTTAACACTGAATCTTAATTTTTGCTAATTCCTGGGGACTTAAAATGCCCCTGTAGTCTACCAGTCAAAGAAAAGGTTTATGATGGTCAGGTGATAAATGGGGTTTTGGACAATCTTCCTCTCACACTGGGTCCATGGCCCTACTCTGTGATGGCTCCTTAGTTTCTAAATGTGTAATTGGCGTTGATATGCCAGCAACTGGCAGAATCGTCACATTAGCAACCTGACCTGTGAAGTGAGAACTAATACAGAATTTCCCTTTCCTACAAGGATGCTAGGCCAAAACCAATATTCATCCTTGCAAGGGGTAGAGGGTAGGGAGAGGATTTCAGAGATTAGCATCAAGAAGTCTTGAAAGATGTAGAGGTAGTGATTTCTATCACATGCCCATTTCACTCATGTATTTGACCCATGTGGAAAGTGAGGGGATCTTGGAAAATTACTATGGATTATCATAAACCTAGATTTTTTGGTAATTCTAGTTGCAGACACTGTTCCAGTTGTGGTATCTTTTCTTTCTTTCTTTCTTTCTTTCTTTCTTTCTTTCTTTCTTTCTTTCTTTCTTTCTTTCTCTTTCTTTCTTTCTTTCCTTCCTTCCTTCTTTCCTTCTTTCTTTCCTTCTTTCTTTCTTTATGCATGCCTGTGTTGGGTCTTCGTTGCTGAGCGTGGGCTTTTTCTAGCTGTGGTGAGCGGGGGCTGGGCTACTCTTTGTTGCAGTGCATGGGCTTCTCATTGCTGTGGCTTCTTTTGTTGCGGAGCACGGGTTCTAGGGCATGCAGGCTTCAGTAGTTGTGGCACACGGGCTCTAGAGCACTGGCTCAGTAGTTGTGGCTCACGGGCTTAGTTGCTCTGCGGCATGTGGGAGCCAGACAAGGGCTTGAACCCGTGTCCCCTGCACTGGCAGGCAGATTCTTAACTACTGTGCCACCAGGGAAGCCACAGTTGTGGTATCTTTATTGGAGTAAATCAACACAGCCCCGGCACCTGGTATGATCTGACAAGTACTTTTGATTTTACCTGTCAGGTACTGTTGACAGGGCACCTTTCTAGTGTTGTCTCAGGATTATGTCATCTTTTCTGGCACTTGTCATTATATAGACAGTAGAGATCTTGATCATCTTAGCGTTCCACAGAACATCACACAGGTACATTGCATTGATGACAGCTTGCTGATTGGACCAGATAAGCAGGAAGTACGTAGTATCTTAGAAGCCTTAGAAAGACACATATAAACCAGAGGATGAGAGATTAACCCTATGAAAATTCTTCGAGGCTTTTGGAGTCCAGTGGTTTCGAGAATATGGGGATATGCCCTCCAAAGTGAAAGAAAAGTTGCTGCATCTTATATCCCTTGCCTTTCAAGAGGCACAATGCTTGGGGGACCTCTTTGGATCTTGGAAGCAATTTATACAACACTTGAGTGTGCTGCTCCGACCTATTTATTAATTTATAGACTTAACAGTTTTGCAAGGAGCCCAGAGCAAGAGGAGACTCTGCAGGACGTCCGGACAGCAGCACAGATGCTCTGAGACTGAGCTTTAGGACCTAGTGAGTGTCTGTGGTAAATAAAGATGCTGTGTGGAGACTCTAGTAAGCCCCAAGAGGATAATCAGGGCAGAGACCCTTAGGGTTTTGAAGAAAAAACATGCTTTTTTATGCAAAGAACTATTCTCCATTTGAGAAACAGCTCCTGGCTTCCTACCAGGCCCTGGTAGACTAAATTCCTGACAACAGTAAACAGGCCACCTGAACTACCCATTGTGCACTGGGTCTTATTTGACCACAGCCATAGGCTGGGTTTCCATAGCAGCAATCCCTCAAGTGGAAGTGGTTGCTGAAGGAACTGGAAACTACAAGTAAGGTGCATGAGTAAGTAAGTAGATGCTCTTGCTGCATTGCTTCCTCTCCCTCAATCCACACCTATGGCCAAATGGGGGAGTTTCTTATAACTACTTGAGTGAGAGGCAAAAATGGACCTAGTTTGCAGAAGGTTCTGCAGGATATGCTGGCACATTCTGGAACAGGATTGCTAGGGTAGAGACCATAATAAGGAATATTTCTGAAAGAAAATGGTGAAGAGAAATCCTCCAAGAGGACAGAGCTTCAAGAACCACCTGTGGTTTTCCACCTTCTATGGGCTCAGAGGTGGCCACACGTAAGAGTCTACTCTAATTAATGGGCAGTGGCTGATAGTTTGGCTGGATGGTCAAGGACTTGGAAAGAACATGATCAGAAATTCGTAGACTTTGCAGACAAGCAAAAGCTAAGATAATTCAGCACCTCCAAACCAGCTCTACAACAAATGCTAAAGGAACTTCTCTAAGTGGGAAACACAAGAGAAGAAAAGGACCTACAAAAACACACCCATTACAATTAAGAAAATGGTAACAGGAGCATACATATCAATAATTACCTTAAAGGTGAATGAATTAAATGCTCCAACCAAAAGACACAGTCTCGCTGAATGGATACAAAAACAAGACCCATATATATGCTGTCTACAAGAGACCCACTTCAGATGTAGGGACACATACAGACTGAAAGTGAAGAGATGGAAAAAGATAGTCCATGCAAATGGAAATCAAAAGAAAGCTGGAGTAGCAATATTCATGTCAGATAAAATAGACTATAAAATAAAGAATGTTACAAGAGACAAGGAAGGACACTACATAAAGATCACAGGATCAATCTGAGAAGAAGATATAACAATTATAAATATATATGCACCCAACATAGGAGCACCTCAATACATAAGGCAACTGCTAACAGCTATAAAAGAGGAAATCGACAGTAACACAATAATAGTGGGGGACTTTAACACCTCACTTACGCCAATGGACAGATCATCCAGATAGAAAATTAATAAGGGAACAGAAGCTTTAAATGACACAATAGACCAGATAGATTTAATTGATATTTATAGGCCATTCCATCTGAAAACAGCAGATTACACTTTCTTCTCAAGTGCACTGGGACATTCTCCAGGATTGATCACATCTTGGGTCACAAATCAAGCCTCGGTAAATTTAAGAAATTGAAATCATATCAAGCATCTTTTCCAACCACAACATTATGAGATTAGAAATCAGTTACAGGGAAAAAAACATAAAAAACACAAACACATGGAGGCTAAACAATACATTACTAAATAACCATGAGATCACTGAAGAAATCAAAGAGGAAATCAAAAAATACCTAGAGACAAATGACAATGGAAACACAACGATCCAAAGCCTATGGGATGCAGCAAAAACAGTTCTAAGAGGGAAGTTTATAGCAATACAAGCGTACCTCAATAAGAAAAATCTCAAATAAACAATCTAACCTATACCTAAAGGAACTAGAGAAAGAAGAACAAACAAAACCCAAAGTTAGTAGCAGGAAAGAAATCATAAAGATCAGAGCAGAAATAAATGAAATAGAAACAAAGAAAACAATAGCAAAGATCAATAAAACTAAAAGCTGGTTCTTTGAGGAGATAAACAAAATGGATAAACCTTAGCCAGACTCAACAAGAAAAAGAGGGAGAGGACTCAAATCAATAAAATTAGAAATGAAAAAGGAGAAGTTACAATAGACACTGCAGAAATACAAAGCATCCTAAGAGACTACTACAAGCAACTCTATGCCAATAAAATGGGCAACCTGGAAGAAATGGACAAATTCTTAGAAAGGTATAACCTTCCAAGACTGAACCAGGAAGAAATAGAAAATATGAACAGACCAATCACAAGTAATGAAATTGAAACTGTGGTTAAAAATCTTCCAACAAACAAAAGTCCAGGACCAGATGGCTTCACAGTGAATTCTATCAAACATTTAGACAAGAGCTAACACCCATCCACTATGGAGAACAGTATGGAGGTTCCTTAAAAAACTAAAAATAGAATTACCATATGACCCAGCAAGCCCACTACTGGGCATGTACCCAGAGAAAACTATAATTCAAAAGACACATGCACCCCAATGTTCATTGCAGCACTTACAATAGCCAGGTCATAGAAACAACCTAAATGCCCATTGACAGACGAATGGATAAAGAAGATGCAGTACATATATACAATGGAATATTACTCAGCCATAAAAAGGAACGAAATTGGGTCATTTGTAGAGATGTGGATGGACCTAGAGTCTGTCATACAGAGTGAAGTAAGTCAGAAAGAGAAAAACAAATATCGTATATTAACGCATATATGTGGAACCTACAAAAATGGTACAGATGAACCGGTTTGCAAGGCAGAAATAGAGACACAGATGTAGAGAATAAACGTATAGACACCAAGGGGGGAAAGCGGTGGTGGTGGTGGTGGTATGAATTGGGAGATTGGGATTGACATACATACACTAATATGTATAAAATGGATAACTAGTAAGAGCCTGCTGTATAAAAAAATAAATAAAATTCAAAAATTAAAAAAAAAAGAAATTGGTAGAGGCTTGGCTAAGAGGTATATCTATATCTGTCTGTCTGTCTGTCTGTCTCTCTCAGGAAGAGCACAGGGCATGAAGATGATTGTATCCCATGTGAGCGCTCACCAAATTACATCCACTGCAAAGGAGGCTTTCAGTAATCAGGTGGATGTGATGACATGTTCTACAGAGTTAGTCAACCTCTTTCCTCAGTGGTCCCAGTGCTTGCTCAATGGGCCCATGAACAAAGAGCCCATGGTGGAAGGAATGGAGACCACACATGGCCTCAAAACCTGGGCTTGTCTGTTCCAAGGCTGATGGTTATCACCACCACTGCTGAATGCTTAACCTGCCAGCAATAGAGACCAATGCTGAGCCCCTGATATGGCACCATTCCATGGGATATTTGGCCTCTTCCATCATGGAGGGGACAGCAACTTGTTCTTTCTGAAATAGACAGGTATTCTGGATATGAATTTGCCTTCCCTGCTTCCTGCCAGCACCGCCATTAATGGACATATAGAATGCCTCATTCACCATTAAGATACTCAGATGACATTGCTTCTGACTAAGGAACTCATTTTGTTGTAAAACAAGCACAGCAATGGGTGCATGCCTACGGAATTCACTGGTCTTATCCTGTAACCCATTGCCGAGAAGTAGCTGCCTGAAAGTAGGTTGAAACATATATAATTGCCAATATTCAATAAAATAAGCAGTTTCAATGATTCAACTCAATATAACAGTGGAATGGCCGATTGAAGATTCATGTGTGGCACCAATTGGGAGACAACATCCTGAAGGATTGTATGAGTATACTGTCTTCTATGATGCAGTATACTTACTCTGAGTCAAGGACCAATTATGGTGCTGTTTCTCTTCCAGCCAGAATACAGGGATCTAGGAATCAAGAGAGTGAGTGTGGGAGTGGCTCCCATCACTACTATACCCAGTAACCCACTATGATGATTTTTGCTTCATGGCCCTGTAACTTTGGGCTTAGCTTATTTTGAAGTTTTGGTTTCCAAGGGAGAAATGCTTCCACCAGGCAACACAACAACCACACAGTGGAAGTGGAAGTTGAGACTGCCATCTGGCCACTTTGGGCTCCTCATGACGCTGAGCCAACTGGCAAAGAGTTGGTTTACTGTACTGGGTGGGATGATCAATCCCAATTACCAATAAATTCATTGTTTTGCTTAAGTTTGTTTAAGTTTGTTTTCTGTCCTTTGCAACAAAGATATACAATAGGAGCTCAATAACTACTGAATTATAGGTTAGCATCTCTCTATCTCTTTGGGTTGTTCCATAGGTGGGTCACAGAAAAGCACGTATAATTTAAGCTTTTTCTCTGGGTGGGAGCTTCCTGTCTTTGGCTTTTTTTTTTTTTTTTTTTTTTGGCTGCATTGGGTTTTTGTTGCTGTGTGCGGGCTTTCTCTAGTTGTGGCGAGTGGGGACTACTCTTTGTTGTGGTGTACGGGCTTTTCATTGCAGTGGCTTCTCTTGTTGTGGAGCACGGGCTCCAGGCACGCAGGCTTCAGTAGTTGTGGCTTGTGGGCTCTAGAGCACAGGCTCAGTAGTTGTGGCACACGGGCTTAGTTCCTCCGCGGCATGTGGGATTTTCCTGGACCAGGGCTCGAACCCGTGTTCCCTGCATTGGCAGGCAGATTCTTAACCACTGTGCCACCAGGGAAGTCCAGGGAGCTTCCTGTCTTGAGGACACCTGGAGATGCTGTCCACTCCAGAAGGGATGAGAGGGCAACCTGGATAGAACAGCAGAGAACAGAGCCAAACTTCTGGTTGTCATTTAAAACATGAAAAATGAAAAAACAAAGAGCAATTTCACAGCTATCAGTTTGTGTTTAATTTTTATTCCCCAAACTCTCCCAAGGATCTCTGGAAGTTTGAAATTGCTTCTTTATTTCACACCTTTGACCAGGGATGGCTTAAGGTCTGAGTCAGAGCTCTAAACGAAGTTGCTTTTCTTCCCCCTTCTCCTGTTACGGTGTCCAGTGATGCCTATTTAATGGGTCAGAAATGAGGTCCCATGTGTCTACGTCAGGGCTTTGAGAATCTTATCTGGTCGCACAACTTTCACTCAAAATTAAGGCACTGTGTGGTGAGGGGGATAAATAAACTCGTTAGGAAAGTTAACCAGCATCCTCATTGTCACCTAACAGCATTCATTGTGTGTGTGCTTAGAATAATGTCTTTTCCACAAGCCAGATGGGAAGCTGCTGTAATGCATTTTCCTGAATTTGGCCTGCCACTCTTGTAAATTACCTTGCTTAATGGACTCTGGGATTCTGTTATCTATTTGGAAACTCCGGAGCTCCTGGAGAACCAAATCAAGTGCCTTAGTCCGGAGCAAGGGAAAGCAGGCTTAGAAGATTTACAATTCCGTGAACATCGTTATTGATGTCTGTTGTGTTTTGCAAACAACTTTCTAGTGGAATAAGTGCTTATGATGAGGCCGCGGGCACTTTTTTTTTGATAAGTTGCCCTGAAATTATGACTGCCAGGGCCCATAAATCACCTCCAGAAATCAACATGCCAGGAAGGTGTTTGGCACTTATTCCACCCACACCCCCAGCCCAGCTGCATGTGGGCATCCTGCCAAGGCCCTCAGCAGTCTTCCGGCCATTTACCAAGAACCGCTAAAATAGTCATAATATCCCCACCACCACCACCATGGCAGCCCACAAGTGTGGAGCACTTTACAGCTGACAGAGGGGTTCGCTGGCCTTGTTTCGTCTGCTGAGACGTGGAAACGGAGGCCTGGAGAGGTCAGCCAGGAGTGAGGGCCAGAAACAGAATGGAGCCGGGCCTCCTGACTCACTTCTACTGTCTTTGCTCCCTACCACTGGGACAATTAATTTTATGTGTTGGCTTGACTGGCCATGGCGCCCAGTCATTGGTTCGAACATTATTCTGGGTATTTCTGTGAGGGTGTTTTTGGAAAAGATGAATATTTGTATCAGTAGACTGAGTAAGGCAGACTGCCCTCCCCAGTGTGGATGGGCCTCATCCAATATGTGGCTGAACTGACTAGAACAAAAGGCTGACTCTCTCTTGAGTAAGAGATTCTCTTGCCTGATGACCTTTGAACTGGGACATCAGATTTTGGCTTGCCAGCCTCCACAATCACATGGCCAATTCCTTAAAATTAGTCTTTCTCTCTCTGTCATATATATTGGGGTTGACTGTAAGATGTTACGGCAAAACCCGAATCAACTTTTTGGCCAGCCCCAATATGAACTTCCTATTGGTTCTGCTTCTTTCTCCTCGTGTAGTTATACTACCTGCCCTGACGGCCAGTCCCTGAGCTGAGGTACGGACCTGAGCTGGGGGCTACAAAAAGGCTAGAATTGGTTGTGAAAGTAAAGGTAAAAAAAAAAAAAACTTAAAAAAATTTGTTTTTAATTGTGTTAAAAAATGCATTACATAAAATTTACCACCTTGATCATTTTATTTATTTTTAAAATTTTATTTATTTATTTATTTTATATTGGAGTATAGTTGATTAACAATGTTGTGTTAGTTTCAGGTGTACAGCAAAGTGATTCAGTTATACATATACATGTAGCAATTCTTTTTCAAATTCTTTTCTCATTTAGGTTATTACAGAATATTGAGCAGAGTTCCCTGTGCTATGCAGTAGGTCCTTGTGGGTTATCTATTTTAAATATAGCAGTGTGTACATGTCAATCCCAAACTTCCAGTCTATCCCTTTCCCCCACCCCATCTTGACTATTTTAAATTGTACAGTTCAGCATTGTTAAGTATATTCACATTGTTGTCTAAAGTTTTGATTTCAACTGGACTAGATAGGGCTTTTTAAAAAAATTAATTTTATTTATTTTTTTATACAGCAGGTTCTTATCAGTCATCCATTTTATGCACATGAGTGTAATACATGTCAATTCCAATCTCCCAATTCATCCCACCATCGCCCCCCCCACCGCCACTTTCCCCCCTTGGTGTCCATATGTTTGTTTTCTACATCTGTGTCTCTATTTCTGATCTGCAAACCGGTTCATCTGTACCACTTTTCTAGGTTCCACATATATACATTAATATATGGTATTTGTTTTTCTCTTTCTGACTTACTTCACTCTGTATGACAGTCTCTAGATCCATTCACGTCTCTATAAATGACCCAATAGATAGGGCTTTTTAATACCTGAAGATGAGATCACCCTTACAACGAGAAGTGACCCCAATAGTTATGGGATTTTCCCGAGATGGCTCTGAGTGACAGGAAAGGAGATCCAGTGGAGTGTGTTTGGAGGTAGGGATGAGAGGAAAATAAAAAACAAAGCTCCTGGCTGTTTGCCTCTGTGGAGCAGAGGCCTTTCTCTAAACCAGGAACAGAACCAGCTGCAGCGCTGTGATAACATCAAGGTGAAGCGGGGCTGAGGACGCAAAGGAGGCTTAGGGGGAGGCGGTGGCTGAGCTGAATGCTGAGGGGTGGTGGGATCTGAACAGCCGAAGAGGGGAGGGATGGGGGGGCGTGAGGCAGAGAGCAGCATGGGTGAAGGCCAGCCCCGGCCTGCACACCGGCCTCCTTGCAGCAAGGATAGTGGTCACGTGTCCTTGGGCCATGTCTACCATGGTGACCATACACGTTCCCACCAGCCTCCACAGCCCCGAGCCCTGGCCAGGCTCTGAATTCTGGAGGAGCGCCGTGCCCACCCCCCCAACTCCCCTTGAGCTTCCAATCCACGCCTGAGAAGCAGCATTTTATACATAGCCGTGTTGACAAAACCTTAAATATAGCACCTCTGGGAGCTTAATTACCCAGTGGCGGAGCTGAAAGTAAGTACCATCTGGGGTGTGACTAGTGGGGCTGGCAGTGCAGGGAGGGGCAGGGGGTCTGAAATGCGGCAGGTAGCCCTGGCTCCACGTGCCCGTCCCCCCACCTGCACCCCCTCCCCCCCACGCCCTGATCATTACCAGCAAGCCTGGCCTGAAGGAGGTGGGTAGGAGCCCCTGGGAGCAGCCTTTGTCTACACAGAGGGAAGTACCGGCCCAGCCCCCTCTTGTGGTCCTACCAGTTCCCTGTCCCTCATCTGATCAGGCCTCGGGGTCCTCCGTCCTGACTGGCTTCTTCTTGGAGACCGTGAGATGGCAGAGGCCACAGCAGGGGCAGTTTCAGGAGGAGCCAGCTTCTGGGGTCAGGCCTGGGACTGTGCTCAGAGGATTCTACTTGAGCAATTCACTTAAGTGGACCACATCCAGCCTGCCTGCTCTCAGCAGCCCCCCAGCCCTCCACTGTGCTTTCCACACCGTGGCCCCAGGTGCCTTCTTTTGGGACCTCACAAACACCAAGCCCAGGCTGCGCATTATGCTCCTCTCCCTGCCCAGAGCGCCCTCCTCTTCCTGTTCCCCTAACAGCCTTTCCCCGCTACCCTTCTCATCCCGACCTCAATTCTGCAGGTAAGCACCCCTGCCCTGGTGGATGTCAGCCCCCAGGGCACACTCACGAGGCACTGTGTTTTTCTTGGGTACCTCATATTCTAATCGTTATTGCGTCCTCCTTGGTGTCGTTGTTGGCTGCATGTGTGCCACCTTTGCGAGACTGTAGGCTCCACGAGGGCAGGGCTAGTGTCTGGCTTGTTTCTCCCTATATCCCCTTGCACAGGGCTTAGCACACAGTGGGTGTGCAGTGAGTGTGCAATGAATGAAAGAAGGACTATCTAGCAGAGCCCACACTTGTCTAGGACCAGAAGCACCCACATCCCACAGCTGAGACCTCCCTCCACCTCCCAGGAAACATCTGGCAACCTCAGCAGCTGAGGCCAGCAGAAGGAGATGGAGGGGTCAGCTGAGACCTCTCTGAGACCAGGGTGTGTGAAGCACGTAGAGCAAGGAGCACTGGGCTGAGGTCTTTGGCCAGCAGGACTGTAATGGCAGCAGGGACGCTGGATACACATTGGTTCATGGTCGGTGCCATCGTGTCAGCCACTCCGAGTGGTCCAGAGGGTCAGGGAGACCACCTATACTCACAAAGCAGGCTGTGGAGGGGCGGGACCTGCTGGGGAGGGGTACCTGCACAGTGTAGGCTGCCAGGCTTCAGGAGGGGATGCGCAAGGCTCCAGGGTGTGTCAGGAGACAGAGATGAGGATGCAGGGAAGACGCAGGGATTGGCCTCAGTTCTCACAAAAGCCTCAGCCTTTTCTGATGAATCCAGGCTTTGCTGCCCACACCGGCAGCCTGATGGCATGGTCATTTAGATCCTCTGCCAGAGAGCTGGAAGTCTGGCACCCCTGGGCAAGCTACAGCCCAGCAAGTCCCAGGGGCAAGGCAGAGGACTGGCCAGCAGAGGCAGTTGGTCCAGACCAACAGGTCTTCATAGTTTGCAGGGCTCAGAGGTCTGAGAGGAGGAGGGTGGGGGAGAGGCAGGGAGGGGAGGAGAAGGAAGGGGATGGGAGATGCCCTGGCCTCATG
The DNA here is from genome assembly GCF_025265405.1 of Mesoplodon densirostris. Taxonomy (NCBI): domain Eukaryota; kingdom Metazoa; phylum Chordata; class Mammalia; order Artiodactyla; family Ziphiidae; genus Mesoplodon; species Mesoplodon densirostris. The sequence continues at coordinate 113,973,656 of NC_082663.1, read as the reverse complement.
GTCACTGGGACAGGCCTGGTCAGGCACATGCGTGGCCCCAACGCTCCCCCTGGGGGTGCAGGGCCTAGGCTGGTGCCAGGGCAGGGAGCCTTTTGGCCCAAGCCTCACATTCACAGCCACCTCTTCACATTTAGGCTTTAGGAATTATTCCAAGTGAGGTTTTAATGTTAAAAGTAGTAATTTGTTCAATGTAAGCATTTAAAACCTGCCACAGGTTTACAGCTCTATCTTGGCATGTCTTTGGTTTTTAATCAGAGGACTAGAAACGTGGAAGTGGTCCAGGCCTCTTGGCCGTGGGCAAGCCAGCTGGGAGGGCCTTTCTCAGGGACAGAGACCTAGGTGCAGCCCCAACCTGTACCCTTTTGTTGAGTGTCTCCCCTTGCTGGCTTTGCTCAGGCCAACATGCACCCCTCCCACCCCACCCCTCATCAAGAGAATATAAGGATGTTTTCATTGCTTCTTGTTTACCCTAGGGTGATGGGGCTGCTGAAGGACAGATGAGAGTGACAGCAATTTATGGGTCATATATACTCCCATCCTGGGGAAGGAGGAGACAGCACACCAGGCAGGGCCGCACGGGGGCTGCATGTGGGAACAGAGTGGACAGCCAGGCTTTATTAGAGGCAGACTTTATAGCATCAAGAGGGTGAGGTGGCCCCTGTTCCAGTGGGAGGATGTGATTGGCTTGTTTGAGTAACTCAGTGACTGGCAGGGAACTGAGCGCTGCTACTCAGGGATAAGCAGGAACTGTGGCTGGCCTCTGTGATGGGAAAGGTTGTTAGCTAGGGAATCTTATCTGTGGGGCAGAGTGGTGAGGGGCAATGCGGTTAGACCATTCGAGACCCTCCCATTTTCACCGAATGTCGGGCAGCACATAATATTAGGCCTTAATTTCAGGTTGTGGCGCTCTTGCCGAAAGTACAGGGAGTGACACAGGCTGAGACTGGGCAGACAGCCATGTGTGCAGGGGGCTCAGTGAGAGCTTGGGACCGATGAAGTTCTCCTCTAGCTGGCATGTTGCTGTGGATGCTTCTTGAAGCTGTCCCTGCTGTGTTTAGACCAAATCAAACGTACTCCCACTAGAGCACAACCTCGTTTTTCTGACCTGATGGAGAACACATATATGGGTGTCCTTGGACCAGGGGTCCCAAGCCCAGGAGCCTAGCCACCTGGGAGACAGACTGACCTGGTAGGGGAAGGCTCAGGCTCCTGGGAAGCGGGAAGCCCCTCAGAGTGTCCACTGCTGCTCCCCCCAACACCCAGACTCTGGATCCAGGCTCCTGGAGGGCTTTGGGGAGCCAGGGGCAAGATGGAGAGATATAGCCCAGAGTCACACATTCCAGATCTCCATCGTTCTGCCCTCTGGTCAGGATCTTTGTCTCCATCTTCTCGCAGTGACGCGTCAGCCCCTTGCAGTGTGTGCTTCACTGCAGCAGCCTCTGTACCCTCCCTGCAGGCTTGCTGCTCTGCCCTGCTCTGTGCCAGACCCCTTCTGGGGTTCCACCTGCCCTTCCATAGACCTTTTCCAATGCCACACACACTGAGCATCTGTCCTCAAAGGCCCTGGTCTCTATGATGCCTTGCCGAGTTGTGTGTGAAATACAGGATGCAGGGACAGTTAATTTGAATGTGGATCAGTTTTGTTCTCACTGAAACATTTGGGGCCATTTTCCTAAACCTGGGAAGGGGCTGGCCGTTTGGCTTGCAGGTTTTACAACAGTAGAGATGGTGCCCCAGGCCTAGCCATTCCCTAAGAATGGGCAGGACCTCAGGGAGGACGGTGGGCAAGATGGGCCTGGCAGAGGTCCACCCTTGATGCCACATCGGGGGTGACCAGGGAAGACTGAAGATGTTAGATTCTTCCTGAATATTCTGCTCTGTGCAGGAGCCCCAAGAATATTGCACAACTCTAGGGAGGGAAAGAGGCTTCCCTAAATCCAGACAGATGTTGGATTTCTCATCAACCTTGGTGAGTGGCACGCTCGTGAAACACTGCAAGCTCATTTTATTCTAAGTAACTTGTCTTAGAAAATTTGGAAAATATGGAAAAGTACAAAGACAGCCACCCTCAGCCAGGGGTCAGCACGACTGCCATTTTGGTATCTTACCCTGCAGTCGCACCTTATGTGTATTAGATGTGGGTAGGTCCAGTTTACAGGATGGGCATTCACTATAGAGAGAGTTTTACTTCTGCCTTTGGTTTAATAGCTGCACGATATTCCACTCTGTGGATCTGCAATCATATAACACTTTCCCTATTTTGGGTAATTTGGGTTGTTTCCAGTTTTTTGCTATTATGGGTAATGCTGCAGTAAATATCCTTGTGTGTCAAACCGTATGTATGTTTCTGATAAAGTGATTTGTCAAGTGTTACCACATAAAGCCCCTGCTTGGGAGTCAAGGGGTCTCTGACCTAGTGGTCCAAAGCCAGAGGCAAATGCCCATCTTCGGAGCTCTCTTCCACTTAGAGCTAAACTTCCCTTTACCTACGTGATCTCATTTAAACCTTCCTCACGGCCTTTTAAGGACACCATTCCTGCCCCCACTGGACAGATGAGGGAACCGAGGCACAGACAGAGCCAATTAATCGCCCAAGGCTATAGAGTTGGTAAGTGGCTGTGCTGGACTTAAAGACAAAACAAACAAAAGCAAACAGCCCATGCAGTGCAGAGAGGGGCTCTGGCCTGAATGTGGATCCAATGTCTCTAGAGGCAGCTCCTGGGCGCCCACCGCTGCACTTCACTTTCTCCCCTCGTGTTTCATACACCCCAGCTTTCCAGGGTGTTCAGATGCTCCCAATTCAGGACTGTTGAGGCTCACACTTCCTCTGCATTTGTTCAGCTCAGAACTGCTGTCCACCTCCACCTACCTCATCTGAGCAGCGAGAAGGAGCCTTGAAAATGCCACTGGAGCAGGGATGTCATGCTCTCGGATGGGGGCCCCACAGTGACTAATGGTTGGGCTCCGAGCCTCTGGAAACAATCCTCTTAGCAAGGGGGTCACTGTGGCCGGCGGAGCTTTGTTGAGCCCCAGTTCCTGCCCGAGCTACCCAGGAACAGAGCTCCCCCTGGTGCTTCTGGAAGGGCCCCCATGGTCTTCCACAGCCTCCACAGATGCTCTGAGGAGTGAGACCCAGACTGCAGGTGGCACTCAGAAGTCCTCAGTTGCCACCACACACTCTGGGCTCTCCCCAATCCCAGGATCCTGCAAAGCTGCTGGGCCACCTTTCCAGAAGATTCTTCCTGCCAAAGCCTGAGGTGCTGACGAAGAAGAAGCAGAGTGAGACCACGATGCTGGACAGCGTGTGCATGGGGGGCGTCGTGGGTCAAATTGTTCAGGTGTTACCACCACCGTGTGACTGAAGGGAAAACTGAGGCTGCATGGGGTGAAGTGACATGTCCACGATGCCACGGGGCTGGGGTGTGACCCTGGCTCTCCTGCCTGGAGTCCAGGCCTTGTAGCCTGGATCAGTGAGGAACACTAATACTTGTTAATTTTGACATTGAAAAAGAAAACAGCCGGCCCATCCAGCATTTTCCAGAATGTGCTCTGAAGTTTTTGGGCCCTCAAGTTGCTTTGTGAAAAATCTGCAAGCTCTGGTCTGTTGCATGGGGGCATAAGGGAATATGTCACAAACACATATACCAGCATCTCTAAGGAGACCTGCAGTAAGGCCGCCCTTTTAACTTCCCAGAGCACTGGGCTTCCCTGTGGGTTTGGACCTTGGAAGCCTCTTTCCCTATGCCTTCCCTTCATTTCTCGTAATGAATAACCATCCTGCAGTAGACGACTTGGACTCCATCAATTCTTTGGATTCTCCTTACAAGAAAAGCCCTCACTTGCCATTTCCAGATGATAACTGGAGGGGAGGAGGGGACAGGGCAGAAAAGTCATGGCAGAGCCTCAGATCTGGCACCGAATCCTCCTGGGCTCCTGGACTTGCTGATCCTCTCAGGAAGCGCTGGGCTCCCCAGGAGGGAGGAGCCCCGGGGTAGCCGGGAGCACGGGTGGGCTAGGGAGAGAGCCGGGTCCTGTGGTGGGAGCTGCCCTCCTAAGCCAAGTGGAGCAGACTGTGGTTAGTTATTTGTTTTCCTGGATGGCACCGCCTACCCCTACCTGCAGTTCCTGGGCCTGATTACATTACCCCTCTCCGTGCAGATTCATCTCAAACCTGTCTGATGCTTCTCCAGAGAGCTCCATCTGGTTCCTGCACCGTTTCTGACAGGTGGCTAACACAGCTCTCCGGAGCACCCTCAACACCAGGAAGCATCGTCTGCAGAACTGACTTGGCTTTTAGGTCATGTTTCTGTCTCCCAGTCGTGTGTTTGCCACGACCACAGACATCCGTATGAAAATGGAATCCGTGTTTGTAAGGGCCCATCTGCTCGGGCTGCCCGAGAGGAGGCCCTGGGGGGCACTCTGCCAGCCCGGCAACAACCCACGCGGCTCCACGGCTCCCCATGCCAGGCTCCCCCGGCCTCTGAAAGAGCGGGATTCAGCTGGGAGTTATGGCCTGAGCGGGCCTCCCTGGGCCTCGGGAGCATCTGCTTCAATGTGGCACCATCTCCAAGCTTCTGTCCAGGTCTGGGCCCAGGCCTCGCAGGCTGCGGGCCCCATCGTGGAGCCTTGGCAGAGGGTGGGGCCAGCCTGCTGGGCTGGGAAGGGCTGGTGACTATCAACAGGCCAAGGGGGTTAGAGATGAGCCACCAAAAAGGACATCGAGTGAGGTACCAGGACCTGGGTGAGAGCCAGCACAGGTCCTGGCCTGACGCAAATAAACAGGGAGCGTGTCTCTTTTCCTCCCATGTGAGCATGGACCTTTAGTGTTTGGTGTTTTCAGGGTGGGTATTAGGGACTGAATGATTGTGTCTCCCCAGAATTCATGTGCTGTGGCCCTACTGCACAATGTGATGGTATTTGGAGGTGGGGCCTTTGGGAGGTAATTAGGTTTAGACTAAGTCATGAAGGTGTGGACCCCATGATAAGATTATTGCCCTTATGAAACGTGGACAAGACATCAGAACTGCCTTGCTCCACCATGTGAGAACACAGTGAGAAGGAAACCAGGAAGAGAGCCCTCACTAGAACCCAACCTTGCTGGCACCCTGATCTCGGACTTCCACTGGAGGACTCTGAGCAGAGCAGTGACAGCGCCTCACCCATGTTTTGACAGGAGCACTTTTTGTTGAGAATGGAATGCAGGGCCAGGGGTGGAAGCAGGGAGGCCTGTAGGGAGGCTGGCACAGTGTGATCCAGGGGAGAGATGGCAGTGGGTGCCTGGACCAGGGAGGAGGAGGTGGAAGGAGTCAGATTTTGAAATATTTGCTGACCATTTGGATATGGAGTGAGAGAGAGGGGGAGTGAGGGAGTTTGTGGCATATGCAAATGGAATAATGGATTTCCACTGAGAGGTGGACGATGTAGGAAGAGCAGGCTTCCAGCCAAAAGACAGCATTTCCATCCTGGAAAGGAAAGGTTTGTGATGTCCATTAGAAATCCGAGTGAGGCTGTCGAGTGACCCTGGAGCTCAGGGGTGAGTCTGGCTGGAGAAATCAAGCTGGGAAGGTCAGCAGATGGAGCGCATTTAAAGTCACGAGACTGGATGATATCACAAGTGCAGGATTGTTGGTAGAAGAGAGAAGAGGCCCGAAGCTTCTATCCTGAGCTGGCCAATGTTAAACAGTGGGAGAGATGGGGAGGAACCGACAAGGATTCTGAAAAGACGGTACCAGGGAGGTGGGAGGAAAACCAGGAGGACGAGTTTGCTGGAAGCTAAGATATGTTTCAGGGAAGAAGCCTATTGCATTTTTCATTCCTCTGGCCACAGTGTTTGGTTCACACACATGACCCAAGTTGGTCTAATTGGAGCACATTCAGGGCTCTTAGTGAAATTATAAAGAATAAGAAACATACTCTCTTTTGCCTCATGGTTCTTAGCTGGGGGATGAGCCTGGAGCTGTTGGTAGCCATTTTACCCAGTGGAGTGAACAGCCAGCACAGAATCAAAACCGCAGAGACACAGAAGGAGACAGAGCTCTGATGACATCATCTCTGCCCTGGATCCAACCATGCCTGAAACACCTAGACTTTTAGTTTCCCACTTTTGCTTATGTCAGTTTGAACTGGATTTCTGAATTTGCAACCAAAAGTTTTGACCAAAGCAGTAATGTGCCCCTTCCCTAATACCATCCACATGGAAAACATGCCCCACTGCAATTGTGAGGCTCCCCTCCCCCATGTTGAAAACCTGTTCCATGTGGCACTGAGCCCTCTGTCATAGGGGCATCTTACAGTAGTCACTTTTATCTGAGGTTGAGCAAAGAGGGACTGAAGAGAAAGCAATGGAGAATCCCTGGAGAGGATTTTTTTTTGTTTGGTGGTTTATTATTTGCTTTGCTTTTTATTATTTAAAAAGTTCTTATTATTTTTTATTTTAAATATGTGTTAAATTGAAAATGTTTATTATTTTTATTATTATTTGCTTTATTGATTAGTTTTTTTAAAAAAGGGAGCAGGGCTTCCCTGGTGACACAGTGGTTAAGAATCCACCTACCAATGCAGGGGACACGGGTTCGAGCCCTGGTCTGGAAAGATCCCACATGCCGCGGAGCAACTAAGCCCGTGAGCCACAACTACTGAGCCTGTGTGCTGCAACTACTGAAGCCCTCATGCCTAGAGCCCGTGCCCCACAACAAGAGAAGCCACTGCAATGAGAAGCCTGCACACACGCAACGAAGAGTAGCCCCCACTCGCCGCAACTAGAGAAAGCTCACGCACAGCAAGAAAGACCCAATGCAGCCAAAAAAATAAAAATAAAAATAAATTTATATATTAAAAAAAAGGGCGGCATGACAGGATTGTACCTGTACTTTGGACCCCAATCGCTGTGATAAAGGTGAGCTGGAGGGGCTGAGGCTCCCTGCGTGGGGAGGGGTAATAGGAGGATGGGCCCCTGAACACGGGAATAAGCAGGGTGATGGGTTCAAGAGAAGTAGAAATCTTTAAGAGTTGTGACATATTGACCTGAGGGGATGTGTGGAGAATGGAATCAAGGACTCCTGTTTATTTTGTTTTTGTTTTGGCTAAAGCAACTGGGTGGACAGGGAAGAGCCACCGAGTCAGATAAAGGGTTGAGAGAAACCAGCCCTTGGAAGGGACAAATCCAGGCCCTGGCCCTGAGGCCCCCTCCCCAGATTATTAATCTCTTGCTGTATCTACATGTTTGCTTTTCTCTTAATATGATTTTAAAAAAATATTTATTTATTTATTATATATTTTTGGTTGCATTGGGTCTTTGTTGCCGTGCACGGGCTTTCGCTAGTTGTGGCGAGTGGGGGCTACTCTTCATTGCAGTGCATGGGCTTCTCATTGCAGTGGCTTCTCTTGTTGTGGAGCATGGGCTCTAGGCGTGCGGGCTCAGTAGTTGTGGCACACGGGCTCAGTAGTTGTGGCTTGTGGGCTCTAGAGTGCAGGCTCAGTAGTTGTGGTGCACGGGCTTAGTTGCTCCGCGGCAATGTGGGATCTTCCCAGACCAGGGCACAAACCCGTGTCCCCTGCATTGGCAGGTGGATTTTTAACCACTGTGCCACCAGGGAAGCCCTACATGTTTGCTCTTGAAGGGCATTTATTCCTCCATGCCTTGGAGTTACTTAATTCATTAGTTATTCATCATTTATGTCCTACTTCATTATGTTATGATTTTTAAAAATTAATTAATCAATTAATTAATTAATTTTTGACTGTGTTAACTAATTAATTAATTTTTGGCTTCCCTTATAACAGGGAAGCCCTGTTATAATCTTTACAGTTGTTAATTTGCATTTCATTTCCTGCAGTGACAAAAAAAATACCCTACCCATGAAAAATGTTATTGTTGTAAATATTAATACAAGTCACAAATGATCACCATCCAGACCCCATTTCACAGAGCAACAGCTCCCTTTGTCTGAAGCTGGGAGGATTCAGGGTAATTACCAAAAGCAAGAGCTCTGCATGCCCTGAAGCTGAACGAGCAGAACCATTCACAAGCCCTGAGATAATATTAAAAGAGGCAGAAAAAAACAGCACTTGTGGGGACTTCCCTGGTAGCGCAGTGGTTGAGAATCTGCCTGCCAATGCGGGGGACATGGGTTCGAACCCTGGTCTGGGAAGATCCCCCATGCCACGGAGCAGCTAGGCCCGTGCACCACAACTACTGAACCTGCTCTCTAGAGCCCGTGACCCACAACTACTGAGCTCATGTGCCACAACTACTGAAGCCCGCAGGCCTAGAGCCCATGCTCTGTAACAAGAGAAACCAGTGCAACAAGAAGCCCACGCACCGCAACGAAGAGTAGCCCCCACTCGCCGCAACTAGAGAAAGCCCTCGCGCAGCAACGAAGATCCAATGCAGCCAGAGGAAAAAAAAAAAAAGCACTTGTGGATGGCCACAACCCACTTGTGCACCTAGTGCCATTCCTGACATAGACCCCACGCTGCTGCACCTGAGTGGCTCAGAGGCGAGAGGGACAGATGGCTGCCTGCATGCCTTGGGGCTTGGGGAAAGCCCTTGTGTCCAGGAGGACAGTGGAGGAGCAAAGCCGAGGTGAGGTCCTTCCTGGAGGAGAGCCAGGGAGAAGGGGGCCCTGGGAGGGAAGGAGAGGGTGGGCGGTGGGTGAGCTGCTGCATGTACTCCAGCCCCAAGCCCCTCAATTCCTTCTATCCTGGTCCAGAGCAGGACTCTTGCTTTGTGTCTTTTTAAGGATGTTTGCACTGCAAAGAGTCATTTCTTTGCCCTGGAGACCAGAGATGACCAATACCCCCAGCCCCTGAATGAGCTGCCTCAACATCTAGACCTGGAAGGAAATGTCCATCACTCCTGAGAAAGTTCTGTGCCTCCCCCTGGACCCCCCAATCCCCCGCCCCTTAAGAAGCTCCAGAACAAATCTGGGGCAGCTGAGTGAGAGCTCTTCCCGGTGGGGCCCAGTGCTATGCTGGGAGGTTAAGGCTATGAAGGTCATCCCCACTGTGGTCTCTGCTCCAGAACATATCTGGGTCCCAGCTCTGACCACTGACTGGCCCCCACCTACACCTGACCCCAGGATGAGCTCCAACTCTGGTCACAGAGCTCTCTGGACCCCACCTCTGATTAAGCCCTTACTCTGGCCAGGTACTACTGCGCCAGTCACTGGTCCCAGAAAGAGTTCCAGTTCCACTCACTTCTCCCCTGTGTAGCCTTGGCTTTGATGGAACATAAATCTCCACTGTGCCACACACCAAGCTCATAACTGATCAGGCTGGGCCAGGGGCTGCTGGAAATCCCTCCCCTGGGAGCCGTCTCCCCACCATCCTCTTCGTGTGCCTCTCCACTTTTGCTGGTAACTTCAGTCCCTCTTCCTCCATAAAGTCTTCTCTAGTCAGTCCAGCCCTCATTGACCTCTCCTGCCATGGGCAACCAGGGGCCTGGACCTCCATGACTTTCTGGTTCTCCTGCTAATGTTAATATCATTTGCTGTTATTAACTAGGACTTAATAGGCGCCAGCCACTGTGCTGAATTCTTCACACCCCTTAGCACAGTTAATCCTCCCAATGGCCCAGGAGATGGAGACTAAGTTATGCCCTTTGTACAGAGGGGGAAACAGGCTCCAAGATGCAAATGAAGTTGCTCAAAATCACTCAACATGTAAATCACAAATCCCAAGGTTTGAATCAGGTACTCTAGCTATTTCTTTTCTTTAAAAAATTTTCTTCCTTCCTTCCTTTCTTTTTTTTTTTTCTGTTGAAAATTTTAAACCTACAGAAAAGTTGCAAGAACTACACTGTGCCGTGAACACCTGTGTATTCCTGTTAATATCTTCTTGCCCACTCCATTTTTCTCTCTTTATATACACACACAGAGTTTTCTTTTTTTGGTTGTCACTATGGACTCACGATTTTTTCCCCCATCAAATGTGCTAGAATTTCCACGATCATCATTACTCTTTTTCTTTTTTTTATGTTGAGGAAAGTTCCCTCTATGCCTACTTTCTGCAGGGTATTTATCATAAATGGGTGTTGAATTTTGCTGAAAGTTTTCTCTGCATCTATTGAGATGATCATATGGTTTTTCTCCTTCAGTTTGTTAATATGGTGTATCACGTTGATTGATTTGCATATATTGAAGAATCCTTGCATTCCTGGAATAAACCCCACTTGATCATGGTGTATGACCCTTTTAATGTGCTGTTGGATTCTGTTTGCTAGTATTTTGTTGAGGATTTTTGCATCTATGTTCATCAGTGATATTGGCCTGTAGTTTTCTTTCTTTGTGACATCCTTGTCTGGCTTTGGTATCAAGGTGATGGCGGCCTCGTAGAATGAGTTTGGGAGTGTTCCTCCCTCTGCTATATTTTAGAAGAGTTTGAGAAGGATAGGTGTTGGCTCTTCTCTAAATGTTTGATAGAATTCGCCTGTGAAGCCATCTGGTCCTGGGCTTTTGTTTGTTGGAAGATTTTTTATCACAGTTTCAATTTCAGTGCTTGTGATTGGTCTGTTCATATTTTCTATTTCTTCCTGATTCAGTCTTGGCAGGTTGTGCATTTCTAAGAATTTGTCCATTTCTTCCAGGTTGTCCATTTTATTGGCATAGAGTTGCTTGTAGTAATTTCTCATGATCTTTTGTATTTCTGCAGTGTCAGTTGTTACTTCTCCTATTTCATTTCTAATTCTATTGATTTGAGTCTTCTCCCTTTTTTTCTTGATGAGTCTGGCTAATGGTTTATCTACTTTGTTTATCTTCTCAAAGAACCAGCTTTTAGTTTTATTGATCTTTGCTATCGTTTCCTTCATTTCTTTTTCATTTATTTCTGATCTGATTTTTATGATTTCTTTCCTTCTGCTAACTTTGGGATGTTTTTGTTCTTCTTTCTCTAATTGCTTTAGGTGCAAGTTTAGGTTGTTTATTCGAGATGTTTCCTGTTTCTTAAGGTGGGATTGTATTGCTATAAACTTCCCTCTTAGAACTGCTTTTGCTGCATCCCATAGGTTTTGGGTCGTCGTGTCTCCATTGTCATTTGTTTCTAGGTATTTTTTGATTTCCTCTTTGATTTCTTCAGTGACCACTTCGTTATTAAGTAGTGTATTGTTTAGCCTCCATGTGTTTGTATTTTTTACAGATCTTTTCCTGTAATTGATATCTAGTCTCATAGCATTGTGGTCGGAAAAGATACTTGATACAATTTCAATTTTCTTAAATTTACCAAGGCTTGATTTGTGACCCAAGATATGATCTATCTTGGAGAATGTTCTATGAGCACTTGAGAAAAATGTGTATTCTGTTGTTTTTGGATGGAATGTCCTATAAATATCAATGAAGTCCATCTTGTTTACTGTATCATTTAAAGCTTGTGTTTTCTTATTTATTTTCATTTTGGATGATCTGTCCATTGGTGAAAGTGTGGTGTTAAAGTCCCCTATTTTGAATGTGTTACTGTCGATTTCCCCTTTTATGGATGTTAGTATTTGCCTTATGTATTGAGGTGCTCCTATGTTGGGTGCATAAATATTTACAATTGTTACATCTTCTTCTTGGATCGCTCCCTTGATCATTATGTAGTGTCCTTCTTTGTCTCTTCTAATAGTCTTTATTTTAAAGTCTATTTTGTCTGATATGAGAATTGCTACTCCGGCTTTCTTTTGGTTTCCATTTGAATGGAGTATCTTTTTCCATCCCCTTACTTTCAGTCTGTATGTGTCTCTAGGTCTGAAGTGGGTCTCTTGTAGACAGCATATATATGGGTCTTGTTTTTGTATCCATTCAGCCAGTCTCTGTCTTTTGGTCAGAGCATTTAGTCCATTTACATTTAAGGTAATTATCAATATGTATGTTCCTATTCCCCTTTTCTTTTTTTTTTTTTTTTTTAGATTTTTTTTAAATTTTATTTTACAAATTTAATCAGTTATACATATACATATGTTCCCATATCCCCTCCCTTTTGCGTCTCCCTCCCGCCCTCCCTATCCCACCCCTCCAGGCGGTCACAAAGAACCGAGCTGATCTCCCTGTGCTATGCGGCTGCTTCCCACTAGCTATCAACCTTACGTTTGGTAGTGTATATATGTCCATGCCGCTCTTTCACTTTGTCACAGCTTACCCTTCCCCCTCCCCATATCCTCAAGTCCATGCTTTAGTAGGTCTGTGTCTTTATTCCTGTCTTATCCCTATGTTCTTCATGACATTTTTTTTTCTTAAATTCCATATATATGTGTCAGCATACAGTATTTGTCTTTCTCTTTCTGACTTACTTCACTCTGTATGACAGACTCTAGGTCCATCCACCTCATTACAAATAGCTCAATTTCATTTCTTTTTATGGCTGAGTAATATTCCATTGTATATATGTGCCACATCTTCTTTACCCATTCATCCGATGATGGACACTTAGGTTGTTTCCATCTCTGCGCTATTGTAAATAGGGCTGCTATGAACATTTTGGTACATGTCTCTTTTTGAATTATGGTTTTCTCAGGGTATATGCCCAGTAGTGGGATTGCTGGGTCATATGGTAGTTCTATTTGTAGTTTTTTAAGGAACCTCCATACCGTTCTCCATAGTGGCTGTACCAATTCACATTCCCACCAGCAGTGCAAGAGTGTTCCCTTTTTTCCACACCCTCTCCAGCATTTATTGTTTCTAGATTTTTTGATGATGGCCATTCTGACTGGTGTGAGATGATATCTCATTGTAGTTTTGATTTGCATTTCTCTAATGAGTAAAGATGTTGAGCATCCTTTCATGTGTTTGTTGGCAGTCTGTATATCTTCTGTGGAGAAATGTCTATTTAGGTCTTCTGCCCATTTTTGGATTGGGTTGTTTGTTCTTTTGCTATTGAGCTGCATGAGCTGCTTATAAATTTTGGAGATTAATCCTTTGTCAGTTGCTTCATTTGCAAATATTTTCTCCCATTCTGAGGGTTGTCTTTTGGTCTTGTTTATGGTTTCCTTTGCTGTGCAAAAGCTTTTAAGTTTCATTAGGTCCCATGTGTTTATTTTTGTCTTTATTTCCATTTCTCTAGGAGGTGGGTCAAAAAAGATCTTGCTGTGATTTATGTCATAGAGTGTTCTGCCTATGTTTTCCTCTAGGAGTTTGATAGTGTCTGGCCTTACATTTAGGTCTTTAATCCATTTTGAGCTTATTTTTGTGTATGGTGTTAGGGAGTGATCTAATCTCATACTTTTACATGTCCCTGTCCAGTTTTCCCAGCACCACTTATTGAAGAGACTGTCCTTTCTCCACTGTACATTCCTGCCTCCTTTATCAAAGATAAGGTGACCATATGTCCGTGGGTTTATCTCTGGGCTTTCTATCCTGTTCCATTGATCTATCTTTCTGTTTTTGTGCCAGTACCATACTGTCTTGATTACTGTAGCTTTGTAGTATAGTCTGAAGTCAGGGAGCCTGATTCCTCCAGCTCCATTTTTCGTTCTCAAGATTGCTTTGGCTATTCGGGGTCTTTTGTGTTTCCATAAAAATTGTGAAATTTTTTGTTCTAGTTCTGTGAAAAATGCCATTGGTAGTTTGATAGGGATTGCATTGAATCTGTAGATTGCTTTGGGTAGTAGAGTCATTTTCACAATGTTGATTCTTCCAATCCAAGAACATGGTACATCTCTCCATCTATTTGTATCATCTTTAATTTCTTTCATCAGTGTCTTATAATTTTCTGCATACAGGTCTTTTGTCTCCTTAGGTAGGCTTATTCCTAGGTATCTTATTCTTTTTGTTGCAATGGTAAATGGGAGTGTTTCCTTGATTTCACTTTCAGATTTTTCATCATTAGTATATAGGAATGCCAGAGATTTCTGTGCATTAATTTTGTATCCTGCAACTTTACCAAATTCATTGATTAGCTCTAGTAGTTTTCTGGTAGCATCTTTAGGATTCTCTATGTATAGTATCATGTCATCTGCAAACAGTGACAGCTTTACTTCTTCTTTTCCCATTTGGATTCCTTTTATTTCCTTTTCTTCTCTGATTGCTGTGGCTAAAACTTCCAAAACTATGTTGAATAAGAGTGGTGAGAGTGGGCAACCTTGTCTTGTTCCTGATCTTAGTGGAAATGGTTTCAGTTTTTCACCATTGAGGACGATGCTGGCTGTGGGTTTGTCATATATGGCCTTTATTATGTTGAGGAAAGTTCCCTGTATGCCTACTTTCTGCAGGGTTTTTATCATAAATGGGTGTTGAATTTTGTCAAAAGCTTTCTCTGCATCTATTGAGATGATCATATGGTTTTTCTCTTTCAGTTTGTTAATATGGTGTATCACGTTGATTGATTTGCATATATTGAAGAACCCTTGCATTCCTGGAATAAACCCCACTTGATCATGGTGTATGATCCTTTTAATGTGCTGTTGGATTCTGTTTGCTAGTATTTTGTTGAGGATTTTTGCATCTATGTTCATCAGTGATATTGGCCTCTAGTTTTCTTTCTTTGTGACATCCTTGTCTGGTTTTGGTATCAAGGTGATGGTGGCCTCATAGAATGAGTTTGGGAGTGTTCCTCCCTCTGCTATATTTTGGAAGAGTTTCAGAAGGATAGGTGTTAGCTCTTCTCTAAATGCTTGATAGAATTCGCCTGTGAAGCCATCTGGTCCTGGGCTTTTGTTTGTTGGAAGATTTTTTATCACAGTTTCAATTTCAGTGCTTGTGATTGGTCTGTTCATATTTTCTATTTCTTCCTGATTCAGTCTTGGCAGGTTGTGCATTTCTAAGAATTTGTCCATTTCTTCCATGTTGTCCATTTTATTGGCATAGAGTTGCTTATAGTAATCTCTCATGATCTTTTGTATTTCTGCAGTGTCAGTTGTTACTTCTCCTTTTTCATTTCTAATTCTATTGATTTGAGTCTTCTCCCTTTTTTTCTTGATGAGTCTGGCTAATGGTTTATCAATTTTGTTTATCTTCTCAAAGAACCAGCTTTTAGTTTTATTGATCTTTGCTATCGTTTCCTTCATTTCTTTTTCATTTATTTCTGATCTGATCTTTATGATTTCCTTCCTTCTGCTAACTTTGGGATGTTTTCGTTCTTCTTTCTCTAATTGCTTTAGGTGCAAGGTTAGGTTGTTTATTCGAGATGTTTCCTGTTTCTTAAGG
Organism: Mesoplodon densirostris; assembly: GCF_025265405.1. Lineage (NCBI taxonomy): Eukaryota > Metazoa > Chordata > Mammalia > Artiodactyla > Ziphiidae > Mesoplodon > Mesoplodon densirostris. Next base: position 113,958,543 of record NC_082663.1, on the reverse strand, counting down.
TGGGATTGTATTGCCATAAACTTCCCTCTTAGAACTGCTTTTGCTGCATCCCATAGGTTTTGGGTCGTCGTGTCTCCATTGTCATTTGTTTCTAGGTATTTTTTAATTTCCTCTTTGATTTCTTCAGTGATCACTTCGTTATTAAGTAGTGTATTGTTTAGCCTCCATGTGTTTGTATGTTTTACAGCTCTTTTCCTGTAATTGATATCTAGTCTCATAGCACTGTGGTCGGAAAAGATACTTGATACAATTTCAATTTTCTTAAATTTACCAAGGCTTGATTTGTGACCCAAGATATGATCTATCCTGGAGAATGTTCCATGAGCACTTGAGAAAAATGTGTATTCTGTTGTTTTTGGATGGAATGTCCTATAAATATCAATTAAGTCCATCTTGTTTAATGTATCATTTAAAGCTTGTGTTTCCTTATTTATTTTCATTTTGGATGACCTGTCCATTGGTGAAAGTGGGGTGTTAAAGTCCCCTACTATGATTGTGTTACTGTCGATTTCTCCTTTTATGGCTGTTTATATTTCCCTTATGTATTGGGGTGCTCCTATGTTTGGTGCATAAATATTTACAATTGTTATATCTTCTTCTTGGATTGATCCCTTGATCATTATGTAGTGTCCTTCTTTGTCTCTTCTAGTAGTCTTTATTTTAAAGTCTATTTTGTCTGATATGAGAATTGCTACTCCAGCTTTCTTTTGGTTTCCATTTGCATGGAATATCTTTTTCCGTCCCCTTACTTTCAGTCTGTATGTGTCTCTAGGTCTGAAGTGGGTCTCTTGTAGACAGCATATATATGGGTCTTGTTTTTGTATCCATTCAGCTAGTCTGTGTCTTTTGGTGGGAGCATTTAGTCCATTTACATTTAAGGTAATTATTGATATGTATGTTCCTATTCCCATTTTCTTAATTGTTTTGGGTTCGTTATTGTAGTTCTTTTCCTTCTGTTGTGTTTCTTGCCTAGAGAAGTTCCTTTAGCATTTGTTGTAAAGCTGGTTTGGTGGTGCTGAACTCTCTCAGCTTTTGCTTGTCTGTAAACGTTTTAATTTCTCCATCAAATCTGAATGAGATCCTTGCTGGGTAGAGTAATCTTGGTTGCAGGTTTTTCTCCTTCATCACTTTAATTATGTCCTGCCACTCCCTTCTGGCTTGTAGAGTTTCTGCTGAGAGATCAGCTGTTATCCTGATGGGGATTCCCTTGTGTGTTATTTGTTGTTTTTGCCTTGCTGCTTTTAATATGATTTCTTTGTGTTTAATTTTTGACAGTTTGATTAATATGTGTCTTGGTGTATTTCTCCTTGGATTTTTCTGTATGGGACTCTCTGTGCCTCCTGGACTTGATTAACTATTTCCTTTCCCATATTAGGGAAGTTTTCAACTATAATCTCTTCAAATATTTTCTCAGTCCCTTTCTTTTTCTCTTCTTCTTCTGGAACCCCTATAATTCTAATGTTGGTGCGTTTAATGTTGTCCCAGAGGTCTCTGAGACTGTCCTCTGTTCTTTTCATTCTTTTTTCTTTATTTTGCTCTGCAGCAGTTATTTCCACTATTTTATCTTCCACCTCACTTATCCGTTCTTCTGCCTCAGTTATTCTGCTATTGATCCCATCTAGAGTATTTTTTATTTCATTTATTGTGTTTTTAATCGATGCTTGATTCATCTTTAGTTCTTCTAGGTCCTTGTTAACTGTTTCTTGCATTTTGTCTATTCTATTTCCAAGATTTTGGATCATCTTTACCATCATTATTCTGAATTCTTTTTCAGGTAGACTGCCTATTACCTCTTCATTTGTTAGGTCTGGTGGGTTTTTATCTTGCTCCTTCTCCTGCTGTGTGTTTTTCTGTCTTCTCATTTTGCTTATGTTACTGTGTTTGGGGTCTCCTTTTTGCAGGCTGCAGGTTCGTAGTTCCCGTTGTTTTTGGTGTCTGTCCCCAGTGGCTAAGGTTGGTTTAGTGGGTTGTGTAGGCTTCCTGGTGGAGGGGACTAGTGCCTGTGTTCTGGTGGATGAGGCTGGATCTTGTCTTTCTGGTGGGCAGGTCCACGTCTGGTGGTGTGTTTTGTGGTGTCTGCGGACTTTTTATGATTTTAGGCCACCTCTCTGCTAATGGGTGGCGTTGTGTTCCTGTCTTGCTAGTTGTTTGGCATAGGGTGTCCAGCACTGTAGCTTGCTGGTCGTTGAGTGAAGCTGGGTGCTGGTGTTGAGATGGAGATCTCTGGAAGATTTTCGCCATTTGATATTATGTGGAGCTGGGAGTTCTCTTGTGGACCAGTGTCCTGAAGTTGGCTCTCCCACCTCAGAGGCACAGCACTGACTCCTGGCTCCTCGATTTGGGATCCTATTCCCCTTTTCTTAATTGTTTTGGGTTCGTTATTGTAGGTCTTTTCCTTCTGTTGTGTTTCTTGCCTAGAGAAGTTCCTTTAGCATTTGTTGTAAAGCTGGTTTGGTGGTGCTGACCTCTCTCAGCTTTTGCTTGTCTGTAAACGTTTTAATTTCTCCATCAAATCTGAATGAGATCCTTGCTGGGTAGAGTAATCTTGGTTGCAGGTTTTTCTCCTTCATCACTGTAAATATGTCCTGCCAGTCCCTTCTGGCTTGCAGAGTTTCTGCTGAAAGATCAGCTGTTAACCTTATGGGGATTCCGTTCTGTGATATTTGTTGTTTTTCCCTTGCTGCTTTTAATATGTTTTCTTTGTATTTAATTTTTGCCAGTTTGATTAATATGTGTCTTGGCATGTTTCTCCTTGGATTTATCCTGTATGGGACTCTCTGTGCTTCCTGGACTTGATTAACTATTTCCTTTCCCATATTAGGGAAGTTTTCAACTATAATCTCTTCAAATATTTTCTCAATCCCTTTCTTTTTCTCTTCTTCTTTTGGAACCCCTATAAGTCAAATGTTGGTGTGTTTAATGTTGTCCCAGAGGTCTCTGAGACTGTCCTCAGTTCTTTTCATTGTTTTTCTTTATTCTGCTCTGCAGTAGTTATTTCCACTATTTTATCTTCCACCTCACTTATCAGTTCTTCTGCCTCAGTTATTCTGCTATTGATCCCATCTAGAGTATTTTTAATTTCATTTATTGTGTTGTTCATCATTGCTTGTTTCATCTTTAGTTCTTCTAGGTCCTTGTTAAATGTTCCTTGCATTTTGTCTATTGTATTTTTAGGATTTTGGATTATCTTTACTATCATTATTCTGAATTCTTTTTCAGGTAGACTGCCTATTTCCTCTTCATTTGTTAGGTCTGGTGGGTTTTTATCTTGCTCCTTCTCCTGCTGTGTGTTTTTCTGTCTTCTCATTTTACTTATCTTACTGTGTTTGGGGTCTCCTTTTTGCAGGCTGCAGGTTTGTAGTTCCCGTTGTTTTTGGTGTCTGTCCCCAGTGGCTAAGGTTGGTTCAGTGGGTTGTGTAGGCTTCCTGGTGGAGGGGACTAGTGCCTGTGTTCTGGTGGATGAGGCTGGATCTTGTCTTTCTGATGGGCAGGTCCACATCTGGTGGTGTGTTTTGGGGTGTCTGTGGACTTATTATGATTTTAGGCAGCTTCTCTGCTAATGGGTGGGGTTGTGTTCCTGTCTTGCTAGTTGTTTGGCATAGGGTGTCCAGCACTGTAGCTTGCTGGTTGTTGAGTGAAGCTGGGTGCTTGTGTTGAGATGGAGATCTCTGGGAGATTTTCGCTGTTTGATATTATGTGGAGCTGGGAGTTCTCTTGTGGACCAGTGTGCTGAAGTTGGCTCTCCCACCTCAGAGGCACAGCACTGACTCCTGGGTGCAGCACCAAGAGCCTTTCATCCACACGGCTCAGAATAAAAGGGAGAAAAAGTAGAAAGAAAATTAGTAGAAGTAGAAAGAAAGAAAGAAAGAAAAGAGGGAGGGAGGGAGGAAGGAGGGAAGGAAGGACAAAAAGAAAGAAAGAAGATAAGGTAAAATAAAATAAATGATGATGAAATATAATAAAGTTATTAAAATAAAAAATAAGTATTAAGAAAAAACAAACAAACAAACAAACAAAAAAATGGACGGATAGAACCCTGGGACAAATGGTGGAAGCAAAGCCATACAGACAAAATCTCACACAGAAGCATACACATACACACTCACAAAAAGAGGAGAAAGGGAAAAAATCATAAATCTTGCTCTCCAAGTCCACCTCCTCAATTTGGCATGATTCGTTGTCTAAAGGAGGGAAGGAAGGAAAGAAAGAAAGAAAGAAGGAAAGAAAGAAAGAGAAAGAAAGAAAGAAGATACAGTAAAATAAAATAAAGTAAGATAAAATAAAATAAAGTTATTAAAATAAAAAATAATTATGAAGAAAAAAATTAAAATAAAACAGACATATAGAACCCTAGGACAAATGGTGGAAGCAAAGCTGTACAGACAAAATCTCACACAGAAGCATACACATACATACTCACAAAAAGAGGAGAAAGGGAAAAAATAATAAATCTTGCTTTCCAAGTCCACTTCCTCAATTTGGGATGATTTGTTGTCTATTCAGGTATTCCACAGATGCAGGGTACATCAAGTTGATTGTGGAGCTTTAATCCGCTGCTTCTGAGCCTGCTGGGAGAGATTTCCCTTTCTCTTCTTTGTTCTCACAGCTCCCGGGTCTCAGCTTTGGGTTTGGCCCCGCCTCTGCGTGTAGGTCGCTGGAGGGCGTCTGTTCTTTGCTCAGACAGGATGGAGTTAAAGGAGCAGCCGCTTCGGGGCTCTGGCTCACTCAGGCCGAGGTGAGGGAGGGGTACATAGTGCAGGGCGAGCCTGCGGTGGCAGAGGCCGCCGTGACGTTGCACCAGCCCGAGGCGCGCCGTGCGTTCTCCTGGGGAAGCCATCCCTGGATCCCGGGACCCTGGCAGTGGCGGGCTTCACAGGCTCCCCGGAAGGGGGGCATGGACAGTGACCTGTGCTCGCACACAGGCCTCTTGGCAGTGGCAGCAGCAGCCTCAGCGTCTCACACCCATCTGTGGGGTCCATGATTTTAGCCGCGGCTCGCGCCCGTCTCTGGAGCTCCTTTAAGCGGCTTTTAATCCCCTCTCCTCGCGCACCAGGAAACAGAAGGAAGAAAAAGTCTCTTGCGTATTCGGCAGGTCCACACTTTTCCCCGGACTCCCTCCCGGCTAGCTGTGGCTCATTAGCCCCCTTCAGGCTGTGTTCATGCCGCCAACCCCAGTCCTCTCCCTGCGCTCCATCCGAAGTCCGAGCCTCAGCTCCCAGCCCTGCCTTCCCCGGCGGGCGAGCAGACAAGCCTCTCGGGCTGGGGAGTGCCAGTCGGCACCGATCCTCTGTGCGGGAATCTCTCCGCTTTGCCCTACCCAGGTACGTGGGGAGTTTCTTGCCTTTTGGGAGGTCTGGGGTCTTCTGCCAGCGTTCAGTAGGTGTTCTGTAGGAGTTGTTCCACGTGTAGATGTATTTCTGGTGTATCTGTGATAGGTGGTGGTGGAGGAAGGTGATCTCCACGTCTTACTCCTCTGCTACCTTCCTCCAAAGTCCTGGCTTTTTCTTGATCAGCCCTGAAACTCTCAAAAGTTCTGGAGGCTGGAAGTCTAAGATTAAGGTGTCAGCAGGTTTGGTTTCTCCTGAGGCCTCTCTCCTTGGCTTGTGGATGGCGGTCAGGTATCCTCACATGGCTTTTCCTCTGTGTCTTTGTGTTCCTGGTCTGTCTCTCATCATTACTCTTTTTGTTGCTAGATTTGTCCCAAATTTGACCCATGGGATCCCCTTTTAGCTGGTTATGTCTTTTTTTTTTTTAAATTTTATTTATTTATTTATGTCTGTGTTGGGTCTTCGTTTCTGTGCGAGGGCTTTCTCTAGTTGTGGCAAGTGGGGGCCACTCCTCATCGCGGTGCGCGGGCCTCTCACTATCGCGGCCTCTCTTGTTGCGGAGCACAGGCTCCAGACGCACAGGCTCAGTAATTGTGGCTCACGGGGCTAGCTGCTCCGCAGCATGTGGGATCTTCCCAGACCAGGGCTCGAACCCGTGTCCACTGCATTGGCAGGCAGATTCTCAACCACTGCGCCACCAGGGAAGCCCTGGTTATGTCTTTTAAACATGACCCCATTAAATCTTTGATCAGTCCCTTGCTTTCTGGTCCACGATATTTCAAGTCCACTTTGTACTTTCCCTGCTCTAGAAGTGGCATCAGCTGTTTTCTAAGAAGTCCTGGGTTATTATTTTTTTAATTAATTAGTCTCCTCACAGGCTGAGCATAGAGAATATGCCTACTTATTTATTTATTATTTCTTGTAGAGTGGGTCTCCTGGAGAGATCTTTTGTAATCTGTTGGTCACTATCTGAAGGTGATGTCTGTAGTGATGACGGTCAGGAGAAATGGAGATGACCTTAGGGTAGTAACAAATCATCATCCAGAATGCTAAGCATGGACTAGGGTATGCGCAAAGCAAAGGCACTGAGTAGGCTGAAAAGGGCCCCCCAAAAGATATGTCTATATTCTGGAACCTGTGATGTGACCTTATTTGGAAAAAAGGATCTTTGCAGATGTGGTTGAGTTAAAGATCTTGAGAGTATCCTGGACTACCTGGGCCCTAAATCCAATAAGAAGTGTCCTCATAAGAGCTAGAGAAGATACAGAGAAGGCCATGTAAAGACAGAGGCAGAGATTATTGTTTTGCAGCCACAGGCCAGGGAAGGCCTGGAGCCACCAGAAGCTGGAAGAGGCAGGAAGGACCCTCCCCTTTCCTTCTGAGAGAGCCCGGCCCTATCAACACCTTGATTCTGGACTTCTGGCCTCCAGAACTGTGAGCAAATAAATTCCTGTTGTTTTAAGCCACTCAGTTTGTGGTTCTTGGTTAAGACAGCTCTAGGAAACTCATGTGGCACCAAGAAAAAATTTACCTGAAAAATCATCTAAGTATTTATCATGGGAGAAATCAGAGTGGTATTAGATCATCTTATAGTTTGGTATGGTGTGCTTTGTTTTTATCTGGAACCACTGCTTGAGTCCTCTAGGTCTCGACTGATCCAGCTCTGCCCTGTGTTCCTGATGGCTGTGGCCGTGGCTCTGTGGTGTTTGCTGTGGTCTGATGCACTCCCCCAGATGTGTGTTGGCCGCCTCTGGGCCGTGCGTCCAGGTGTCTGCAGGCTGCCTCCCCCAGGGCGCTGCCAGTGCGGCCTGATGGTCCTCCCCAGTGCAGAAGGGTGCCTGACTGCATCCCTCATATGCCTCCCCCATTCCGTGATGTGTGCACCCTGGGCCACACGACTGGAGCCCAGAGCAACACTGAGGTGACACACCAACATGCTAGTCTGGAACCACTGTCATTGTAGCTGTGAATTCCCCCAGTAATTCTGAATCTGATGGGCTGGGGAGCAGCCCCCAGAGTGCAGGCTCAGGCCAAACCACAAAGCCAGGTGGGGGCTGGAGAGGCCAGGGGGTCTGAGAGAGAGCCTGACGCTATAAGGCTTGGAGGCCCCGAGCCTGTTTGATGAGGGGCGTCTGCTGGAGGGCCTGGCATGAGCCCCGAAGAGCTGAGAAGCAGGCTGGTGGCAAACACAACCTGGTGGCTGCCAGGTGACCCAGGGAAGGGATGGGTTGTATGGGGTTGGCTTCTCTCTCAGACAAACTAAAGCTACTCCTCTCTTGAGATGTGCCTAACTGCAGGCTTTGCTGAGTAGTTTTGCACCCTGAGTGGTTTGGAGCTTTTGAGAAGGTGGATCCTCAGAGGTGAACCAGATCAGGATGCCTAAGCTGAGCCTCGTGGCCTGGGCCCTGGGGAGGAGGGGACTGCAGAGCAGTGTTTCTGCAGAAGCCCTCACCCCAATCCCTGGGATGCTTAGAACCTTGGCCTTCTGACTAGAGAAGGCCAGGAGGAAATGACCTTGGGCCTGAGCTGAGCCCTCTAGATCTGAAATAGGGACACCACTCTGACACTCCTGATCACCACTAATGGCCAAACCAAACCATAAATTCTGATTAGGGAAAGACGCTGGTTAGCAGTGACATACAAAAAGTTTGTGATTAGTGAACTGTAAAAGCTAACATGACATGCTCGTAATTGGGATGTATTTACTGTGCAAAAAAATGTCACACTGCCATTCGGGCAAAGTGACTTTGAGGGAACTTTCTAAAGGAGTCCAACACAACTTCCCTCTTTTGCTTACCAAACAGCAATAACCATTATTGATGGTGCTTTTCAAATGGCAGCTACAGAGAGAGGGGGCTGTGATTTCTTGTCAGAACTGTTTTATGGTGTCGTATTTTCTGGGTGTTTAAGAAGTCCTGTTCATTTGTAGCATTATCCTGGGTGATTTATGGACCCTCAAAAAGCTTACTTCATTTCGATGTTTTAGGCATTTCGCTTTTTTACAACAAACCTTCTTCCAATATAATCAATGGAGGTTTCTCCTTCTGGCCTGTGAGGGGAGTGCCGTGTGGGTTTATAGCAAAATCAATAGGAGGATAAATGGACAGCAAAGAAAGTCCATTGTTAGGGTGGAAAGAGGCTTGAAAGTCCCCGGCCCCATGGTACAGCCATCAGCAGGCACTGGTCTGGAGGCTGGCCTTGCTGAATGCGGTTGCAGGAAGTTGTTCTGGCTGACCAGCCCAGGGGGACACTGGGGACAGCACAGCCAGGCAGTGGGGAGAGGGCTCAGACACACTTTAATTAAATAAGTTTATTTATAAGCGACCCCCCCCTCAAGTCTCATGAATGTTTGATGCTGTTTGAATGTGTTTTCTAATTAAAGTAAAAAATGATTCCCAAACACATCAGTGTTCCAACTGATGAGAAGGGGATGAGAAAGCAGATGAGTAGCTCACAGATGGGTCTAATGTCCTCTGAAGGAGACCTTGCAGCTGCAGAGGCCCCTGGAGGAACCCTGGATCCACTTGCTAACCCTTGTCCCCCAGTCCTTGCCAGGAAAGTCCTTGGGTTTTCTCTGGAGACATGGAGGGGTACCACAGTAGGCCGCTGCTTCCAGAGGAGCTTGGAGGTGGGGGAGTATGGAGCACCAGGATGGGGTCCATCAGGAGGTAAATGAGGCCATTTAAGACAGATATGAGTTTGCTTTTATAGGAGAAGGAAAACTTACAATCCTCTTGAGGCCCCTTGGTGGAACACGGTAAATATTAAATTAATGAGCAAACAAAGAAAGTTCTGGCTGGAAGTAGAATCCAGCTCCAGGCAGAATAGACAGGTAGAGGGATACCTCCCTGCCCTGGGCAGCCTCATGGTGCAGACAGTAGCTCTCTGTCCTATCTGCTGGCCTTACTTTCATTCACTCATGCATTCATTCATCGATCACCTAGCATGGGCCAGGGCCGGCCCAGGGCCTGCAGGCACAGTGGTGCCTGGGACAGGTAGGCTCTGGCCCTTAGGGAGCTCATAGTCTGGTGCAGTAGATTCATATATCACTACCAATGATCAGTGTCATGAAGGAAAAGAACCCAGTCAGCTCCCCAGCTCTCTAAAGTACTCCCACTACCCTCAGGCCAGAGAGAACAACCTGTTCCTTGTGCTTGATGGATTTGGTTCCGGCCTCAGGCCTTTATTTAAGTAATCCTCCATCCCCATAATCCTTTCAAGGAAGGTCACAGAACGCTCAGGGCCACCCCTTCATCCTTTTCTGCCCCATCTCCCCCGGACAGTTTAATTTGAGCAGGCAGAGGTCTTGTGAGGTTTAGCTCCACGCTGGTCCTTGTGCTGGGCATGGAGAAGTCAGCCATTAACTCCCAGAAACAGTTCCTTTCCTCCAAAAATTTACACCCTCATCTTTGTGCCAGGCACCGTTCAGCATTTGATTATCTCCTGCCTTGGTCTGGTGCCTGCTCATTTCACACATTAGAGTTCCAATATATCTTGGGGTTCCTAGAGTCTGGGGCCTCACTGCCCCCTTGGTGGTCCCCTGTAGCACATCTGAACACAGTTCCAGACTCAGCTGGGGCTCCGGCTCAACTTGTTCTGGCTCCCCCGGGAGACTCATTACCTGTTCTAAATTACAGTGACTCTCTCTATCACTAGCCCACACAACTAAGCCTAAGCTGCATGTGGCAGAGATGGCTGGCTCCCTAAGAAAATCCATCGTCTCCTGGCCATAGCGAAGAGTAGTATCTGGGAAGCCCATCCAGGGACATTTTCTAGCCACATCCCCGCTTCCCTACCCCCATCCCATGCATCTAAGCATGACTGTGTGACTAGTTTTTTTTGTGACCAATTTTTTTTTTTTTTTTTTTTTTTTTTTTTTGCGGTACGTGGGCCTCTCACTGTTGTGGTCTCTCCCGTTGTGGAGCACAGGCTCCGGACGCGCAGGCTCAGCGGACATGGCTCACGGGCCCAGCCGCTCCGCGGCATGTGGGATCTTCCCAGACCAGGGCACGAACCCATGTCCCCTGCATCGGCAGGCGGACTCTCAACCACTGTGCCACCAGGGAAGCCCCAATTTTTTTTTAAACATCTTTATTGGAGTATAATTGCTTTATAATGGTGTGTTAGTTTCTGCTTTATAACAAAGTGAATCAGCTATATGTATACATACCGAGCTGATCCCCCCTGTGCTATGCGGCTGCTTTCCACTAGCTATCTATTTTAAATTTGGTAGTATATATATGTCCATGCCACTCTCTCACTTTGTCCCAGCTTACCCTTCCACCTCCCCGTGTCCTCAAGTCCATTCTCTACATCTACGTCTTTATTCCTGTCCTGCCCCTATGTTCTTCAGAACCATTTATGTGTATCATTATTTTTTTTAACATCTTTATTGGAGTATAATTGCTTTACAATGGTGTGTTAGTTTCTGTTTATATCAAAGTGAATCAGCTATACATATACATATATCCCCATATCTCCTCCCTCTTGCGTCTCCCTCCCACTCTCCCTATTCCACCCCTCTAGGTGGCCACAAAGCACCGAGCTGATCTCCCTGTGCTATGTGGCTGTTTCCCACTAGCTATCGGTATTACATTTGGTAGTGTATATATGTCCATGCCACTCTCTCACTTTGTCACAGCTTACCCTTCCCCCTCCCCGTGTCCTCAAGTCCATTCTCTAGTAGGTCTGTGTCTTTACTCCCGTCTTGCACCTAGGTTCTTCATGACCACTTTTTTTTTTTTTTTTTAGATTCCATATATATGTGTTACCATATGGTATTTGTCCTTCTCTTTCTGACTTACTTCACTCTGTATGACAGACTCTAGGTCCATCCACCTCACTACAAATAACTCAATTTCATTTCTTTTTATGGCTGAGTAATATTCCATTGTATATATGTGCCACATCTTCTTTATCCATTCATCTGTTGATGGACACTTAGGTTGCTTCCATGTCCTGGCTATTTTAAATAGAGCTGCAATGAACATTGTGGTATATGACTCTTTTTGAATTATGGTTTCCTCAGGGTATATTGTGACCAATTTTTGACAATAGAATGTGAATGGAAGAGATGTATGTTGCTTCAAGGCCCAGATTCTTTGTCCTTTTGGCCCAGATTCTTTGTCCTTTTATCAGCTGTATGAAGATGACCAAAGGCCGTAAGAGATGGTAGAGCCACAGAAATGAAAATCTTGGGGCCCTGAATCACTGTGTAGAGGATGCTGTCCACCTGCCTGGGACACTTGCTTTAAACTGTTTTGTAAGCAGGAAATAAACTACTATTAAGTAAGCCAAACCCCCCCCCCCCATATATTTAGGACTACTTGTTGGATGCCCCCACCCCGTTTCCAGACCCCACCAGGCTCTGCTTTCTTGGCCACTTACTCATCTCTCTCAGTCTTTTGCTTATGAGGGAAAATTGTGCCTTTGGCCAGAGCGTGTCTCAGAAATCACCATGGTTTGCTTGTTTGTGTTGTTTTTGAACTTTATATTATGAAGATATATATACAGAAAAGTAGAAGGAATATTATAATGGGCATATATAGTATAATGTATATTATAGCAGTCTAATGGACACCCTTATGCCTATCACCTGCATTGAACTACTGTTTACATCCTGTTATATTTGCTTCATCTGGTTTTTACTTCTGAAGTATTTAAAAATCAATTACAGACACTATTACATTTCACCCATAACTATTGCAATATGCAACTCCAAAAAATAAGATAATACTGACACATAATCATAATGCCATTATATTAGTTAGGGTTCTCCAGAGAAATAGAACCAACAGGATGTATGTAGATACATAGAAAGAGATTTATTATAAGGAATTGGCTCATGTGATTACAGAGGCTGAGAAGTCCAAAGATTTGCATTTGGCAAGCTGGAGGCCCAGAAGAGCTGACGGTGTAGTTCCAGCCTGAAAGCCAGCAGCCTCGAGACCCAGGAATTGCCGATGGTTCGGTACAGTGTCCCAGCTCAAGCAGTCAGGCAGGAGGCATTCCCTGTTACTAGTGGGAGGGTCAGCCTGTCAGCCTTTTTGTTCTATTCAGGCCTTCAACTGAGCAGGTGAGTCCCACCCACATGAGAGAGGGCAGTCTGCTTTACTCAGTCTACCTAGTCAAATGTTAATCTCATCCAAAAAACCCTCCCAGACACACTCAGAATAACGTTTGACCAAATGTCTGTGGCCCAGTCAAGTTGACACATGAAATTAACCATCACAGTAATTATTGTACCTAACAAAGTTAACAGTTCCCTGACACCATCCAGTACCCTGTCTATATTCAGATTTCCCCAAATATGACATACAGAATTGTTTCTTCAGACTAATATCCAATGAAAGACAAAGCATTCCATTCAGCTGTTTCCTGTGACCCTTTGAGAAACCCAGCAGCCAGGGTCCATGACTCCTCTTGGCTTGGGTGAGGGGGGACTCTTTGGATGTGGAGTTGGGCTGCAGGTCTGAGCAGATAATTATTCATTACTGAGAACAAGTGCAAGTGAAGCATCATCATGCTCAGAGCTCCATCTCTGGTAATTTATGGGCCCCAGCCATCAAGCACTTATGTCTCTAAGTGCTTTACATTGTTAATTAGATATACTCGGGAACCCCAGCAAGGGCGAGTCATCGCTGCCAGGGTAACCTCCAGCAGCGCATGAGTGGCTGAGCTGCCCACTCAAGGTCACCAAGCAGGTCTGGGCCTGAGTGTGGACCTCTGCCCCAAGAACAGTGTTCTGGACTCCTCTCCAAGGCTAGAAGCCAAAGTCCAACCAGACAGGGGCTGGGCACCAGCCAGGCCTGGCCCAACATTCCCAGGCCCAGGATGATTAAGCCTTCTTCCCTGCAGGGAAAGTGGTAGGACAGCAGCCCAGGGCACCCAGAGGCAAGCGTAGGTTCCCAACAGGCAGGACACTAAACATTGTAAATCAGATCACATTTTAAATGCATTAGGGAAGTTTGCTCAAACTCCAGGCGAGTGCTTTCCCGAAGTAAAAGATCCTTTCCTTATGTGGATAATTTGTCCCTGAACTATCAGGTTTCTGTGAACTGGGTTTTCTGAAAATGACCATAGAAGCCCAGGAGTTAAAATGGCGGGTCACTGGGTTCCAGACTCTGCCTCACCACAGGTGGCTTGCCCGTACAAGCCTCATATATAAAATGGGGATTATAACAGTGTCCACCTCAAAGGGCGGTTAAGACGATTATATAAGATAATGCTCAACTTAGTGGCTGGCACATTACAAACAATAAATGTTGCCTAGCTTTCTTGTTATCATTTTGTTATTATCTATTGGCCAGACAAACAGATAGATGATCACACAAACAAAACTGCACAGAATTTAGTTCAGGTCCCAGGTTTCCTATCGGCCACCGGACTGTACTAAAACCTGGAAGACGTCTTCAGGGCACGATGACCACTAGTGTGGGTTCCTGGTGGGGCAGGGATGCAGAACAAGTTGGGATGATTAAAGCCTGGGGAGTGTGTTTGGGCTGATCTATACATTGTCCAACACAAAGCTCCAGAAAAATCCCAAGGTTCATCCAGGACTGGACTGTCTGAGGCTAGCCCAGGACTGAGGCTTGGCCATGTTGCTTAGTCTCCCTTACACCTTAGTTTTCTTGTCTGTCAAATGAGGGTAATAATGTCTACCTCCTGGCATGATAAGGCCAGAATGGGATTCAGTGGAGAAGGTGTTTTGCTCAGGGACTGGCATAGGTGGTCTGGAGTAGCCGCTTGTCGTGCTAACTTAAGTCCTAAACACTCCTTGAGGGCATCTCCTAGAGGTGGCAGCCACCCCCATGAGCCAGAATGCTGGAGTATCCGGGCTTCCACCACCAGGTCCAGGGCCTGTCCACATATTCCAGCTCAGGAGTGGAGAATCTCTCTTGGAGCTCCCTCTTGCTGGGGCAAGTGGCCCTCTGGCTCTAGATGTGCCCGGCTGCCCAGGCCCCTCTGCGAGCAGCAGTTCTGCATGCCCCTGCTTGCCGTTCACAGCCAGCTGCCTCTGCTTCCCTTGCCACATTATTTTTCAAAGTGATGACCCAATGAAGCAATTACTGTTCCAATCGGGAGGAAGATCTCTCCAGCCTGCAGCCAAGCACGGCATCTATAGCATCTGTTACTCTCCTCACTTCTTTCTCCGCCTCGCCAGAGACCTCTCTATGTTCATGCCCACTGAGGGCCTCTAAAGGCTCCAACAGCAAGGCCAAGCCACCCTCTGAGTGGACACTTTTCCTAAGAAAGGGGGCTCCACGTTATCCCAAGAGCCTTTGTGAAGAGCCTTTGTTTGGTTCCACCCATGGTATTTGGATTCTAGGAGATTTTTCCCCCTTGGAGAGCAAACAATTAAAATTGCACTTTGTTTATAGATATGGTATGACTGCAGTCTAGAAAGTTTAATCGTGGAAGAGTAGTTCCACAACGCTTGGCCAGGCATTGGTGGTCTATGAAAAGACTGCTTGCTCCAAGGTGCCGTCAAGAAAAAATAATTGTGGAGCAGACGGAAATAAGATGAGGATCCTAGAAGTTGTGTCTGCACGGATTCCACTTCTGCACAGTGTGTAGACGCTGCCACTGAAGACGCATGGATCATCTCACCTGGTGCAGGCGGAGTCCCAGCCTGAAACTGTGGAGAGCAGGGCTGTCAGGCATCCCACCTTCAGGGGGACTGTTAACTGCAGGGGTGGGACCTTGCACTTGGAAACAGGCAGTGGGCTGGCAGGACGACTGATGTGTCACCTTCCTCCTGAGGCCTCTACTCTCATCCCCACCTTCCCCCAGAAGCGTCCCTCCAAGGTGCTCAGCTGGCTCTGCCTCAAACAATCGTTCCTGGACCCCCAGGCCCCCTGAGAAGGCTTCTCCAGGTAAAGGAACAGGGGACGACTGTGCCGGGTACACTACTCTGTCCAGCTGCCACAGGAAGTTCCCGAAGGCTGTGTGTGCTGTGACCCTGCGAGCCTCAGCCATTTCTGTATGAATATGGACCAACCTAGGACTTGGGGCGGCAGGACCCTTGCTCCAGCCTGGCTGGGGTTATGTGCAGATACTCTCCAGTCTCAGAAGAGGTTATAAATCTATGTGGCTACAGGTCTCTTTGCTGGGAAGGGGGACTGAGAGGGACATTTCCTGACACAGCAGAACCTCTCCCAGCTGCCCCATCTGAGGCACCCAGTTGCCCACCACGTGGGATGCAATGGGCACCGAGGCCTACAGGCAAATCCCAAACGCTGCAGTTAGGATACCCCCTTCTTGCAAAGGGCCCAGGCTCAGAGCTGCTAGGACAATGATTTTTTTTTTTTTTTTGCGGTACGCGGGCCTCTCACTGTTGTGGCCTCTCCTGTTGCAGAGCACAGGCTCCGGACGCGCAGGCTCAGCAGCCATGGCTCATGGGGCCAGCCGCTCCACGGCATGTGGGATCCTCCCGGACCGGGGCACGAACCCGTATCCCCTGCATTGGCAGGCGGACTCCCAAGCACTGTGCCACCAGGGAAGCCCAATGATGTATTTTTGAATACCAGTGCCCAGTGTCCCTGCGGGACGACTCAGAACTGCGCTCTCCCAAATCAGAAGCAACGGCAGTGCAACTGTCATCACATTTTTGTTATTCTCTGCCTGCATTTACATAACGTTTCTGCAAAGTGCTTTATAATCATTTCATTAGTCATTCATTTGCTTAATTGCATAGCCTTCAACTCAATTAGAAATTCTGACTTTAAATTCAAGTTTCCACTACCACAAGTTTTAATTCAGAAAACCTTTTTTTTTTTTAAATAGGTGGAAACATTTCCAAATTTTGAGCCCCATCCCATAAGCAGTGACTGTTTCTGGAGTATAGAGGGAAAGACATTTAGAAGTGGTGGCAGTGGTGGCCTGGTTTTAAGGTCTAATTTAGAATGGCAGAGGACCCTTGCCCACCATCTTGAAACAGGAGGAGCGCCAGGTTGAGCACTAACGTGGCAGCTGGACAGAGTGATTGCTAAAGCAGACTCAAAGGACCTCAAATCATGATGCTTAAGAACCTGTGGTTTATTGCAGGACAAGGATACAATACAGCACTGGCACACAAAAAGGAATTGTGTCCCTGCCAAAGGCTGCCTTGAGGTATCGCCCAGTGAGGCCAAGTTTGGGCTCCAATTGTCCTCTCTGTGAAGGGTCATACTAGATGCACTTCCTCTCTTGGATCAGGAATCTCCAACACGTGCATGGAACACCTTGAATTGGGAAGCCCGAAATGGAGTCTTGGCCAGGACTCCTTATCCCCTGCTGGTCCCATAGGCATATTTCTTGCTGCAGTACTGGCCTAATGTCAGAGCCTTTGGGGTCTCATTGAGACTAGGTGCAAATCATCAATCTCGCCGTTCTCAATAAACAATGCTGTCTACCCGGTATAAAGTGCCTTGAAACTCCTCAGACCCGTGGTTGCAAAGCAATACTGTTAATCAGTGAATTTCCCACGCTGATCACGGGGGCAGCGCTGTGCAGGTACATCTCTTGTTTCTGTAACACAGCTCAGCCCAATACCAGGCCTGCTGGAATTAACCCTCCCAGTTCAGCTCAGGGAGTATGCGTTACCAAGAATGAAGAGGGAGTAGAACCCACCCGGTCTGCCAGCCTGGGGGAGTCCCCTGGCGGAAGCCACAGGGCTCAGCCTGCTGGTGGACAGGGCTCCCTGACCCTGACCATGGCCACAGCCCCTAGTGGCTGCAGGCCTCCAGCCTCTCTCCCCTCCCATCCATTCTCCATTGGCCACCCAAGCCCTGCTCTGGAGCATGCAGTTTTGGTCATGTCCTGACTCAAGTGACTCCCTTTCATCGAGCCCTTCCCTGCACCCCTTATTTAAAATTGCACCCCCTCCTCACACTCCCTATTCCACTTCCCCGCTATATTTCTCTTTTTCATGTGTAACCCACATATCTTGCTTATTGTTGTCTTTCCCACTAGAGTGCAGGCGCCATGAGGCAGGGGTTTTGCATCTGGGTGTTCACTGCATCTCTGTGCTTAAGTCAGTGAGTGCCTGGCATGGACTATCTCTAAGTTGATGCCTCACACCCCACATTCGTTACCCCTGGTTTTCAGAATCCTGGCCTGGGCCCTCTCTCGCTTGGCCCAGGCTGCCTTTTTGGTCTTCTCTCCCATAGCTTCCTCCATCCCACCCTGTCATTGCCACCAACCTCCTCCTGGTCCTTTAACCCCTCCCACCTCACACATGTTGTGCCCCTGCCTGGATTCCCGCCTATTCTTCACCTTCCGGTCACCCCCAGTGTCACTGTCTCCAAGCCTGTTCCCCCAGCTCCTATCCATCTTTCAAGCTCTGGTTGAAATGGCACTTCCTCCCAGATGCCCATCCCTACCCTGATTCCCCCAGACCAAACCCGCTGTCATAGCACCTTGTGCTCGCCCTGCAGCCCAGCCCTGCTCCTGTGGCCTAATGTTCTGTCTGTGACCACCCGCCTGCTGGACTGTGAAGCCTCCAGGGAAAGGTGAAGAGAATTTCTGTGGCTGCTGCCATGGCCACCACCATCAGGTGCCAGGTTTTGAGTGGAGGGCCTGACGTGATGATCTCATTTGATTTCCCAAACTCCCCACGAGGTAGGTATGTGACTAGCCTCATTTTATGGAGGAGGAAACTGAGGCACAGAGATGCCAAGAACCTCACTGGGTGTCACACAGCTAGTAAGGGGTGGAGCCAAAAGTCAGATCCAGGTCTGACTCCAAAAACTTGTGCTCTTAACCACTCCCATCCCACTCCTCCTCCCCCAGCTTGCTGATATTTTTTAAAATTTATTTTTATTTTAAAATTAAAAAAATTATTTTAAAATTTTATGTTAAAAATTTTTTTAACTTTATACTGGAGTATAGTTGATTAACAATGTTGTGTTAGTTTCAGGTGTACAGCAAAGTCATCCAGTTATACATATACGTGTATCTATTCTTTTTCAAGTTCTTTTCCCATTTAGGTTATTCCAGAATATTGAGCAGAGTTCCCTGTGCTATACAGTAGGTCCTTGTTGGTTGGTTATCTATTTTAAATATTTGCTGCTGTTTTTATTCACCATGATGTTGGGGGAAATATCACCCTTCCACACCTCTCGTTTCCCTTGACGGCTCCTGACTCCTTGCCCCACCCCTTGCTGTGCCTGGTTGACAGGTTTGGGGAAGGAAGTGGGTGTGCCTGCCCTGCCCCTTTCCTTTGTCTTGGTCCTGGGAGCCAGGGCTCCCCAGACAGCACGTACTCCTAACTGCTGTCAGTCCTGTGGTGTGTCCCCACCTGACAGGGTGGGAAAGCCTACATATTTTTGAGGTCGAGTATCAGAGAGCTACATGCCCTCAGATACAATTCAACTGAGGAAATGAATTCCTCAATTCAGCCTGTTCAGAAATCAAGGCAGCCTTTTAGTCTCCCCCCCTCCCTTAATATCTTGTTTGTCAGTTGGCTCAGATTCAGGTGGAGAAGGGGGTAGTTATTTACCAGGTCCCTGAATGGAACTGAGGTAGGAGAAGTGAGTGTGAGGAATGGAAGGCTTGGTGGGGGACAAGGGGTGCTGGGCAGAGGAGGGTGGACCAGGCTCTTTGCACAGAACGGAGATGTTCTCCAGACATAAGGAGAGCCCTGGGACAAAGCGGAAGCTACAGTAACCGTGCGGGATGATGGTCCTGGGCCCCAGGTGATCCCATGCTGGGGCTTAATGAGATCAGGGTTAAGGGAGAAGGTGGTCCTTTCAGTGCAGCTCCCAGCCCAGCATTCTGAAGATGACTTTGTGCCTCTCCCGTTGGCCTGGCCTCCATGTGGCTAGCATCCTTCTGGCCCACAGCCAGTCTGCAAAGAGTGTGTGGTCTTTGGGGTCAGGCGGAAGTTCTCCGGGCTTTCCTCTGTGCCCCGCGCTTGCTCCGTGCTCAGGCCCGGCCTCGCTGTTTTCCAGCCAGCTCACCCACGCTCAGCACTCCCGGCAGCTCCTGCCTGTGGGGCTGTTTGGAGCTCCCACGGCTGCGTCTCGCCTCATGGCCCCCTTGCCTCCCCTGAGAGCAGGGTCTCTAGCTCACCAGCCTGGCTGCAGTTGGCTGGGTCGTCCTTGGTATGCTGTCACACGGAGCCCGGAGCAGGCAGCCTGAGGTAAGGATGCTCCCCGCCCCGGGCATGGCTGCTCAGAGCTGAGCACTCAAGGGCTGCGTGGCGTTCTCTCCGTCAACTTTAGCTTCTGAGTCTGGGTGGTCTGCCCCTGGGGCTTGGCAGGTGGGAAAGTACAGAGGCTCAGGGTGTCCACGGCTCAGCCAGAGCCCTCAGCAACCTCCCTCTTTCCCACTTTTCTGTCTAAGAATATCAGCCAACTTTTAGTGAGGCTTATTGTGTGCAAAGTGCCTTATGCACAGCACCTGATTCCATTCTCACAGCCTCTTTCCCCACTACAGCTGGGGCCGGAGAGGCCAGGCCTGAGGGCCCAGCAGGTGCTGCAGCTGATGCTCATTTCTCTTTCTCCGCCCTTTCTCTACCAGGGCCCGTGCTTCTCCCATCAGGCCCTTCCACCTCCTATTGTGGTCAGATGTGCATGAGCCCTGGGAGGCCCGACTTGGAGCCCAGGTGTGCCTGCCTGTGGAAAGTTCTGGTCAGGGCCGAGCTCACTAGGGTCTCTGTTCTTTTTCTTTGTGGCGGATGTCTGCCCCTTGCTGGATACATGATCCTTAAACTGTCACTCTGTACTTACCCCTGTAGCCCACTGAGCTGGGAGAGGAGACCAGGCAGTACTGGTCACGGCCCCTTGGGGCACCTGGTATCTATCAGGGCAAGACAGGAAATTCGTTACATTTCAGTAGCTTAGACCAATAATGTTATAAAGTTTATTTCTTGCTTACACCTAGTCTAGTTGGGCTGACCCTGGTCAGGCAGCTGATGCAGTGATTCAGGGACTCAGGCCCCCTCCATGTCATGACTCTGCTGACTTCAGTGACCCACAGTCACTTAGGGGTCGTTTCCGCTCCAGCCAGAATGGAAAGCAGCAGGGTGACTCTCCCGTGGAAGGTTTGTATTGGCCAGGCTTGCAAGGAGCACACATCACTTGTGCCCACATTCCATTAGTCAGGACTCATGGCCACAGGGGCAGCTGGGAAAGGCCTTCTGGCTGAAGGCCCGGGAGGAGACAAGCTTTAGTGAGCAGGCAGTGCTCTGCTGTGAGGCCTGGCTTGGCCACATGGCGGCCATCTGCAGCCTCAGAATCCTGGTGTGTCTCCTTGCTGCCCCCTGGGACATGTCTCAGGCAGGGTGAGCCCCTGGCTGAAGGCCCTGGTGCCTCTGCAGGATCAGGGGTGCTGAGTAGTGAAGGCTGGGCTCCTGCCCCGACTGATGTGCAGGTGACCATGGGTGAGGCTTCGCACCTCTGGTGGGTCCAATATCTGTTCAGCCCAGCCTGCCTCTGGGAGTTGCCAGAGGAACAAAGAAAGGCACTCAGAGAAGATAAAGAGCTGAAGGGAGGAAGAGGCAGAAGGAAAAGGAGGTTGATCACAGCTGGACACACCCGACAAAAGGCTGTGGACGCCTAGCCCCAAGGATGCTGAGGTACCCAGCATGCATGGTTCATTAGGCCCTGCTCTGCCTTCCATGGCCAGGCCATCCACCTTGACCCTTTGTCTGATCACTCTGCACTGTACACCCCTCCTCCCAGGGGATCTTAACACATTAGAGGCATTTGATCCAGCACTGTTCCCCGCCAGTTAAAAATAAGGCTCATAAATTGAGGCCATGCCCTAGGGGACAGCAATGTTATAAGCTCATCACCTGATGATGATCAAACCTAGTTATAAAAATACACAGCACCTCCGCACCAGGGAGCAAGTGACCTACTTTATACCTCATGGACCGACACTAAATTGGCAGGGGGAAGGTCCAGGCCCTTGTTCTGCCTTTACATTCTTGGCAACCGGTGTTCTCTGGCTGACTGCTCTTCTTAAAGCCGGAAGCCCCTAACTGGTGTGTTTGTTTTTCTTGGGCTAATGCTGCAGTTTGCTTGACTCTGGGGCCACACAGCAAGGTGCTCTGGGACTCGGGTTTTCTGGGCACCTGACAGGGAGACTTCTTGGGTTTCTTCCTGTCTCCCCGATCCAAGGGTGTTGGTCCCTTAGACCGAGGAGTGAGGCCTTCCCAGGTGTTTGGTCTCCCCCTTCACTGTGCCTGTTGCCAGGTCCCTGCAGGATGGGGCCCCATGGTCCTTGTTGTCATTACTCTTGCGTCTGCAGTCAGCTCTGTGACCTCCCACCTTGGAGCCTCCCCTGGGTCCAGAGGCCAAGGACACAGAGGACCATCTGCTTGCTCTTCACTCATTCGTTCAACAAGTGTTTACTGCGGGTGTTCTGTGACCCAGGTCTGGCGGGCAGCAGGGCACGCAGATGTGAAACCTCTTGTGTGTAGCTCAACCTCCTGGGGCAGGTGGATGTTTACCTACCAATTTCCTGAGTGTGTGTCTCTCTCTATCTCTCTATATGTCCAAATCTATCTGTCTATGTATATAAAAATTGCTAACGGTGGTAAATTCCAGGAAAGGGGGGGGGCACCTCCATGGTATGGTGCTGGGAGGCTACAGCGTGGAAGTATGACCTGATCGTTGAAGTCAGGGAAGGCTCCCTGGAAGAAGTGACGAGCTTGCTGAGACTGAAGATGTGCAGATCAAGCTGGGTCAGGGAGGAGAATGTAGAATCAGGACACAAGGTGTGGAGCAGAGTGTGGGAGGTCAGCTGAGGAAGGCTCCCCGGGGCTGCCTAACCATAGCTGCATCCGGCTCCCACTGGGGGCGCAAGGGCCAGCGGCCAGGGCTGTGTCTCCTGACCCTCCTCCTCTAATATCTGTGCCTTTAGCAGTCACACACCATGGCTGTGCAGCAAGCCCTTGCTGGGTTGAATTCAAGAACAGTTCTTCATTTTTCTATTAACCCCTCTCAAGGTTTACGTAGTTTCTTTGAGGTCATAACATAGCTCAGAGTCACCTGTCTGGTCAGCGCTGGTGGTGGCGGGGGACAAATGCCCACACCTAACTCTGCCCTTCCCGTGAGTTTCAAAGATACTCTCAATATTCATTTTTAAAGGGAAGACATTTGTTTTCCGGCAAAAAAAATCTGGGATGTTTGCTTGCTTGGGGAGTAGGGGTGCCATCATATTTGACCTATTTAGAAGTTGGGCCTGAGAACTGAGAGATTGCTCCTTTCTGCCCGCTGCCCCTGGTGGATGTCGACTTCGTACACAGCAGTCAGCTGACCCCGTTGTCCAGGCTGTGAGTGACCAGTGTGCTCCCTGTGGCTGGGTCTGACGTGATGAGGCTCCAGGGGGAGGCCAGCGGCTCACAGGTGCCACCACCTGGGAGAACCCTTGGGGAGTGGTCCTGTACATTGTGGGGAGGCGACAGCGCTAAGGTGAAGTTGATCAAGGCAGCACACGGGACCCAGGTTTCCCTCTGGAAGACCAGCTCTCTGTGTGACGTTCTGCTCCAGCACTAGTGCCTCCTCTGTTCCCATATCTTACCTCTGGCTCTTGTCCGCTCCGCGTTAGCCTGGAAGGGGCTCACTGGCAGTGCAGGCTCTAAGGGCTCCCATGGCCTCCTCACACCGGAGCTGGCGCTACACCTCTCTCGTCATTTCCAAGGCAGCTTCCAGTCCTGACTGTGGAAACACCCAACCTGCCACACTGGTCTCAGGGCGGTGGCCTCCCTGGTGGGAGAGGCCATCCCACGTTCTCCCAGTCCAGGGCCCCTGGAAGACCTAGGATAGAGCTGGGAGGGGGTCTACAGATCTCTAAGGCCAGAACTTGGCATTAGTGGCGTGGCTAGAGAGATCTTTATTGATGTAACTGTTATCCTTTGTGGGACAGTTAGAGTGTAATTAGCTAAATAAATGAACTGAACAGCACTGATTTTACCTTGTTATGTTTACACTTACCAAAGAGCTTCCCCTCATATTATGAGGGGTCATATTTGACACCTCAGGGCTGAGGGGTCAGAGGGCCACACAGAGCAGTCCTGGCCAGATGTGGAAGGCAAGTCTTGGGGACACCTGAAGAGAGAAGCAGGGACCCTGGGAGGCCCAAGCAGCCCCATCCTCAAAGACGGAGCACAGGTGTGTCTCCGTGCTGAGCCCCAGCACTCCTTGCTGGAAGGGCCTCGGTACTGGGACTCTCCCATCCATATACTCAGAGTCGTCTGTGCTCCTGCTATCCAGCCTGCCCTGCCCGATGCATTATTAATAAGGCAGCCTTCATTTCCAGTTTGGGGGTAGCTAATTTGTTCCTACAGTCATGATTTCAAATAGCACATGAATAATTCAGAAAATTGTTTTATTGTAGTTTGATAAGCCTGTTAGCTGTCACACATCTGAATAAATTAGCTTCTCCATCTCATGAGGCGTGGAGAAGCGGTGTCGGCCATGAAGCGGGGGTCTAGCCCAGGCCAGCATAGCACTCAGATCTTGGCTTCAAGAGGTCAGGTCTGTCTCAGGGCTGAGGGTATAATACGTACTGTAATTTGTCATGGAGGAGCTTGGTTGATGCTGAGAGTGGGTCGGTTACAAATGACAGTCTCCCTTGCCCAGATCTGGATTGGAGATGTGCGCAGCTGTTCAACAAGCCCTGGGTGGTATAGCTGAAGCCCCTCAGCTCAGAAATGCAAACTAGGGTCCATACTCTGCATGTAAAGCAGGGGACTCTGCCACGTGACAGTTACAGAAAGCACCTCCCCCTCAGCATCTATATACTCCCTTCAGGAAGGTGGGGCACAGATAGAAATTCACCTGATTTTTAATTTTGCTGTTGGTGGTGGTGGGGTGCCCTGGCTCCATCCCTTATTAAGTGGGTTGTATTTGGGAATTTGCTTCCCTTCTTTGAGTCTTGTTTTCTTCATCTGTAAATTGGGCACAAGATTCTTAGGATGCCTCACCCCACTGGGTTTTTGTGAGAGATGAAAATGAAGTAATGGACATGCAAAAACTTTGCAAACTAGAGTCCCGCAGGGCTATCCAGGTTACTCAGTGCCTGCCTCCTTCAAGACAAGCCTTATCTGTATCCCTCCTCAGTAAATACCCAAGAAAAGGCAAGTCTAGCCCTCTCCCCAACATCCATTCTGGTATTTGAGAACCTACCCAGTTCCCCTTCTATGCAGCCATCACTGGCCATGTGCCAGGACCTACCTCTGGCCTCATTCCTTGTGCCCCTGGTATGTCATTCCCAGGAACAACTTTGGTTAGGACAGGTGGTCACCTGTGCCAGGGGCAGCAAAGCTTGTGGCTCTGGGGATGGGGCTGTCTCTGGTGTTAACCATCTGACCGAGAAGCTATGTCGTTGAAGGCAGAAGAGTAAGGTGCCCTTAGGCCCCATCAAGGAGCAACCTGAGCCTAGAAGACCAGGGAAAGGGGCAGGTGTGGCCTGGAGGCACGTCTGCTTGTACCTGGTGCAGTGCTGGCCATGGCATGTGTCAGCAGGTGCCTGCTGAAAGAATGACCAAATCCCTTGATTCCACTTGGATAAAGTAGGCTGGGTCCCCATGTGGGTCCCAGCTAGAGCTCAGCTTGAGGGGGAGGTTGGGGAGCAGCTGGGTGGGGCCTGTGGAAGGTGGGAGTGAGGTGCTCAGCTGGGGTTACCAGGGCCGGTGAGGGGGAGGGAGGAGGCTGCAGAAGAGCAGCTGAGAAGGACTGGAGAGAGAACCAGGGGCCAGGGCTTCAGGGGCCATGGCCAAGGGCAGCATGGCCTGGAGGGTAATGATGCAGGCTCTTGGTTCAGACCTAGGAATGGACCTGGTGCCACTACTGGACAAGGACCGTGACCTCTTTAGACTTCAGTTTTCTCCTCTGTGAAGTGGAGGTGATAAGTGCACTCATCTCTGGGTACCATGATGTGGGTTCCATGAGATAATACTTTGAAAGCTCTTAGCACAGTGCCTGGCATACAGGGAGGGCTCAGTACACATGAACTACCACCCCTACCGTCATCATTGTACCCATTACTATGGTCCTCACTGGTTTCTAGACACTTGTCAGTTGCCTCAAACTGCAGGGCCTTCCCTGGAGTCCTGGCCAGACAGGCATGAGGTGCAGGGGGAGGAGATGTGTACACTGCCCCCCACTTCACAGCTATGTGAGCATGTGAGGCTATGCTGAGCATCTTTCTAGCACCGCCCACTACCCACTGCTTGGGAGTCCAGAACCTCCTCATTGGCTCCTCATTGGCTTCCTTAGCCTCTTTCTCTGGGTCAGACCCTTAGGCTCAGCTTAGATGCCCCCAGGGGTGCGTGGTGGAGGTGGGGGAGACTCTGCATCCTTAGGGACACGTGGTTAATTTAGTTGGAAGACTGTCCATCAGCGTGCACAAGCTGGGGCCAGTGGAGGATATCCTGGGGGCTCCTCTGTATTAGGGAGCCCCAGGACAGAGTGGGAAGATGCTCCCTGCCTAGGAAGGAGGGGTCCAAGCCCTACCCGAGGGAGGAATCCATGAGGCTCTGCAGGAAAGTGGGATGGCTTGGCTGAGATTCCAGAGGCAAGCAGGGCTGCAGAGCAAGCCATTTGTCAGGATCTCCGTGACAAGTGTTTACAAGGAAAAATATTCACATGTGTACATTTTCCAGAATGATTAATATTCAAATTAGCGTTGGAGATTCAAATTGCTAAAGTGTAACTAGGCAGAAAACTTCTCTGACAGCTTGTAATTTTTGGTCCATTCCACCGTTCCCCACTCCCCCCATACCCCCCTACCTAGTTCCCAGATATACCTCTGGGCTTCTACAGACTGGTCCTGGGATGGCAGCAGCTCCACGGGAATTCAATTCCTGCTTCTTACCATGCTGTGGGTGCCTGACCTTCCAGGCCAAAACAGCAGCTTCCCTGTGACCGGCCGGAGCCCTTGAGATGCTCACCTCCTGACATGCTCCCCCCTCCCCCTCTGGCATCCTCCTGCACACATCACATTCCAGAGGTGCCATTCTAAGGCACAGCTGTAAACATTCCACCCCCTGCTCTGACAGTGTCAGCATTACCCCACTGTTTGCAGAACAATGTCTGAATGCCTTTTTCTGGAAATCATCATTAGGACCCAAACTAGCTTTACAGCCCTCTAACTTCTGCTTCCCTCTGCTTCAGCCAAATGAGCACCTTCCCCATCCCCGCCCCTTACCCCCCCCACCCCCTGTCACCATTCCCTGGGCATGTGCATTTCCTTCTCCATGCTGTTGCTCAAGCGGTGGCCTCAACGGGAGTATTTCACTGCACTACGGCATCTTGTTTCAAAGTTCTTTAGGGTCCACTTTCCCTTAACCAAAGGTAATTCCACTTGCAGTTGAGAAAATGAAACTGGCAGAAGGTGGTAACAATAGTTACTTTTATTTCTCAGGTTTAGAGCAGGCTGTAAATATGCTTTCCAGTTTACAGATTGTTCTTAATACTATAAGATACACATGGAGGAAGCAAGATCACTGCAGCAATGATTCATAACTTTTAATAGATCTCAGGCTCTACCTATGAGAGCTTTTGTCTGAGGATGATTCACTGAGCCTGTGCCCCATGAACCAGCCTCTGGCAGACTAGCTCTACCAGCCAATCACACATTCCACCCTTTTGTAGTCCCTGCATCCTTATTCTTGGCTTGTTTTTCCTCTTACATACTGAGTGTTCCCTGAGGGCGAGTATAGTGTCTTATGAATCTCCAGCGCTTAGCATCCATCCACCTATCCATGCATGCATCCATCCTTCCATTTGTCTATCCATCCATTCATCCATTTATCCAACCAATATTTATGGAGCACTTAATGAGTCTTAAGCCTTTTTCTAAGGGCTGGGAATAAAGCAGCTAACAACCCAAATCCATTTCCTGACCTCTAAAAGCCCCTTGTCTAGTGGCCAAGGCAGAAGGGCAAGGAAGCAGGGTGGTCAGGGGGCTTTGGGAGCCAAGGAGACACAGACCAAGTAGGGTGGGGAGGGAGCAAAGGGGAGGGGTCAGAGGAGCCTTCCAGAGTCAGTGACGTTTAGGCCACAAGAATGGGTGCTAGGGCTTCCCTGGTGGCGCAGTGGTTGGGAGTCCGCCTGCCGGTGCAGGGGACACGGGCTCGTGCCCCAGTCCGGGAAGATCCCACATGCCGCAGAGTGGCTGGGCCCGTGAGCCATGGCCGCTGAGCCTGCGCGTCCGGAGCCTGTGCTCCGCAACGGGAGAGGCCACAACAGTGAGAGGCCCGTGTACTGCAAAAAAACAAAAACAAAAACAAAAACAAAAAGAAAAACCAAAAAAAAAAAAAAGAATGGGTGCTAGAGAGAGGGGGCTTTGGGGTCAGGTGGCCCTGGATTTAAGTCCCAGTTCTGCAAGCTGAGAGACTGTGGGCAAGTGAGGTCACCTCCCTGAGCCTCGGTCTCCTCATCTCTGAGAGGGAGATAATAATATCTATCTCATCTTGTTATTGTGGGGATTTAATGGATTTCTAGGTAAAGTACTTAGCATAGTGCGGGGCGCTTGGTACGTGCTCAAATCTTTAGCTAGTAAGCTGAGACCTGCAGGCTGAGTAAGAAATAGACAAAGACAGAGTGTTCTAAGCAGTGGGACTGTCCACAAGCGGAATCCAGAGGCAGGAGAACCCATGAAGATTCTCTCTCTGCTGGGCATCTTGGTGCTCCCTCCTGCCTCTGGGAGTGGGGTGAGGGCTGGTGAGGAGGAGGAGGGAGACGGGTCCAGCCAGGTGGAGTGAGTGCAGGGGTGGCCCTGGTAGCTGTTGGGGCAGAGTGGGCAAGGTCTCAGGAGGGAAAGGCCTGGATCAGCCAGTAGGGGGTGCCATTTCAGAGAGCTGGAGTGGGTGTTCTCAAGTGGTGGCTTAGCCCCTGGGTGTCATTGGAGATGGGTAGGGAGCCAAGACCAGGCCACCTTTGCACCTGTCCAGCATTCAGCGGGAGGTCCCCAGACCTCTGTTGTTGTCTCCAAGATCTGCACCCGGCCACTGGCTTCCGACTGGAAGAGCGGGTGCCCCTCTCACAGATGTGAGCAGGTTGAAAGCATCCAAATCCTCTTCCTCTCCAACCTCCTCTCCAACCCATCCCCAGCTAGAGGACCCAGCCTTTGTATGGTGAGCCCCACAGGCAACTTTCTACTGGGAAGGCCAGAGAACCACAAGTTAGAAGCAGAAAGACTGATGTAAGAAGCAGGAGGGACAGAAGACACCAGGGGGCTTACAGACCCTGGGTGGGAGAGTTCTTCAGGGTGAGTAGAGCTTCAGGTGGGTGGGATGCTAACAGACTGGAAGGTGGAGAAAAAAGATTTTAAGAATTTTTGTTATGCTTTATGAAGGAGTCTCTCTTTGGAGATAAAGTTTTAGCTTGCTTTGCAATTATATTTGCTTTTTGGACTGGTAAGTTTTTGAAAGTGAATTTATACCCAGACTTGCCCATGAGGTGGGCCAACTCTGCATGGCTTACATACTAGGGCACTCAGCCTGAGAGGTTGGACCCATCCATAGTCACATATGTGTTGAGCCAATGATCACATCTGGGCATCCCAAACAGGCCCATTTCCCTTAGAACATGTTGGACTGTGGGTGAAATTCCATTTACCATATTCCCAACCATAACCCAAGAAGTCTGGAAATAAATGAAAAATAATTTGGGGGTGTACTACTATATGAACATTTAAAAAGTTACCTTGAAGAGTGCCTAAGTCAAGAAGAAAATCCAGAACAAAAATCAGAAAAATTAAAAAAAAATACAAAATATCAAAACATATGGGATGTTGCCAGAACGGTTCATTTAGAAAAACTATATTATTCTAAATCCCTATGTCTCTAGGAAAGATAAAAAACAGAACAAAACAAATCATACACACAGAGAACTGAGTCCCTACATTGAAGCTCTTAGACACGTAGGAAAGAGGCTAAGAAAATTAGGAAAGCAAGCAATAATAAAGCTGCATAAACAAGACAGAAAAAATGAGTATTGATGGATAAAGCCAATAATTAGGGCTTTGAAAAAATCCACAAAGCCGTTAGTCCAATGGATCAAAGAAAGAACAAATATAGAAGCAAATAGAACCAGAAATGAAACATGAGATGCAACCAATAATATAAAAGAGATTTGTAAGATTTGGGGAGATATTGGTTTCATTTATATGAATAAATATGCAGATATGGACGTGTATCTGCAAAAAGTCCAAGATATGGCACCTAATACCATGAGCACACTTGCAAAGAAAATGTATCTTCTTGTTTTGTCACTGAGATCTGTTATGGGTTGAATTGTGTCACCCCAAAAGATAGGCTGAGGTCCTAATCCCTGGTGCCTATGAATGTGACCTTGTTTGAAGATGGAGCCTTTGCAGATATGATCAAGTTAAGGTGAGATCATTAGGGCGGTCCCAGTTCAATCTGACTGATAGCCATATGAGACGAGGGGAAAATTTGGACACATACAGAGAGAACACTGTATGATGACAGAGGCAGAGACAGGAGTAATGCAACTGTGAGCCAAGGGACACCAAGGGTTGACAGCCACCATCAAAAGCTAGGAAGAGGCAAGGAAAAGTTTTACCCAGAGGGAGCATGACCTTGCTGATACCTTGCTTTCCGACTTCTGGCCTCCAGAACTGTGAGGGAATACATTTCTGTTGTTTTAAGCCGCTCAGTTTGTGGAATGTTGTTACAGCAGCCCTAAGCACCTAATACAGGTTCCCTCCATTTGTCAGCTATTGGACCACATATGTCACGTTTCTCACGCCTATAATTTCCCTATTAATCTTCTTGATCTGTCACTCAGAAGGTAGAATGTACAGTCAGGACATTTGTGTCCATCTTTCTTGCATCTATTTTGTGGCCATGGGTGTTTGAGCCGCACGTTTGTCTTGGGCTGCCATTGTTGATTCATTAAAAAAAAATCTATTGTACCTTTGCATATCTCATAATACTCTTTGCTACAATCTACTTTAACAGTTATAATGCAACTCTTGCTTCCTTCTTTATTTTTTTGCGTATTAGGACCATGTTTTAGCTTTTATTTACTTAGGGTTAGGCTTTGTTAAGGTTTTTCTTAGGGTTTCTTTAGGCAGAACTACGTGTTTATTTTGTTTCAGAGTTCATTCATGAAGTTTTTCACGGATTACTTATCATGCAGGTATTATATGCAGGTACAGGACTGGCACTGGGGACACAGAGATACCCTGCAACCCTGGCTTTGCCCTCCCAGACCTCAGAGTCCAAGGAAGTTCTGCCAGTGGCAGCTCTTCTTTTCGTAGGGAGATCAGCCCATCTGCATGTCAGCTTAGCACTGACGCAGGTGGAATGCTCTGACACTGCCAGTAAAGAGAGAGTGGACAGTGGAGAAAAGCAGGAGGAAAAGACAGGAGGGCAGGAGACAGGGAGAGAAAAGGGAGGGCTTGGGGTCCTAAGGATATTTAGAGAAGTGTTATTTTCTTGTGACCAGAGACTTAACAG
Source organism: Mesoplodon densirostris (assembly GCF_025265405.1). Lineage (NCBI taxonomy): Eukaryota > Metazoa > Chordata > Mammalia > Artiodactyla > Ziphiidae > Mesoplodon > Mesoplodon densirostris. The sequence goes on along the minus strand of NC_082663.1, from coordinate 113,927,793 downwards.
GTGGTATCCCTGGTCCTGTTCCGTGGAGAAGATGTAATTCGCGCCGAGGTGGCACTAGCGCTGTGGCGATCTCACATTGCTCCTCTTGGCCATCTCTAGCACGAAGTCCCTTCCCATCTGACCCGCTGTCTCTGCTCTGGGGGGCCTGAGAACAGCTCAGGTTGTTATCTGTTCTCAACTCCTGAGTGAGCCGGATCCCCAAACCCTCTGATGTCATCGTGATCGGGAATTCCCCGGAAAATTGGGCTCCTCTAGAGCCAGGCACCTGATTTTCATCTTGAGGCAGTGCTTCATATTCTGTTGTCTCTCGTGCTCCCGACTCTAAGCAGCTGTGGCCTCTAATGAGAGAGAGAGGGCATCAAATCTCACCATCCTTGGAGACCATCCAGTTTAACTGGCTCCCAGGACAGATGAAGAAACTGACCCAGTGTGATGGCCCACAGCGAGCTGGTGGCAGGTGGCCTGACTTGCAGGCAGATCTCCCTTGGCCCTCTGGGTGGGCATCGGTACTGGTCACCCAACTCTCTCTCCCCGAAAGGGACAGCCTGGTCTGAAAGCAGCCAGTTTCCTGGCTGGCTGGCCTGGCTGAGCTGATCCTGGCAGCCAGCACTGGGAGCCTGGACAGAAGGGCCCTCTTCAAGCACCAAACTCCGCACGTTCTCACCTCACTTCGATTTCCAACTCCCGTCCAGCCACATCCATCACCCCTACAGCTTCCACCCTGGAGCCTTCACAATTTTAGAGGCCTTTGCTGAAATATGCTCTATTAATAGAAGCCATGGGTCCAAGTCTTCACCTGACCTTCTCTGGACTGGGACTTCTAACTGAGCCAAATTTATTTATCTGGATTTTCATTGGCCATGAGGGAGTGGCCCTAAAAGCCCATAAACCAAGTGGCATGGGAAAGGGGTGAGCAGCTTGGAAATAAATCACCAACCCTAGGGACTCTATGCCCTGACTCAGGCCCAAGGACTCAGAGTGACTCCCCTGGCCCAGTCTTAGGAGCCTGACCTGGCCAGCTCACTGCAGAGGGTGGTGGGGGACCATGCTCTGGGTATGTTCTAGAAACAGCACTGTGTGTGTGAGTGGACCCGCAGTACCAGAAAACATTGGCAAAGCAGCAGCCTCCACCATATGAGACATAGTCTTGCCCTAGGGCCTGTGCACCTACCCCAGCCCACCTCCTGAGCGGTGGACAGCAAACTTGGCCAGCCATGCAGCATCTCACTGAAGACTCACAGCCACCTTGCAAGCCAGATATTATTTTTATTCCTTTTCCCAAGGTCTCAGAACCAGAGAGTGGCAGAACTGGGGTTTGTACCCAGGAGTCTTTTACTTCAGAGTCTGTGCTTTTATATATCCACTGCCCTCCACCCCATAACTGGGGTGAGCATGGCTGGAAGGGAGGCCAAGTCTCCCATCCTTTCTGGACCTTACATTCTTTGAGTCCCTTCTTTACACCAGCCAGACTACTCAGAGGGAAGAAGATGTCCATCAAGCTCCCTGGCTCTTGAGGTCAGTAGCCTGGTGAGTCAAAGGCCAGGAGGCCAGAGGTGGGAGCTAGCTCCCCTGCAAATCTCCCATATTCCACCAGCACTTGAACCCCAGTCCCTGCCGTCCTCAGAGACCAAAGAGGTGTCCCAAGGGTCAGAAGGGGGTTTAGCTCATTTCTGGCCTGGCCTCCCAAGTGTCCTTTTACACACAGTCCCAGAAGGCAGAGTTGGTTGTGTGGCTTTCCCGGCCCCTCTGTGAACCTCCTTCCCGAGCTCAGCTCACTGGACCATGGCCTAGGACTCTGGCCAAAGATCATCCCAAACAGTGACTGCCATCCCACTGCCATCCCAGACACTGAAGGGTGGCTTTGGGATACACCCAGGATCTCCATTGTTATTTATTTATTTGTTTTTTAGCTGACAAACACCCATGTAAATTTCCCTTCTCTGAATTGCTGGCACTGATCAGGGCCAGAGGGGCACAGAAACCAGAATGCAAGTTAAATGTTATCTCAGATAATTCACACTCAGAGAGAAGCTGCCTGAGATAGCTCTGAACTTTGGGAAAACTCGGAAAGTTGAAAACCTCATAGGGAGTGAAAAGGAATTCCTGTGATTGAATCCTGGGATGCCTGTGTCAATTTATAAATCTTCATTATTCCAATTTGACATCTCTGAATCTCCCAAAGAACAAAAATACAATAAACGTGGACTTTGGTTTTTTGGGCTTCCCTCATCAAACTGTTCATCGTGGGTGGGAAACCCAGGGGGCTGGGATTCTCAGATGCACGGAGTATCTGCCTCAGTGTGTCCCTAAGAGACCTCTAATCTGTCAATGCTGGGGAGGTGAGAGGTGGATTTAGGGGAGGCTGATGGTTGGTCCCTGAGCTCTCCAGGGAAGGTCACCCAAGAAGTCTTGGAGCCGAGGACCCCCATCCTGCTCCCCACCCCTCACCAGCAACAGCTGAAGTGCAGCCCCTGAGTCTGCCCGCATCAGAGGGGTAAGGTCCCACCTCCGCTGCTGTGCTCCCTGAGCAGACTCACACATCTGCTATCTCCACCCTGCAGGGCTCCGGAATGTTTGCAGCCTTAGAAGTAGTCACAACGGGCTAAAAATGCAGTGACAACAGCTGTCTTTGGGGAATATTTTTAAGGGTAATAGGATCTGAGAGTCATTAGTGCTAGAAATGCGGGTCTCATCTTATTCTTAAAAACAAAGTGTCACATCACCAGATGCTCCAGCCCACACCTCAAGGCCATGTCATCAAATAAGCACAGCCCTGGTGTCTCCTGAGTGCTGGGGTCATGGTCAGAGGTCATCCTCATGGGTGTCCACATTGGATTCCTAGTCTTCATGGTTCCAACTTGGACAGAGAGTCTGGTGTGAGGAGGCAGGGCTCCCAACTCAGCTGCTTCTCCTTCTCATTTCACTTGAGGCCCACCCCAGGGAAGGGCGATGTTTGGGGCCCTTTGGGCATGAAGGTCACACCTGGCAAAGGGAGCCCCACGTGGAGCAGGCATGGCTGGCCCCTCTGGCCAGTGTCCGAGGCCCAGGCTGCAAGGGACCCGAGCTCCATCGGCACCCAGATATGCCAGTGTTCCCGGCTCTGGAGGAGGAACAGACCCCTGGTTGTGCTGTTGCACAGGGATAAGCTTGAAGTTTGGGGATTTCAGAGGAAAGGCCCCCTGACTTGTGGTCAGAACTGTTGCTCAGATAACTTTTTCCTTTAGATCGGTGCTGTCCTATACAAATATAATGCAAGTCATATAGGTAATTAAAAATTTTCTAGTAGCCACATTAAAGAATTAGAATGGAACAGATAACATTAATTTGAGTAATAAATTTTATTTAACCCAATCTATCCAAAATGCTGTTATTTCAATGTGTAATTAATGTACAAAACTGTTAATGAGATAGTTGACATTCTCTTTTGTACAAAGCCTTTGAAATCTGCCATGTATTTCATATTCACACATATCCATTTGGACGAGCCACATTTAAAGTGCTCAGTAGCCGCATGTGGCCAGTGGTCACCATACTGGGCAGTGTAGCTCTAGAGCCTGTTCTCAGGGGGCATGTGGAAGGGCCAGTGTGTGGGGAGGTGGGATAGTCTGTGGCCCTGAAGGAGCTGATAGTCATTCATGGTGGTTTTTTTCCCAGGGGATCCAGGACAGCTGGGGGTGATGGGGTCAGTCCTTAGGCCTTTGCACACGCTGTTCCCTCTCCACGTGGCCAGGGGCCCAGGTCCTGGGGTGCCCTGTGGTTCATCACAGAGGCTGGAAAGAGTGCAGAGGCAAACTTCCTTGGGGTGTGGGCCCTGTGAGCAGACAGCCTCCCTCGCCCCTTATTTCCTCCCCTATAGTATAGTTTCTCTGTGAGACAGGGAGCAAGGTCATCCACCCTTCAACAAATATTTCAAAGCACTGACTACTGCAAGACTGTACTCTAGGATCTGGGAATAAATAGAGCAGTAAAAAAAAAAATAGACAAAAACTGCTTTCATGGAGCTTTTTAGTTGGGAGAGGTGTGTGGAGAGACAGACAATAAACAACTATATATCAGTAGTGATAAATATTGTTTTAGTCTGTTTGGACTGCTGTAACAAAATGCCATCTACTGGGTGGTTTATAAAAAAGAGATTTATTTCTCACAGTTCTGGAGGCTGAGAAGTCCAAGATCAAGGTGTCAGCTGACTCAGTGACTGATGAGGACCTGCTCCTTCATGACCTAGTTATGTCCTAAAGGCCCCACCTCCCAGCACCATCACATTGGGGGTCAGGTTTCAACCTATTAATTTGTTGGGAGACAAAAATTCAGTCCTTAGTGAATGTTAAGAAGTAAAATAAAGTAGGAAAAGAGATAAAGTAAAATAAAGTAGGAAAAGAGAGTACTGGGAGGGGATGTCCACACCTATCTGTGGAGGAGTCTGAGATAGCTATGGTGATGACACTACACAGAGACTGGAGGAAAGCAGGAGGAGTGAGGTCAGAGCGTGGGGTGGGGCCCACATCGTGTGGGCCTTATAGGCCTTTGTAAGGCCGTCAGCTTTTACCCTGGGTCAGATTAAAGGCCACTGCAGGGTTTCGGGCAGAGAGGTGACATCATCTGACTTACATTCTACCAGGCTGTTGGATTAGTTGTCTGTTGCTGCTGTAACAAATTACCACAAATTTGGAGGCTTAAAGACCACAAATTTTTTTGTTGAAGTATAGTTAATTTATAATGCTGTGTTAATTTCTTCTGAAGCAAAGTGATTCAGTTATACACATATATATGTTCTTTTTTAAAATACTCTTTTCCATTATGGTTTATCATAGGGTACTGAATACAGTTCTCTGTGCTCTACAGTAGGACCTTGTTGTGTGTCCATCCTATGTGTAATAGCTGACACCTGCTAACCCCAGCCTCCCACTCCATCCCTCCCCCAGCCCCCTCCCCACCCCAGCAGCCACAGCCTGTTCTCTATGTCCCTGAGTCTGTCTCTGTTTCATAGATAGGTTCGTTTGTGTCATATTTGAGATTCCACATGTAAGTGATATCATATGGCATTTGTCTTTCTCTTTCTGACTGACTTCACTTAGTATGATAATCTCTAGTTGCATCCATGTTGCTGCAAATGGCATTATTTCATTCTTTTTTATGGCCAAGTAGTATTTCATTGTGTACATGTACCACATCTTTTTTTAATGATATACTTGCTTTAGTAGTAAACTAAAATCAATATATATTTTTATGACTTTTTAAAAATTTAATTTTATTTATTTTTTTATACAGCAGGTTCTTATTAGTTATCCATTTTATACATATTAGTGTATATATGTCAATCCCAATCTCCCAAGTCATCATACACACACCCTCGCCCCCGCCACTTTCCCCCCTTGGTGTCCATACTTTTGTTCTCTGCATCTGTGTCTCAATTTCTGCCCTGCAAACCAGTTCATCTGTACCATTTTTCTAGGTTCCACATATATGTGTTAATATATGATATGTGTTTTTCTCTTTCTGACTTACTTCACTCTATAACAGTCTCTAGATCCGTCCACATCTCTACAAATGACCCAATTTTGTTCCTTTTTATGGCTGAGTAATATTCCATTGTATATATGTACCACATCTTCTTTATCCATTCATCTGTCTATGGGCATTTAGGTTGCTTCCATGTCCTGGCTATTGTGAATAGTGCTGCAATGAACACTGGGGTGCATGTGTCTTTTAGAATTATGGTTTTCTCTGGGTATATGCCCAGTAGTGGGATTGCTGGGTCCTATGTACCACATCTTCTTTATCCATTCATCTGTTGATAGACATTTAGGTTGTTTCCCAATCTTGGCTATTGTGAATAGTGCTGCTATGAGCATAGGGGTGCATGTTTCTTTTTGGATTAGAGTTTTATCTGGATATATGTCCAGGAGTGGAATTGCTGGATCATATTATAGTTCTATTTTTAGTTTTCTGAGGAACCTACATACTGTTTTCCATAGTGGCCATACCAACTTACATTCCCACCAACCATGTAGGAGTGTTTCCTTTTCTCCACATCCTCTCCAGCATTTGATATTTGTAGAGTTTTTAAGGATGACCATTCTGACCTGTGTGAGGTGGTACCTCACTGTAGTTTTTATTTGCATTTCTCTAGCAATTAGTGATGTTGAGCGTCTTTTCATGTGCCTATTGGCCATTTGTATTTCTTCTTTGGAGAAATGTCTGTTTAGGTCTTCTGCCCATTTTTGGGTTTGGGTTGTTTTTTGTTGTTGTTGTTGAGTTGTATGAGCTGTTTGTATATTTTGGAAATTAACCCCTTGTCAGTCTCATCATTTGCAAATATTTTCTCCCATTCTGTTGGTTGTCTTTTCATTTTGCTATGGTTTCCTTTGCTGTGCAAAAGCTTGTAAGTTTGATTAGGTCCCATTTGTTTATTTTTGTTTTTATTTGTATTGCCTTGGGAGACTGACCTAAGAAAACATTGGTACAATTTATTGGTCAGAGAATGTTTTACCTATGATCTCTTCTAGGACTTTTATGATGTCATGTCTTACATTTAAGTCTTTAAGCCATTTTGAGTTTATTTTTGTGTATGGTGACAGGGTGTATTCTAACTTCATTGATTTACATGCAGTTGTCCAACTTTCCCAACACCCCTTGCTGAAGAGACTGTCTTATTCCCATTGTATAATCTTGCCTCCTTTGTTGAAGATTAATTGACCGTAGGTGTGTGGGTTTACTGCTGGGATCTCTATTCTGGTCCATTGATCCATATGTTTATTTTTGTGTCAGTACCATGCTGTTTTGATTACTGTAACTTGGTAGTATTGTCTGAAGTCTGGGAGGGTTGTGCTTCCTGCTTTGTTCCTTTTCTTCAGGTTTGCTTTAGCAATTCTGGGTCTTTTATGGTTCCATATAAATTTTAGGGTTATTTGTTCTAGTTCTGTGAAAAATGTCATGGGTAATTTGATAGGGATCATGTAAATTTGTAGATTGCTTTGGGTAGTATGTCCATTTTAAAAATATTAATTCTTCTAGTCCAAGAGCATGGGATATCTTTCTATTTCTTTGAATCATCTTCAGTTTTCTTTATTAAGTTTTATAGTTCTCAGCCTATAAGCCTTTCACCTCCTCCTTGGTCAGGTTTATTCCTAAGTTTTTTATTTTCGAGGGTGAGATTTTGAGAGGTATTGTGTTTTTTACATTCCCTTTCTGATATTTCATCGTTAGTGTTAAGAAATGAAACTGATTTCTGTATGTTAATCTTGTATCTTGCTACCTTGCTGAATTCAGTTATCAGTTTTTGTGTGGAGTCTTTAGGGTTTTCTATATATAGTATCATGTCATCTGCATATAATGACAATTTTACCTCTTCCCTTCCAATCTGGATACCTTTTATTTCTTTTTCTTGTCTGACTGCTGTGGTTAGGACTTCCAATACTATGTTGAATAGAATAGGTAAGAGTGGGCATCCTTGTGTTTTTCCAGATTTTAGCGGGAAGGCTTTCAGCTTTTCACCATTGAGTATTTTTTTTAACATCTTTATTGGAGTATAATTGCTTTACAATGGTGCGTTAGTTCCTGCTTTATAACAAAGTGAATCAGCTATACATATACATATATCCCACCATTGAGTATTATATTGGCTGTGGATTTGTCATAAATGGCTTTTATTATGTTGAGATATGTTCCCTCTATACACACTTTGGTAAGAGTTTTTTTTTTTTTTTTTTTTTTTTGCGGTATGCGGGCCTCTCACTGTTGTGGCCTCCCCCGTTGCGGAGCACAGGCTCCGGACGCGCAGGCTCCGGACGCGCAGGCTCAGCGGCCATGGCTCACGGGCCCAGCCGCTCCGCGGCATATGGGATCCTCCCAGACCGGGGCACGAACCCGTATCCCCTGCATCGGCAGGCGGACTCTCAACCACTTGCGCCACCAGGGAGGCCCGGTAAGAGTTTTTATCATGAATGGATGTTGAATTTTGTCAAATGTTTTTTCTGCATCTATTGAGATGATCATGTGGTCTTTGTCTTTTCTTTTGTTTATGTGGTATATCACATTGATTGATTTGTGTATGTTGAACCATCCTTGTGAATTTGGGATGAATCTCACTTGGTCGTGGTGTATAATCTTTTTTATGCATTGTTGGATTTGGTCCGTTTAAATTATCTTTTACTTCTTGATTTAATTCTGGTGGGCTGTATGTTTCTAGAAACTTGTCCATTTCTTGTAGGTTGTAGAGTTTGTTGGCATATAATTGTTCATAGTATTCCCTTATGGTTTTTTGTATATCTGCAGTATCGGTTCTTATGTCTCCTTTTTCATTTCTTATTTTGTTTATTTGGGTTCTTTTTTCTTTTTAGTGAGCTTGGCCAGAGGTTTGTTAATCTTGTTTACCCTTTCAAAGAACCAGCTCTTAGTTTTATTGATTTTTTCTATTGTTTTTAAATCTCTATTTTACTTATTTCCTCTCTGATCTTTATTATTTCCTTACTTCTGCTGACCTTAGGTTTTGTTTTTTCTTCTTTTTCTAATTTTTTAAAGTGGTAGGTTAGATAAACAACACAAATTTATTATCTTCCAGTTCTTTGGACAAGAAGTAGGACATGGTCTCACCAGGCTAAAGTCAAAGTGTTGACAGCAGGGCTGCATTCCTGTCTGGAGATCCTGGGGAAACTCGGCTTCCTTGCTCATTCATGGGTTGGCAGGATGCGGACTGATGCAGCTGTAGGACTGAGGTCCTGTTTTCCTGCTGACTCTTGGGTGGGACTGCCCTTAGCTCCTCCAGACCAATTTCCCATCTTGCATGAAGCCTCCTATATCTCAGAGCCAACAACAGATGTGGAATTCTTCTCATGCTGCCTTTCCTTGGAACTTCTTCCACAGTCACAGCTCTCTCTGACCATAGCTGGAAAGGTTCTCTGATTTTAAAAACCCACGTGGTTGGATCGGGCCCACCCAGATAATCCAGGGTGATCTCTCCATCCTTAACCTTAATCACATTTGCAGAATCCCTTTTGCCATGTAAGGCAATATATTCTCCAGTTCCAGGGATTAGTGAATGGGCATCTTTGGGGGGATAGCAGCATTATTTTGCCTCCCATGGGAATGGATGAGATGGTGGTGGGTGGGCGACAAAGGAAGGAAGCCAGGAGGCAAGGAGGAGGCCAGGGCAATAATCCAACAAGAGGGAGTGGTGGCTTGGCCCAGGGTTGTAGGATGGTGGGGGAGCAAAGTGATCACGTAATGCACTTATTTTGAAGGTAGAACTGACAGGTGCTGCTGTGAGATTGGACATAGCATGTAAGAGAAAGGAAGGAGTCAAACACCCTGACTCCTCGGTTTTGGCCTCAGCAGCAGGAAGTATGAAGTTGTTGCTCTCTGGAACAGGGGAGACTGTGGGAGAAGCAGGTTTAGTGTCTGGGAGGTGGGGTGGGATTCAGGCTTTCTAAGAATTTCTGGTTCCTGAAAAATCCTATTCAATTTTGGGAGACAGAAAAATGGGGAATATTGTCAAGGAATTGGCCAGCAAGCGTCACAGGGTGAGGTCACTGGCACAGCAGTTCCCATTGACGAGGGCCAAGTATCTGCCAGGTATGCAGAAGGGACGTTATGACATCAGCTCGGCTCTGATGTTGGCTCTCTGTGGCAGGAGGCTGACCGCTACCCAGTACCACCTTGCTGTCTCAGACCCTGGGGAGCTTTGAGTCTCACTGAGAGGTCAGAACCAAGTGCAGGAAACTAACTTCCAGGGCCAGGCAGCAGCTGCTTGGTGCCGGCGAGGGACCCCAGATGAGAGAAGCTGAGGGCTGCCCTCCAGAAGAGGCCTGGGCTCCCTGGGAAGTGCCCGCACCTGCCACTCAACCCCTCAGCCAGTGGCTCTTCTCTTCCACGTTTGGTGGCTGTGACAGCCAGGCCAGTGTCTATGATTTCCCACATCTGGTGCCCTGGGTCTCTGCATCTGTGTCTGTCCGTGATCCCTCTTGTCTAATCACCATGGTTTCTCAGGTCACTGTCCAAGATCTCCCATGTCCAGTATCCACATTCTCTCATGTCTGGGGCAGCCAAAATGCCACTCATCACCTGGTGGCCTCACTCTGGGAGCACAGTGGGGAGGAGGGTAGTGTGGAGCCAGCCTGGGTTTCTGGAGGAGCTCCTTACCCCGAAAAGAAGGAGGTGTGTCTTGCGTTAGGGCAATAAGGCTGCCTCTGAAGATCACTTGGTCCAAATTCCTCTATTCCAGATGGGGAAACCGAGGGGGTTTGGGAGGACACCCTGGTCAAGACCCTTGCAGGCGCTGGTGGCCTCGCACAGCACTGCCCAGTGTCATTTCCTGGGTGGCTTGTCTTCCATGCCCTGGCTGGGGTGACCTTGCTTTGAAGGGTGGGAAGCATGACTCCAGGTCAGGTACACTCTGCCTTGTCCTCTGTGCCCTGGAGCCTCCTCCTCACGCCGTGCCCCCTCCTCTTTCAGTTCTCCCCTCTCCTCCATTGATGCTACCCACCTCCTCTTCCTCCTTTATCAGGCTTCTCTAACCCAGCTCCCTCCTCCCCCTCTTGTTGTTTCTCCTCCTTCTTGTCCAGGCTGCAATGGGAGTTGAAGCTGGGTTTTGGGGTAGCCGGTTGCTGGCTTCCGTGTGGGGCTGGTATTCAGTGCCCACAGATGCCTGGGCCCCATGGCGGGGGATGAGGAGGGAGGTCTGGTGTTCTTCCTGCCCCCAGTTCCTGGCTCCCAGGGATGGCATGGGGAGACCTGACTGCCTATTTTGGGGAACTCTTGGTCCAGAGACTACCTTGAGGGCCTTCTGCAAGCAGAGGGGACCATCTCAGAGGAAGGCCTGTGACTGTGACCTTCATGGGGCTCCTTTTGTTGGCCTATATGGTAAGTAATGTCATTAAGATGAATGTGTGTTTTGGTAAAGGGTGTAAATCTATAAATAGTGTCCTTTCCAGCTCCATATATCACCCTGCGTTTATTCCGTGCCTGGTGCATAAGCTAGAAGGCACACATTGCTATCTGGGGCTGTGAGTTTTAAAGTACATTAAAGGAGTTTACTGAAAACTCTTGGCAAACAGATAAAATACAATTACTCTAATTCCCAAGGCATTGCAGACAGAGTGTCCTGAAAACCTGCAGTATAATAATTCACAGAGAGCCATGACAGGCAGCCTTTGAGGCATCAGAAGCGCTGCTTTTGTAAACTTCAGAGGCGGCCAAGAGCTGTCCCTCGGGAGACCTATGTCCTGTGTTTTATTAACCTCCCTGTTTCTAGCTGAGGAGCTGCACGGGGAATCTAGCTGGCAGGGCTGGCTCCTGCCCTCGTGAGCTTTTCTAGGGTCATGTATTGGGGGGAGCAGGGAATGAGATGTCCCATTTTCTTCTGGCTGTACCCCTCCCTGTCTACATGCTGTTCAGTAGCAGGCTGTGCTGGATAGTTGCCTTGCATCATGGGAAATTCTCATTTCCCATCAAGTATGCAGGACTCTTAGCCCCTTCCTGGGAAATGGAGGCTTTTGCTGGGATACCTGGAAGAAGGATATTAGTGAACAGGTTTTTCAGCTTCCCAGAGGATTTGTGGTTGATTTCTAAGCTATACACAGGGGACACAGGACAAATTCTGATGCAGAGGTGCAGTTGCCACCCCATGGGGCTTGAGCAAGATCCCACAGGTGCTCTTCTCTGCCTTGCTTCCCTCACCTTCTGGGGAGATGGAAAATGCCACAGACTTTGGGTGCTGCTGAGTAACTGGCATCCTGTACCCTGGATGGGCACCTGTGCTGTTCTCCAGAGCTCAGGGAGAGCCCAGACCTTCCTGGGGAGGAGGTTTGGTGGAAGTGGGTGGCTTAGCTACTGGGCATCTACATGATCAGCGGTGGACAGCTATGAGAGAGTCAGAACTGTGGGGGCCCTGGACCCCAATTTCTTAGAGAGGGAGCTGTGGATGGGCCTTCCTTGAGCAGAGCTCCTCCCTGAGCCCCAGTCCTGAAGCTCCCAGTCCTGAAACTCCCAGTCCTGGGCCACTCTTCAAAAGCTGAACTAGGTCTACTGTGCTGAAGATCATGGGCAGCGCCAGAGAATTTGTGCAGGGTGAGCAACGGTCTTTCAGACATAGTGTATAGAGTGGGAGGAGGCAATCAGAGGGCAGAGTGAGTGAAGGTCTGTGTGACTTCAGAACTCTGTGACCAGGTTCTCAGAGCAGAGCAGACTCTTGTGGGAGAAGGGCCTTCCATGGACATTGAAGATTGCATTGAAGAGACGTCGCAATAGCCAAACCCCAATCAATTGCGTGAGCTGAAATGTTGGGGGGCCTGAGCAAGGAGTCAGGTGGATTGGAAGTTTAGAGAAGGAGATTTCTGGAACCTACCCTCTACCTGCATCAATAGTTCACTGCAAGATTTCATTCTCACCTATGTTGCAAAAATACAATAATAATAAACACCTCCCCAAACAGCAATGCCTAGGATTTACAAAGTGTGCACTTCCAGGGTTGCTAAGGCCCAGAGAGGACCTGATACCTGTGGCTGCCTGGATGGCAGGCCTCCAGCGCTGTCCTTTGGAAGGTGGCCCCAGGGCCGCCAGCCAGAGTCTGGCGTCTTGAGACATTTTGATGTCTCGAAATTGGCACTTTGTTTTCTTTTTCATTAAGTCTCTTTGTGAAGCTTCTGGCAACAAGTGAGTCTTACCCTATCCTGTCACTTAACACACTCGGCCTTGTAGTTGGGCATCCTGCTCGGAGCCCAGGCAAGGCCCTATTGGGCACAGGGATTGGGAATACTTTGGGTGGTCTACATGGAGTCAATCTGGACCTTCTTCCAGTGCCAGATTTACAGGGGCTGGGGAAATTGGTAGCTTTGGCTGGGATTTAATTGCTTCGATAGAACTGTATGTGGAGTTTCTTGTGGGAGATACAGAAATTAGACCTGCTTAACTGACTGACCCCTTCTCAGCCACAGTCACTGTATACAAGCGTCCTCTTCCACCACCAGGGAGACTTTATAAGTGGTGTTGTTTAAAGTAGTTGTTCGTGGGACTTCCCTCATGGTGCAGTGGTTAAGAATCCTCCTGCCAATGCAGGGGACACAGGTTCGATCCCTGGTCTGGGAAGATCCCACATGCCACAGAGCAACTAAGCCCGTGTGCCACAACACTGAGCCTGCGTGCCTAGAGCCCATGCTCAGCAACAAAAGAAGCCACTGCAATGAGAAGGTCGTGCACTGCAACGAAGAGTAGCCCCCACTCGCCGTAACTAGAGAAAGCCTGTTCACAGCAACGAAGACCCAACGCAGCCAAAAATAAATAAATAAGTAAATAAATTTATTCATTTACTTATTTATTTTTTTTTAAAAAGTAGTTGTTTGTGAACTATCATCGACAGTGAGATACTGGAACTCACCAAAAAAGATACCCTACATCCAAAGACAAAGGAGAAGCCGCAGTGAGATGGACTTTGACAGAACTGGGGGAAACAGAGACTCCACTCTTGGAGGGCACACACAAAGTAGTGTGCACATCAGGACCCAGGGGGAAGAAGCAGTGATGCCATACGAGACTGAAACAGACCTTCCTGCTAGGGTTGGAGGGTCTCCTGCAGAGGCGGGGGGTGGCTGTGGCTCACTGCTGGGACAAGGACACTGGCAGCAGAAGTTCTGGGAAGTACTCCTTGGCATTAGCCCTCCTGGAGTCCTCCTTTAGCCCCACCAAAGAGCCTGTAGCCTCCAGTGCTGGGTCACCTCAGGCCAAACAACCAACAGGGAGGGAACTCAGCCCCACCCATCAGCAAACAAGTGGATTAAAGTTTTATTGAGCTCTGTCCACCAGAGCAACACCCAGCTGTACTCACCACCAGTCCCTCCCATCAGGAAGCTTGCACAAGCCTCTTAGATAGCCTCATCCACCAGAGGGCAGACAGCAGAAGCAAGAAGAACTATAGTCCTGCAGCCTGTGGAAAGAAAACCACATTCACAGAAAGACAGATAAAATGAAAAGGCAGAGGACTATGTACCAGATGAAGGAAAAAGATAAAATCCCAGAAAAACAACTAAATGAAGTGGAGATAGGCAACCTTCCAGAAAAAGAATTCAGAATAATGATAGTGAAGATGATCCCGGACCTCGGAAAAAGAATGGAGTCAAAGATCAAGAAGATGCAAGAAATGTTTAACAAAGACCTAGAAGAATTAAAGAACAAACACCTAGAAGAATTAAAGAACAAACAAACAGAGATGACCAATACAATAACTGAAATGAAAAATACACTAGAAGGAATCAATAGCAGAATAACTGAGGCAGAAGAACGGATAAGTGACCTGGAAGACAGAATGGTGGAATTCACTGCTGTGGAACAGAATAAAGAATGAAAAGAAATGAAGAAAGCCTAAGAGACCTCTGGGAAAACATTAAACGCAACAACATTCACATTATCAGGGTCCCAGAAGGAGAAGAGAAAGAGAAAGGATCCTAGAAAATATTTGAAGAGATTGTAGTTGAAACTTCCCTAACATGGGAAAGGAAATAGCCACCCAAGTCCAGGAAGCACAGAGAGTCCCAGGCAGGATAAACCCAAGGAGAAACATGTCAAGACACATAGTAATCAAGTTGACAAAAATTAAAGACAAAAATTATTGAAAGCAACAAGGGAAAAAGGACAAATAGCATACAAGGGAACTCCCATAAGGTTAACAGCTGATTTCTCAGCAGAAACTCTACAAGCCAGAGGGGAGTGGCATGATATATTTAAAATGATGAAAGGGAAGAACCTATGAAGATTACTCTATCCAGCACGGATCTCATGCAGATTTGACAGAGAAATCAAAAGCTTTACTGAGAAGCAAAAGCTAAGAGAATTCAGCACCACAAAACCAGCTCTACAACAAATGCTAAAGGAACTCCTCTCAGTGGGAAACACAAGAGAAGAAAAGGACCTGCAAAAACAAACCCATAACAATTAAGAAAATGGTAATAGGAACATACATATTGATAGTTACCTTAAAGGTGAATGGATTAAATGCTCCAACCAAAAGACGCAGGCTTGCTGAATGGATACAAAAACAAAACCCATATATATGCTGTCTACAAGAGACCCACTTCAGACCTACGGACACATACACCCTGAAACTGAGGAGATGGAAAAAGATAGTCCATGCAAATGGAAATCAAAAGAAAGCTGGAGTAGCAATACTCATATCAGATAAAATAGACTTTAAAATAAAGAATGTTACAAGAGACAAGGAAGGACACTACATAATGGTCAAAGGATCAATCCAAGAAGAAGATATGACAATTATAAATATATATGCACCCAACATAGGAGCACTTCAATACATAAGGCAAATGATAACAACTATAAAAGAGGAAATCGACAGTAGCACAATAATAGTGGGGTACTTTAACACCTCACTTGAACCAATGGACAGCTCATCCAGACAGAAAATTAATAAGGAAACACAAGCTTTAAATTACACAATAGACCAGACAGATTTAATTGATATTTATAGGCCATTCCATCTGAAAACAGCAGATTACACTTTCTTCTTAAGTGCACGTGAAACATTCTCTAGGATAGATCACATCTTGGGTCACAAATCAAGCCTCAGTAAATGTAAGAAAACTGAAATCATATCAAGCATCTTTTCCAACCACAATGCTATGAGATTAGAAATTGGTTACAGGGGAAAAATGTAAAAAACACAGATACATGGAAGCTAAACAATATGTTACTAAATAACCAAAAGATCACTGAAGAAATCAAAGAGGAAATCAAAAAATACCTAGAGACAAATGACAACAAAAACATGATGATCCAAAACTTATGGGATGCAGCAAAAGCAGTTCTAAGAGGGAAGTTTATAGCAATACAATTCTACCTCAATAAACAAGAAAAATCTCAAACAATCTAACCTTACACCTAAAGGAACTAGAGAAAGAAAAACAAACAAAACCCAAAGTTAGCAGAAGGAAAGAAATCATAAAGATCAGAGCAGAAATAAATGAAATAGAAACAAAGAAAACAATAGCAAAGATCAATTAAACTAAAAGCTGGTTCTTTGAGAAGATAAATGAAATGGATAAACGTTTAGCCAGACTCAACAAGAAAAAGAGGGAGAGGACTCAAGTCAATAAAATTAGAAATGAAAAAGGAGAAGTTACAACGGACACCGCAGAAATACAAAGCATCTTAAGAGACTACTACAAGCAACTCTATGCCAATATAATGGACAACCTGGAAGAAATGGACAAATTCTTAGAAAGGTATAACCTTCCAAGACTGAACCAGGAAGAAATAGAAAATATGAACAGACCAATCACAAGTAATGAAAGGGAAACTGTGATTGAAAATCTCCCAGCAAACGAAAGTCCAGGACCAGACGGCTTCACAGGTGAATTCTATCAAACATTTAGAGGAGAGCTAACACCCATCCTCCTCAAACTCTTCCAAAAAATTGCAGAGGAAGGAACACCCCCAAACTCATTCTATGAGGCCACCATCACCCTGATACCAAAACCAGACAAAGATATTACAAAAACGAAAACTACAGGCCAATATCACTGATGAATATAGATACAAAAATCCTCAAAAAATACTAGCAAACAGAATCCAACAACACATTAAAAGGATCATACACCATGATCAAGTGGGATTTATCCCAGGGATGCAAGGATTCTTCAATATATGCAAATCAATCAATGTGATACAGCATATTAACAAATTGTAGAATAAAATCCATATGATCATCTCAATAGATGCAGAAAAAGCTTTTGACAAAATTCAACACCCATTGGTGATAAAAACTCTCCAGAAAGTGAGCATAGAGGGAAACTACCTCAACATAATAAAGGCCATATACAACAAACCCACAGCAAACGTCATTCTCAATGGTGAAAAACTGAAAGCATTTTCTCTAAGATCAGGAACAAGACAAGGATGTCCACTCTCCCCACTATTATTGAACATAATTTTGGAAGTCCTAGTCATAACAATCAGAGAAGAAAAAGAAGTAAAAGGAATACAAATTGGGAAAGAAGAAGTAAAACTGTCACTGTTTGCAGATGACATGATACTATACGTAGATAATTCTAAAGATGCCACCAGAAAACTACTAGAGCTAATCAATGAATTTGGTAAAGTTGCAGGACACAAAATTAATGCACAGAAATCCCTTGCATTCCTATACACTAACAACGAGGGATCAGAAAGAGAAATTAAGGAAACATTCCCATTCAAACAATGCCAATCCCATTCAACAAAATCCCATTTTGTTGTCACCATGGCAACAAAAAGAATAAAATATCTAGGAATAAAGCTACTTAAGGAGGTAAAAGACCTGCACTCAGAAAACTATAAGACCCTGATGAAAGAAATCAAAGATGACACAAACAGATGGAGAGATATACCATGTTCTTGGATTGGAAGAATCAATATTGTGAAAATGACTACACTAACCAAAGCAATCCCTTTGGGTAGTATAGTCACTGCACACAGATTCAGTGCAATCCGTATCAAATTACCAATGGCATTTTTTACAGAACTGGAACAAAAATTGTAAAAATTTGTTTGGAGACACAAAAGACCCCTAATAGCCAAAGCAATCTTGAGGGAAAAAAACGAAGCTTGCGGAATCAGGCTCTCTGACTTCAGACTGTACTGCAAATCTACAGTAATCAAGATAATATGGTACTGGCACAAAAACAGAAATATAGATCAATGGAACAGGATAGAAATTCCAGAGATAAACCCACACACCTATGGTCAACAAATCTGTGATAAGAGAGGCAAGGATATACAATGGAGAAGAGACAGTCTCTTCAATAAGTGGTGCTGGGAAAACTGGACTGCTACATGTAAAAGAATGAAATCAGAACACTCCCTAATACCATACACAAAAATAAACTCATAATGGATTAAAGACCTAAATGTAAGACCGGACACTATAAAACTCTTAGAGGAAAACATAGGAAGAACACTCTTTGACATAAATCGCAGCAAGACCTTTATTGACCCACCTCCTAGAGTAATGGAAATAAAAACAAAAATAAACAAATGGGACCTACTGAAACTTCAAAGCTTTTGCACAGCTAAGGAAACCATAACCAAGACGAAAAGACAACCCTCAGAATGGGAGAAAATATTTGCATATGAATCAACGGACAAAGGATTAATCTCCAAAATATATAAACAGCTCATGCAGCTCAAATGTTAAAGAAACAAAGAACCGAATCCAAAAATGGGCAGAAGACCTAAATAGACATTTCTCCAAAGAAGACATACAGATGGCCAAGAGGCACATGGCATCTGCTCAACATCACTAATTATTAGAGAAATGCAAATCAAAACTACAATCAGGTATCACCTCACACTGGTCAGAACGGGCATCATCAGAAAATCTACAAACAACAAATGCTGGATTGGGTGTGGAGAAAAGGGAGCCCTCTTGCACTGTTGGTGGGAATGTAAATTGATACAGCCACTATGGGGAACAGTATGGAGGTTCCTTAAAAAACTAAAAATAGAACTACCATATGACTCAGCAATCCCACTACTGGGCATATACCCAGAGAAAACCAGAATTCAAAAAGACACATGCACCCCAATGTTCATTGCAGCGCTATTTACAATAGCCAGGACATGGAAGTAAGCTAAATGCCCATTGACAGACAAATGGATAAAGAAGATGTGGTACATACATACAATGGGATATTACTCAGCCATGAAAATGAATGAAATTGGGTCATTTGTAGAGATGTGGATGGACCTAGAGACTCATACAGAGTGAAGTAAGTCAGAAAGAGAAAAACAAATATTGTATATTAATGCATATATGTGATGTCTAGAAAAGTGGTAGAGATGAACTGGTTTGCAAGGCAGAAATAGAGACACAGATGTAGAAAACAAATGTACAGATACCAAGTGGGGAAAGCCAGGGGAGGTTGTGGTGGGATGAATTGCGAGATGGGGATTGACATATATACACTAATATGTATAAAATAGATAACTAATAAGAACCTGCTATATTAAAAAAATAAAATGCTTATTAATCTAGCATTATTAATCTAGCATTAGTTATGGTAGTTAAGCTTTCAGAGATAATGAAATGTAAATGAGCCTCTAGAGCATGCCACGTTCCCCCAAACTGAAGACATTCGTGAAGAAAAGTTGTTGTGGTAGGATGACGGTGAATATTAATTGTGTGGATTTATATACTCTGCAGATGGCAATGCAGATGCTGGGTACAGTCAAGAGCCGTGACACAGGCCAGCAGGAAAGGAAAGCCTGAGCTCGCTTTGCGCTTCTCCCTGGGGATGTTGCCCTGACTGGCCACTGAAAGTTTCCCACTGAAGTTTCACAGGCCACACTGGGGTCAGAGGTGAAGCTGGGCCTCAAGCCCGGGGCAACCTGACTCTGAGCTCTGCTCTTCACCAGCTGTTCCACATGGGCACCCTGGTGGCCCGTGCACCTGTGTCCCAGTGGGGGCCTCAGCTAGTTAACGCACATCTATCCTGACCACCTCCCTCCTCCCCAGGCCCCTCCCACCTGAAGTCAGGAAGGGCCAGTGATGATTATTTTTTAACCAGCAGTTGTGAATTATTGAGTGCCTATGCATGCCAGGCATCATGCCAGGCATTGAGGTTACTCTCACTCATGGAGCTGACGTCTCAGCAGTCAGCACATAACCACTAGGTAGATGTTCAGTTACCGACTGTGGGAAGGGCTATGAAGGCAAAGCAAAGAGAGCGATGGGAGATGGTAAAATGTTGGCAATAGTAATAATGGCTGACACTAATTGTTTACTACGTTCTCCACACAGTTCAAAACACTTTCAGTGGAGTTTGTCCTTTGACTCTCCTAACAGCTCTGTGAATTAGTTCCACTTTACAGATGAGGAAACAGAGGCTCAGAGAGGTGAAGTAACTTGCCCATGGTCACAAAGCTCGTAAGGAGCATACCTGGGATTTGAATCAGCAAGTCTGAGTCCAGATTCCCTGCTGCTCACCACTATGGTCTATTGCCTTAGAAAAGAAAGAATGAATTTGGATGACACAGGAGGTAGGGAAGACTTCTCAAAGGAGGCTGTGTGTAAACTGGACCTCAGAAGCGAGCTGGTCAGTGGGGAGAGCCCTGGGAGAGGAGAGAGCTTGGTGTCCTGAGGCATCAACATCCTCAGGGCTGAGGCTGGGAGTGCTGGCCCCTGCAGTACAATTCAGTTTCACGGGGCCTCTGGGGCTGGTGAGCTGTGAGTCCTTATCCTAAAAGCCACAGGAAGCCGTGTCAGGGTTTTGAGCAGGAGAGTGACAAGAACCAATCTTTTTTCCCTTACATTATTCCTCAGGGAGGGGATGAGGCCCCCTTTCCACTGTATAGAGGGTGGGTTTGGTAAGTTGGCATTTAGTCTGTGGGTAGAGCATCTAAAAGTTCAGGGCAGACTGGCTGCAGAAAAGGCATCTGTCGGCTCCACTTTCAGACTTTGAAGAAGCAGGGGAGAGATGGGACACATCACACTCAAGGTGGTGAGCCCTCTGTGTGGCGGGAGGGATGAGAGGCCAGCCAGCCCTGGAAGCTGTGTGTGTGTGTGTGTGTGTGTGTGTGTGTGTGTGTGTGTGTGTGTGTGTGTGTGTGAGTGTGAGTGTGAGTGATGCCTTCTGAGACAGGACAGTTGGTGAATGCAATAGGCATGGGCATGCACGTTTATCTCTGAGGGAGCTGCAGCCCGGCAGTGTCTTATTTGAAAGATTACAGCTTCGAGGAAAGAAACACATTGGTTAGAATTGACCCTAGGTTTATGAGTCCCAGGACCCCTGCCCCTTAGAGGGGAATGACTCTATTTGCTGCAGAGAAGAAGGGGTCCCTTTGTGTTAAAAAGGAAAAGGCTGAAATGCATATCTTGGGAGCTGCCACGCACTTAATGTGGGAGGAGATGGGGACTCAGGAAGCATCTGGTTCTGCTCTAGGGTGGGCTCTTCGGTGGGAAGATCTTGGTTGGTGCAAAGTTTTATGAAGCCCTTGGAGAAGGCCGGGATCTGAGACAGTGACCAGAGTGGGTGAAGAGCGGAAATGTACAACATACTTACTGCAAAAAATAGAAATACATCGGTGGTTTTGTTGAAGAGGTGAAAGGAAGTGAATTCACCAGCTGTAAGAAGGTGGAAATCTGGGAGTGCTTCCTGACAGAGGCAGGCCTTGAGCTAGACTCTATGACTCTCAGGACAGTGATCTTTAAGCCCTGAAAGCCCCTGCAGAGGCCTGGCCCTGGGGAAAGGTCCTGCTTGTGTTAGAGCCTCATGAGGTTCCACAAACCAAGGTTCAGATAACAGCCTTGAGGACTAAGTCCAGGCTTCTTATTCTGTGCCAAGCTTTGGCGAGTGGTCTCCACATGTAAGCTCTGGAGTTCCTACATGGATTGAAGGGTCTGTGGAAAAGTGGGCTAGAGGACTGCTGTGTTTGTGTCACTTCACATGGTCGATTGTCTCATCAGGAGTGGGGGCAGTGATGGACCTGAGGGGGCCCCGCAGACACCCCCAGCCACCGCTTAGCTCTGCCACTAATCTTAGCCACTGTTCTCAGCTGGGCTGAGGGGTGCTTCCCGATACCAGTCCTCTCTTCTGTTCTGATGTCCAAGGACAGGCTTACACATTTTCAATCCATCGAGGGCTATTCTTTTTTTTTTAAACTAATATATATATATATTTAAATGTCTGTTCATTGGTTTGTTTATTTATTTATTTTTGGCTGTGTTGGGTCTTTGTTTCTGTGTGAGGGCTTTCTCCAGTTGCGGCAAGCGGGGGCCACTCCTCATCGCGGTGCGCGGGCCTCTCACTATCGTGGCCTCTCTTGTTGCGGAGCACAGGCTCCAAACATGCAGGCTCAGTAGTTGTGGCTCACGGGCCTAGTTACTCCGCGGCATGTGGGATCTTCCCAGACCAGGGCTCGAACTCGTGCCCCCTGCATTAGCAGGCGGATTCTCAATCACTGCGCCACCAGGGAAGCCCTCGAGGGCTATTCTTGACCTAGAACAATCTGCATATTTTATGTTCGACCAAATCCCAGCCACCCTTCAGGACTTTTTTCCAGTGCTTCCCCTTCCTCTCACCATGAGCTCCATAAGCGCAAAGATTCCCCATTTCATTCCCTGGGTTTTTCCTAGCTTATAGATCACGGTCTGGCATGTAGTGAGTGCTCAGTGGATAAACATGGAGTGAACGAATGAAGCTTTCCTGTTCTTCTAGCCCTGGATTTTTATGAACCGCAGTTGGCATTTATTGAGTTCATTCCTGTGGTGGGTTGAATAGTGCTCCACACCCACCCCAAATTCATGTCAACTGGGAACATCAGAATATGACCTTATTTGGAAATTGGGTCTTTGCAGATGTAGTTAAGGATCTTTAGATAAAATCATCCTGGATTTAAGGTGGGCCCACATAAGACTGGTGTCTTATATGAAGAGAAGACACAGCAATACACAGGGAAGGAGGCCATGTGAAGACAGAGGCAGAGACTGGGGTGATGTGTCTAAAAGCTAGGGAACACAAAGGATTTCCGGCAACCACCAGAAGCAATGAGAGAGACGTGTGACAGATTCTCCCGCATAACCTCCAGAAAGGGCCAATCCTGCCAACACCATGATTTTGGACTTCAGTCCTCCTGAACTGTAAGAGAATAAATTTCTGTTGTTTCAAGTTAGCCAGTTTGTGGTAATTTGTTACGGCTGCCCTAGGACACATACAATTCATACTGTCAGTATTTTGTAAGCTCTCACTCCCTTCTAGAGCAAAGGCTTGGTCATGTCAGGGAGCAAGTCTGGGTCACCACCATAGGTCCACTGCCTAGTGACCAACCACCCTGGTTTGTCTGGGACTGAGGGGTATCCCAGGATGTAGGATTTTTAGAGAGCTAAAATGGGGGCAGTCCTGCGCAAACCAGGATGACTGGTCATCTTGCTCACAGGGTACTTGACACTGGGTCAGTGCCTGGTAGGTGGTGGCAGTTGTGTCTTGTGTGTTGGAAGAGCATGGGCCAGGCCAGATGCAGGTGGTGTGTGCAGAGATTTTGTGCAAGATGAGCCTGGAGTCGGATAGGAGAGAACTGAAGAACTGGAAACTTACTCTGGGTAATAGGGAGCCACAGTAGGTCTCTGAGGGCTGCAGAGTTCCGCTTGGGAGGCCTGGGGATTCCTGTGCTGGAATCCCTGTGGGCTCCCTCTAAGTCTGCTCCTGGGAGGCCCAGGCACTTTGGCTGCAGGAGTTCTCACACAGGCCTCCCAGAAGTGGGTCTCCTGCCCCCAGGTTGCAGCCAGCGCCTGCCTGGCCCAGGGAACTTCTTTTTTTTTTTTTTTTTCCTCTTTTATTTATTTTTATTTTTATTATTTATTTTTATTTTATTTTTTACATCTTTATTGGAGTATAACTGCTTTACAATGGTGTGTTAGTTTCTGCTTTATAACAAAGTGAATCAGTTATACATATACATATGTTCCCATATCTCTTCCCTCTTGCATCTCCCTCCCTCCCACCTTCCCTATCCCACCCCTCTAGGCGGTCACAAAGCACGGAGCTGATCTCCTTGTGCTATGTGCGGAACTTCTTTTTTTTTTTTTTTTTTTCTTTTTGAAACCAAGTGCGAGAAAGCCTAGGCGTGCCCACGGTCACCCTTCCCCCCCATTTAAATATACTGAATGGAGCTGATTGCCTAAATTGAAGGTATTATAGTACAATGATTGTTATAATTAAAACTATTATCATCTGAAAGAAACCAGAACCTGGGAAACCACTGCAAAGACTTTTAAAGCTTTTAAAACATGTTTTTGAACCAGATAAAAGCTCCTTTGTGTGGAGTGTTTTGGAGAGTGAGTCTGTGAGTGGGCACCTGTGGGCTCTGAATACAGCCTGGTTCTCCATGAGGTGGGTGTGGGCAGCAGGGGTTTTCGGTCAGAGGGTGGCCGCTGCTCTGTTAGCCCAGACCCGAGATGCTGCCCTCAGCAATGCAGGCAGAGCAGGGTTCACTCCAAGGGTCCAGGCCGGGTGGGGATCTGATGGAGGAACGTTGTCCTGAATGTGGGGCCTGTCAAAACAGACACGTTGCATCCCCCCCTCCCCACATTTGGGAAGGACAGTCTGGCTCTGGTGGGAGAAAGGGGGGCAGTGTCTGGACTGGAGGTGTGAGACCCTGGGGGTCTCCAGATGGCAAGAAGAGGGGACAGTAGTCCTAGAGTGGTAGAGGCTCAGGGAAGGCCTGGGATGGCAGGATAGGGGCTTACAGCGGGCTCTCGACCTGGCCATCAGGAGCCCCCTCTGCTCATGTGACAGGACTCCCAGATGCCCAGGTGGGTGTGGAGCTGGAAACAGCTTGAGAGGAGTTGGGGCTGGCATAGCCGGCAATGACTCTTTTGAGTTTGGCTACCTTACACTCTCCTCGGTTCCCCCACCCCCACATTGTACAGGTGAGGAAGTTGGGGCTCAGAGAGGGAAAGGATGGGCCAGGGTCACCCAGCTGGTAAGTGGTAGGGACCAGGCTCTGGAGCCCAACTCCAGGGTGCCGTGCCTTTTACCTTGGGCCTCTCTGCATCTGGCGATGGTGGCCATGCTTGGTTAGCTGTCTCTTGGGTTGGTACCATGTGTGCTGGTCCTTGATTTGGATGGGCACTTGATTATATTTTGTCCCACCTTGATTTCACTATTTTTCCTTTTTCTTCTTTCAAAAAAATATACAATTAATACACGAAACCATTCTTATTAAGAAATCAAACATTATGGGTGATAAGAGTGCCAACTAAAGAATGTTGCTTGCCATCTGGTTCTACAAGGATTGAGTCAATAGCCACTGTAGTTGCTGACCTTCAACACACCCTGAAAGCAATTCCAGGTGGAGATCAGCAATGAGGCACTCTGTGTTCTGGGAAAACTGGCAGAACAGTCCTTCAGATAGTTAGATATTTTTAGGAGAAAATTTTAGGAACCCAAATTCTTGCATCTCCCCATACTTAGAAAAGCGCTAAAACCATTAACTAAGATACCTGTTCCTGGTGCCAAGCAGCAACCTTCTACTGAGATGTGTGCTTGATCACAGGTACCCTTCGCCTATCACATGTACACTGACCTCCCCCCTTACCTCTTTGGAACAGTTCTCAGTGCTCTCTGAGAGGCTGTTTCCCAGGCTATAGTCCTCAGTAAGACACTGAATAAACCCAACTCACAGCTCTTCCGTTGTACGTTTTTTTCAAGTTGATAATAGCTAACTCAGAGCAATAATCTTAGATGTGTTTGTGTATATGTATACATACATAATACATTTAGTCCTCATACAGCCTTTTGAGGTAAGCACCGTTTTCCCTATTTTATAGAAGAGAGAATGAAGGCCCTTGCTGGAGGCTACACAGCTGGGCTTAGAGCTGGTAGACTGGTCAGAGCCCATGTGTTTGATTCCTGTACTATGGAGAAAGTGGAATATCCCCTTTCCCCCCACAATCTTACTCCCTCCTCCTCCTGAAGCAAAGATCAGTTACTGTTTCGTGTATCTTCTTTCAGACCTTTCTCATGAATTTACACATAACAGAGTTTTTGTGTATGTGTTTTTAGACATAAACAGTATCATTTGGTATTTATTGTTTGCAGATTGCTTCCTTCACTGAACAATCCATTGTGGTGATACTTTCATGCCAAGAACATGTCAACACTGTACCCTTCTTAAGTGTTGCAGTGTGTCCCCTAGTTTATGATTGGGTATATACTAGTGCCATGGACTGAATATTTGTGTCCCCACACCCCCCCAATTCATATGTTGAAACCTAATCCCCTAGGTGATGGTATTAGGAGGTGGGACCTTTGGGAGGTGATTAGGTCAAGAGGGTGAAGCTCTTGCAGATGAGATTAGTGTCTCTATAAAAGAGACCACAGAGAGCTCCCTTGCCCCTTCCACTATGTGAGGACACAGCAAGCCATCTATGAATCAGGAAGCAGGCCCTCACCAGACACCAAACCTGTTGGCACCTTGGTCTTGGACTCCAGCCTTTAGAACTGTGAGAGATAAATGTCTGTTGTTTATAAGCCACCTAGTCTATGGTAATTCTATTGTAGCAGCCTGAACAGACTAAGACGACTAATAATCATGAAGATCCAAAAAAAAAAAAAAAAAAAAAGGAGATGCAGCTTTTTCACCTGACGGTTTAGCAAACATTAAGCAGATTGCTATCATCGAGTGTCAGCAAGGACGAGGGATGATTCTTGCTCATTGCTGATGGCTGTGCACATTGGGGCAGCCTTCATAGAGAGCAGTTTGGCAGTATCTATTAAATTTAAACCAGCACACCTTTGTCCTACCACACCCCCCAGCTTCTAGATCTCTAGCCTAGAGACAGATGTGCATATACCAGCAAGGAGACATCCTAATGATGTTCACGTAACACGGTTGGTAGCGGTGCAGCATTGAAACAGCCTGTTGTCCTCATCTTGTGTCTCAGCTGGATTGTAAGGTCCCAAGTTCAGGTGCTAGGTCCTAGGCTGGTTCCCAGCCTCCCCGAAATGGAGAGAGACCTGCCCATATGCCAGGAGATCAACAGATACTTTCTGGGTTTTTTTTGCTTTGTAAACTTTTCTTACCCAGGTTCTGTGTATGTAGGTTCAGAACCCAAATAGAACTAGTGGGCTTAGAATGAAAGATGGCAGTACCCTGCCCCTTGTTCCCTGTTCCCAGCTCCCAGGAATCAACTGCTTTCAATGTTTAATATAATTTATTTTTGTATTTCTTGTATTTTCTCCATATTTCTATACTACTTGATTTAACTGCTTGATTTTTTTTTTCATTTTGGATATGACCCATAGACTTTCTTTTGAGGAAGGGAAGGATTATTAATTTTTATTACTGGCACAGCCTTCTCCCCTGCCCCGCCTCTCTCCCCCCACCCCCTCCCAAGAGCTTCCCCTTCCTCTCTCCTGAGAATGTTAAATCCTCATTTTGGGTTAAGTCAGTATTCAATGTTTATATTATTATGACTATGTAACTAATATTTACAGAGAGCCACGTGTAGTACTATGATTATAGTTTCTTGTACAACCTTTAATTTTCTCAGAAGTTAATAATTGCTCATTTCTTTTCCTTTATTTTGTTTTACGTGTACCAATTACAAATTATTTCTCAAACTCCATGACAGCAATGAAAATCTCTGAATATTTTAAACACAGCACCAAGTGACTTGTTTTTTTGTTTATTTTTCAGACAGCCCTGAAGAGCCTCCAGCCTGAAGCTGCTGTCTAGACTGTTCTCTGAAAACAGCACCCAGATTCTTACCTGAACTTTCCACCACCTTCTCCAGGACATCCCCTGCACCCTGGATCTCACTTCATTGTCTTTCTTGGATTCTTCCCTTCTTTTGAGAGGAATACTTCCTCCAGTAACTTCCTGAGGAAGGGGACTAGGAGGTAAGTTTTTGGAGACCTTGTTTGTCTGAAAATGTCCTTATTCTAGCCTCACATTTGATTGATAGTGTGGCTGACTCTAAATTGGAAATCATTTTCCCTCAGAATTTTGAATGCATTGTTCTTTGTCTTCTAGCTTCCATTGTTGTTGAGATATCAGATACCGTTCAGATCCTGAGGTTTCTATGTGACCTGCTTATTTACTTTGGAAGTTTTTAGAATTTCTCTCCATTTCTCTTTTCTATACTTCATGATGGTGTTCCTCGGCATGGTTTAAAAATTAAAAAAAAATTTTTTTAATTATTATTTTAAAGTTTAATTCATGATGCCATATACTTGGAAGATTTGTTAAACCTTGAAATGAATTTCCTTCAGTTCTAGAACAGTATCTAGTATTATTTTTTGATAATCGGATCCTCTCTGTTTTCCAGTTTTCTTTTTCTGTAACTCCTATTAGGTGAATAATGGACCTCCTAGGTTAATCCTTGAATTTTCTTATCTTTCCTATTTTCTACTTTTTTCTATTTTAATGGAGATTTGTTGTATTTTATTTTTCAAATAATCTGTTGATTAAAAAAATCTGCTCTCATGTTTTTAATTTCCATGTTTTTTCTTGTTTCCTGAATATTCATTTTCATAGTTCCCTTGTTCTTATTTCATGAAATGCAATATCTTCTAATTTTTCTGAGAGTATTAAAGTACAAACATTATTATTATTATTATTATTATTTATTTATTTTTTTTTTCGGTACACGGGCCTCTCACTGTTGTGGCCTCTCCCGTTGCGGAGCACAGGCTCTGGATGCGCAGGCTCAGCGGCCATGGCTCATGGGCCCAGCCGCTCCACGGCATGTGGGATCTTCCTGGACCGGGGCATGAACCCGTGTCCCCTGCATCGGCAGGCGGACTCTCAACCACTGCGCCACCAGGGAAGCCCTTATTATTATTTTGTTTGTTTCTTGCAATCTCTCTATTTCCTTTGGAATTCTTTTGTCACCTGTTTGCTCTGATCCTTCAGTTAGAGGCTTTTCTCTAACATCTGGTGCTCTATGGCCTCCCACACATATCTGAGAGTGAGGTACCAGATACCCCCAGGGATGCTCCCTGTGCTTGAGTGAGGCTCGATGACCAGTAAGCTTCAGTATAGAGTGATTGGGGTGGGGTGACTTGGTTATTTTCATATGGAATTCCTGATGTCAGGTCCTTTCTCTAGGGGTGGTCGGTTTCTCCAGAGAGAAATCCTCCCATTATCTGCCTGGAGGAGGGGGTATATGTCTGGGCGAGAACTTTCCAGAAGCTCAGTGGGAGAAGGTGACATGAGTTTTCACTGTTCAGTTTATAGAATTACCCTTATTCTCCCTGTTTTAAATATGGCCCCCACCCCCATGCTCAGTTGTGTCTGCTGTCCTTGAGGGCAGAAAGTCTTTGATGCAAACTCTCCAGAGAGTTGGCCTCCCATCTATTTTCATGGTGAGGGTAGGGTGGTCATCTTGCTGGGAAGTGGGGGTAGGATTCCTAGTTCTCATGTGGACTTTCCTAGTTTTTAGCCCCACCTATGCCTCTGCCTTCTGAGGTAGTATTTGTTGCTTCCTCAGTTCCTGGGCCTTTCAGTGTTCTGAATGGGTTTGCTCATACAAAAGCAGGCTTCAGCTTTCCCTGATCCGCTAAGCCAGTTGGCTCTTGCCCATCTGCTTTCCAGCTTCCAAACTGTTGTTGATAGAACTTGTCTTCTGTCATCTTCTCTTTTCTCTGTCCTTGTGGGTTTCTGTCATTTTTAGACCTTCACTACTATTTTGGGGGGGTTCTTTTTGCAGGGTGTGTGGCAGAAATAAGTGTGTATGTTTAGTCCTCTGTGTTTACTCTGGACTCCTGAGTTTTTTCTTTATGATAGAAGCATGAACAGAGACACAGATCATCTGTTTGTTACGTGTCTGCCCTGTTTTCTTGCTGGCATGCTGTTGTATGCCAGAAAACCCAACCCAAATGGCTTAAACAGTAAAGAGATTTATCTCATCTAATGATAAGCTCTGGGATAGGATGGCTCCAGGTTTGGTTAATTTAGCAGCTCAACAATGTCATTGAGGGCACAAGTTCTTTCCATTTTTCTACTCCACTTTAGTGCCCTTCATGGTCACAAAGTGGCTGCTGTGGTTCCTTCCACTCAACCTTCATGTCCTTGTATACAAGTGTCCACAAGCAGAAGAGATAGCGTCCCTTCGTTGTTTTACTCTCTTTAAAAAAGTAAAATTGTGTCTTAGTCTGTTCAGGCTGCTGTAACAAAATACCACAGATTGGGTATTTTATAAACAGCAAACATTTATTTCTCACAGTTTTGGAGGCTCGGAAGTCCAGAATCATGGTCTGGCAGATTCCATGTTTGGTGAGGGCTTTCTGGTTCATTTAGGTGACTATCTTTTTGCAGTTTCCTCACATGGCTGAAGGGGCTATGGGTCTCTCTGGAGCCTCTTTTTTAAGGTCACTAATCCCATTCACGAGGGCTCTGTCCTCATGACCTAATCACCTCCCAAAGGCTCCACATCCTAATACTATCACCTTAGGGGTTAGGATTACAACATATGAATTTTGGGGGGGACACAAATATTTAGACCATGGTGAATTGTTTGAATAGGTGTTATATCCACAGGTTAGCAATCTAAAATACTTAAAAGGCAAACAATAAAAAGTCTCCCTATTACTCCTATCCTTTCTTCTCATGAATAGGATTTTCTTATTTATTCTTGATGCCAAAAACTTGGCCTCTTTTCACTGGTGCCAAATTGAAACTTGGAGACAGAATTTTGGGTGAAGTAGAATAGAATAGCTTTATTGCTTTGCCAGGCAAAGGGGGACAGAGTGGGCTCCTGCCCTCAAAAACTGTGTGTCCCAACCCCAGAGGATTTGGTGAGGAGTTTTATAGCAATGGTTCAAGGGTGGGGTTGCTGATAAGATTAAGTTGTGTGCAGGGCCTACACTCCTTTAATCTGGTCTCAGGTAATCTCTTGATGAGCTTCTCTGGTTCCTTTAATCTGGCTTCAGGTGGTCTTCTCTGGACTGCAGAGAAGTTCCGTAAAGAGCTCAGAGATATTGTTATGTGTATCCTTTGAGGTGGAACCAGGACCTTACCTCAAGGCTGCACTACTGTTTCTTGGCTGCTCCTCCCTTGTGTCCGCATCCCCTCCCTTCCCTGATTAGCAATTGTTTGAATCTGCCCTTGGGAACTCAGGGAAGGTCATGGAGGCTGGAGTCTGTTTCCTACAAACAAGAAACAGGGGGCACAGAAAGGCTTCCATGCCCAGGAACCCTACAGGGTCCTGCTTGGTTTCATCCTTCCAGAATCTCTTTGTGTAATAAGGCATATTACAAGCAAATATGAACATACAGTTTTATCTCACTGTCACTTTTCCATGCTCTAAGCATTTTTAAAAATTAAATTAAATTTATTTATTATTTTTGGCTGCATTGGGTCTTTGTTGCTGTACGTGGGCTTTCTGTAGTTGCAGCAAGTGGGGGCTACTCTTTGTTGCGGTGCGCGGGCTTCTTATTGTGGTAGCTTCTCTTTGTTGTGAAGCACAGGCTCTACGCGGGTGGGCTTCAGTAGTTGTGGCACTTGGGCTCCATAGTTGTGGCTTGTGGGCTCTAAAACGCAGGCTCAGTAGTTGTGGCACATGGGCTTAGTTGATCTGTGGCACATGGGATCCTCCCAGACCAGAGCTCTAATGCATGTCCCCTGCATTGGCAGGCGGATTCTTAACCGCTGTACCACCAGGGAAGGTCCCTCTAAGCATTTTTTGACACTGCTTTTTGTTTTTCACTGAGCAAAATATTTTGGTACATAAAGCACATCCTTCACATTGTTTTATAGATACATTATATTGCTTTACATGCATGTAACCTAATTTGTTTAACCAGTCATCTTTTGATAGATATTTAGGTTGTTTCCCATATTTGCTGTTATAATAAATTCTGAAAATCTGTTAGTTTTCCTAGAGGATAAATTCCTAGAAGTAAAATTGCTGAGGCAAAAGGGGTATGTATTTGTGACCTTGACAGATGTTGCAAATTGCCCTTCCTGGGGTTTGTACCAGTTTATTCTCCCATCAACACTGTATGACAGGCTGGCTTCACAACAACCCACAAGGTATCTTCTCAACCTTTGGATTCTTGCCAATCTGATAGGTGAAAAATGGTCCTTGTGTCTCTATTTAAGAGCTAAGAAACCATTCCCAGGAGTTTCTTCAGCAGACTTGTTCTCCTGAGCAAAAGGTCTCCTTGGCTGGAATTTTGTAATGTGCTGCCTCCTAAACCAGTCATTGGCAAAAGAAATGAAATGACTCTAATTGGTTTAAATTAATCCAGTTTAACATCCTCTGGTGGAGTTGGTATAGGGGCAGCCTTCCCACTACAGGGATGCCTGGACAGCACTGGGTTCTGTTAGTGAGGGAGACGGGGGTAATGCTGTGGGGTAGGCACCCAGCAGTGTCTGGGATATTCCTGGTCCACCACCTGCTAGAGAGTTGGGCTCAGACCTGTGCCTCCAAGGTCTGGAATTCTCCTTCTAGGACTCCCCATTCTCATGAGGTCAATGCTTGTAGGCTGCCTGGGGTGGGAGGATGGTTTGTGGTTGCACAAACAGCCTGATCTCTGATCAGATCCAAGATACTGGTTGCATAAACCAGGTCAGAGAAGAGTCTAGGCTTTAGAACTGGCAGCCTGGGTTCAAATGCCCCCTCTGCCACTTACTAGCTATGTGACCACTTAGCCTCTCTAAGCTTCAGTTTTCTCAGTTGTAAAACTGGGCCAGGAACTCCTGCCTCAGTAGCTGTCGGGAAGTTGAGTGGAATGTATACCATGTGCCCATCCCAGGGCCTGGCCCACAAGGAGTTACTCAGCAGAGGCCCGTCCTGGCTGAGGTCTCCTGTCCCTCAGAAGGCAGGGAAGAATATTCCATGAGCTCTGCCCTGGATGCTGAGCTCCTGGATGTGGCCGGGGAGGGGCCTCAATCGACCCTGTGTCCTCCAGGCCCAGCACACAGCCAGAGGCTCAAAAAAGTGCTCCATCTGTGCTTGTCGATTGAATGAGAGAGCAGCAATAAGTTAGCACAAAAGCTGCTGCTACACATCCTAACGGTGTTTGGCTTTTTAGGCCATATTGAGGCAGAATTTCCCTTGATACCAATCTGTATCGAATCATTTACACATGCCGTGCCTCCCGATGACACGCACTGTTTATCTGCGGCATCAGCTCCGTATTGATTTATCAATGCCCATTTTGCACAAAGATCAATAATTAATTGCATCTCTGCAGACATGGGAATACAACCTGTTTGCCATGTAGAGTGCAGCCCTGAGCTGAGAGCCTGCTGAAGACTTTGTTTGCTCCTTGTGAGTTTTCCTACATCTGGTGCTGCTTTAATGGCCAGTGCCCAGGTACTGAGTGACCAGCCATCTCCACTGCCCTGGCAGAGGTCAGGACCACAGGAGACCTGATGGCCGTGCTGGGTGTGTGTGAAGGTATCCGGATGGATGAGGGAGAGCGACCTTGTGGAAAGGGCTTTTTTTCGGGGGGTGCATGCAGCTGGTGGGGGCTTCTCTCCCGTGACCCTTCCTAGGGTGGGTGTCTCCCCCTTTAGCTCTGCCTCTCTGGTCATTTCTCCTGTAGACGGACCACCTCAGAGCAGGATATGTTCTAGCTTGTCTGTTTCCCTGGGGCCTGCCACACACATAATAGGGCCTCAATGAAGGCTGGCTGAATGCTTGAGGCTGAAATGTACCATTTTCTGGGTTTCCTTGTGGTGCTTCTAGATGGTCTGGGAGCTGGTGAGTGGTGGTGGCGAGGCTCGGGCAGTAGGTGGCGCTGTGTCAAAGTCTGCGATCCGTGTCTGGGAGGAAGGCTATCAGGAGAGCTTCAGAATCCACCCCAACTTCAAAATTAACAGAAAATGACGATTGAGCATTTCTTACGTTAAAATTTTTTGAAATGATATTGGAAAGCCTTATTTTATAAATGTTAGGGAATTACAGTCAATCAACTAACATAATATCCATTTGTTAAACACCTACTAAGTGCCAGGCATGGTATTAGCATATTAATTCTGCTGGAGTGTTCCTCTTTATGTAACATGTCCCCCTGTCTAATTTATCTATATTACTTACCTTTTAGAGGACTACATTGATGAATTGCTCTATTAAAAGAGAATAAAGATACTTAAAGTCCTTAATGGGAGAGGACTCACCAAGGAGTTTTTAAGACTAACTTTGAACTGTATAGAACACTCAGCACATTATGCTAATTGTTTTTTCAGAGGCTGAGCAGCTTAGAGGGGCGAAAATTCAGCGTATTCCCATCTAGTTGCAGAAGCCGGGTAATCTGTGTCTCATCAGTGCTAACAAATATACCCCCTAATAACAGTTTGTAACAGTGAGAAATGCTTCCCTGGAAAATATTATCAGCAATTATATTATCTCACAAATTATTCTCTCACTCAGTGGAGGGTCCCAGTAAAAATATAATAGCAGATTGCAGCCGATGGGCTCTCTATTTTTATGTTAGAGACTTCATTATTTTGCAAAGTGGAGAGAAATTCTTTGAAAACACAGGCACCTGGTGCACACGCAAAATTGCCAGGGCCCAAAGCTGGGAGGGGGCCTGGGATGGGGGTAGGGCTACAGCCTGTCGGGAAGCTGTGGGAGCTGGCAGTCTGGGGGGTGCTGCCTTCCCCAGGACCGGCAGAGTGAGGGGTGGCTCTGAACCCTTCCTGCTCCGCGGCCATCTTCCCTGCTAGGCCGTCAGCTCCATGAGGACAGGGTCAGGGTTAGGGACAGGGTGTATGATTCCTGCTGTCACCTCAGCAGCCAGCAAGGTGCCTGGCACACCTAGGGGCCTCAGCAATCCTGGGTTACCCCAGGTGTTGGAGCTACAGGATAAATAGCCAGAGAGGCAGGGCTAAACAAGGTGTCATCCAGGGAATGGGCAAGCACTTCTCTGTGTGCCTGGGCCACCTCTCGAGGCCTCGGGTGGGATGGAGCCCAGGCTCATGAGGGCTGACCCCAGGGCAGGACTGTGGTCTTGGAGATGCTGGTGTGAGGATGGAGGGGGGAGGTTTGCCTGAACTGAGGAAGCTGGTGGAGGCTACTGGAGAAGGTAAGGTAAGCATGACGTGAGGGGGGCATTAGCAAGGCCGGAAACAGGCATGAGATTAGGGGTGTGTAAGCCAGGGGGCGGGGCGGGGCAGGGAGAACCTGGCTTGATGAGACTCCAGACTCCAGGGGCACCCTAGCCCAACGCCTCTTTCCATTCTTTTCGTCCTTGGAAGAGAACTTGGGGCTGTTCCTCTCCCAGAGGCCCCTCTCCCTTTCTCAAAGGGCTGTTCCCCTTCCCCGAAGCGATGTCTCTGCAGATGGCAGCGGTGCCGTGGGTAGTGAATCTGTGGACAGGTTTCACCTGCACGTAGCAGCCGGGCATTTCTCTGAGGGTGACCGCTGGTGTTGATCAGGGAGGGACTCACAGCCCAGTGGAGGAAACAAAATCATCACGTGGGATGCTGCCGTTCACAAGCCACGAGGGGAGTCTCTTCCATAAGTCTTTGTGTCTCCAGGCCAAGCACAGAGCAAGTTCTGATCTTGGTGAACTGAAGAGAATTGAGGCTTGGGGGTCATGGGGATATCAGGGACCGAGAGTGCAGGCTGGAGCTGAGCTGCGGCAGACATCGAGTCTGGGGAGGGCTGATAAGCAGGACGGGGTGAGGCACCCCAGGCTGACGCAGTGACAAGGGTGAAGGCTTGGAGGTGGGAAATACGGCGATGTTAGGGGTGCCTGGGCTGTCTGAAGTGTGGTGTACAACAAGGGGGGCAATGCCTTTGGGCCCAGATCAAGAGGACCTGGGATGCCAGAGTGAGGTGTCTGCACTTGCTTCTCTGCTCTCTGCATGGGAATCTGGGCAGGTTATGCCCAGATAGGGTTCTGCCCCAAGGGCAGAACTACAGAGACCCCCAGAAGCTGGGGCTGTCCCAGCCTGGCCAGCTGAGGAGGCTCAAGAACAGCTTGGGGGACAGGGGGCTCCAGCCTGAAGCTTGAAACCAGCTGGCTTCTTGTCCAGCAGATAGTGAGAGACCCCGACCCTTATTCTGGAAGGTGGAGCAACACACGGGGGTCTAGTGTCAGTCTCCCGGCAGGGCCAGGGGCTGCTCTAGGGCCCATCACGCCCCCTCAGTTGGGGATGGAGCTCGTGCCCTCTGGCGGAGCCCCAGATCTGGCAGCCTCCAGGCCCAGGCAGCCCGCACACTGGGCCGCCACCTTCTCTTAGGGGGCTGCATCCAGGTGAGACTCCTCTCTCAGTTTCCACAAACCCTCCAGAGTCTGTGCCACAGAAGACACCCCTGCCCACACCAGGCTGTGTGCCGTGTGAGGTGTTGCAAGGGGCACAGGGCTCTGTTCTTTGCTTACAGATAAGAGCCGAGCACCCGAGTCTCTTTAACGCCAGCGTAGGTGATTTTCCTCTTGCAGCTGAGGTCAGAAAAGTACCCGGGATAGGATGGGATAGGTGGTCCCCACCCCACCTTGCCCCCCACCAGGTGGCTGCCCAGCTCTCCCAGACCTCAGCCCTTTCCTCTGCCTCCAAAACCCTTCCCTGTCATCAAGTTCTGCGTCAGGGAGTCTTCCCTGGCTCTCCAGTGCAGAAAGGCCCTGGTTGTTCTGGACCCAGAGCTCACCCAGTCACCCATGCACCAGGCCGTTGGCATCCCTCCCTCCTCTTCACCATGGTTGGATCCCTTGAGGGTGGGGACTATCATTTTTTTTTTTCTCTCTCTGGCTCCAGGGTCTTGCTTGGGGTCTGAGATGATGTTTGGGGTATGAACGGATGAAGTAGGAGAGGATGCATTATGACAATTTTGGGCTGACAGGAGTCGATGGAGGTGCTGTGCAGGAAATGGGGCTGGGCAGGGGTCCTGGCACGAAGCTCGGATGCTTGGTGGAAAAATGCTAGTTCTCTGGAGGGCTGTGTGTCTGCACAGTTTAGTACTTGCTGCTGCTTGGCATTCTTTTCCTTGGGCTGACCCTGGGCAATTTGAGGGTGCATATTTTATTCTATTCATTTCTATATCATCATAGTCTAGTTCTGGACCTGAAAAACAGTAGGAACTCAATAAATGCTTGCTGACTTACTGATTGAACTCAGTGTGTTGTAAATGTATGCAAACCCTCTTATCTCTCTGGGCCTCAGTTTCTCCATCTGTAAACAGGGAGTGAGTTGGAGAGGCTCCTCTGGTGTCTTGAACTCTCCAGCTGTGACTCTGACACTGGGTGCTGGGCGCTGTGAGTTTCTCCAAGTCTCTGCCACCTTCCCCCTTCACCAGGGCCCAGAGAGGATGTGTGGGTGCATCCCCAGGGCTGAGCCCACAGCTGCAGGCCCTGCTGACCCGCAGGACATGGCGTCCACATCCTTCTACAGCGCCTGCCAGGGTGCACTCGTGCTTGTGGGGAGCTGTGCCCTGGGACACATGCCAGTGAAAGATCCCACCCATTGGGTGTGTTGCTGTGATTAGCTGGGTTCTGACCTGGCTACGAGGGGAAGGAGGGGGGCAGAGAAAATGGGCGTATGCTGCTGCTCGTGGGAGAAGGCCTCCGAGCTGCTGGGGCTCTGTGCCCTGCTCCTTTGGGGAAAGGGTCAGAGGATCCTGGTGTTCTAGGAGGTGGCAAGTGAAGTTAAAGCCCCGTGCCCAGAAGACCTGCAGAGCTGTGCACGTATTTAAGGGTGAGACACTAAATAGCAGGGCGGAAGTGCGTGTGTGTGTGTGTGTGTGTGTGTGTATGTGGCCCAGCAGTCGGCTTCACTGAGGGTAAATGGAATTGAGGGGTGCATTAGTTTCCTAAGGATGCTGCAACAAATTACCATGAACGGTTCTGGAGGCCAGAAATCCGAAATTAAGGTGTCGGTTGGCAGGACCACACTCCCTGCACAGGCTCTAGGCTTCCTCGCCTCTTCCAGCCTCTGGATGACTCCTGGTGTTCCCTGGCTTACGGCAGCACAGCCCCAATCTCTGTCTTCACATGGCCGTCGTCCTTATGTCTGTCTCTGTCCTTTTCTGTCTTTTAAAGGACATTCTCCTTGGATTTAGGGCCCTTCTCACACAGGGTGGTCTCATCTTGATTCTTACCTTAATTACTTCTGCAAGGACCCTATTTCCAAATAAGACCACATTCTGAGGTTCTGGGTAGCCATAAATTTGGCGGGAAGACTATTAGACCCACCGCAAAGTGGCCACTTGTCCATCTATATCTGTAAATCTCTTTTCTTGAGGTGGTAATTTTCTTTTGAGCCAGGTTACCAGTGTTCCCAGCACCAGGCAGGGGAAGGGAGCTGGGGTTCTTGCCTTTAGGTAGGTGGACTTTCACTTCATTCATTTTCAGTAGTGCCTGGGGTCCCAGAGAGCAGGGACTTGGGACCAACCTCTCCTGAGAGCAAGCCCCCAGCTTTCTGTGTGTGCCAGGCAGGGAGGGCACTGGGGGTGTACAGGCTCCTTACACAGAGTTGCAAGCAGTCTCTCTGTAATGAGTGTCACCTTCGCCCCCGCTCTCAGAGGTACCCGGGACCTCTGACTCCAGGGCCCGTTCTGGGTGGAAGTAGTGCAGATCCACTGTTTCTAGGGTTTCCACAGTGCTGACTTGGTCTTGGTTTTCTCTGATCTGCTCTGCCAGGTAGTCTTCAGCCACCTGCTTCCCAGCTGCCCCTATTTTGATGCTATTTGTCTCCTATTCCATTCACATGTTTGAGGGTGTTACCCCTTTACTGTCACTCTACTAAAATCTGTCAGTGGACTCTGAGCACCTTTAGAATATGATGCCCAAACTCTGACCATGTTGTCCTGGGCCTTTGCGGGCTGGCCAGCCACCCAGCCTCCCAGCCTCATCTCCTCACACACTACGCTCCAGCCTCTGAGGGCCTGAGCTCACCCCTGCTCATCCTTTCTCCTTAAGAATGTCACTCTCCAGAAAGACCTTCCCAGCCCTCTCACCCACTCATCTTTGTGCGTATACCCCATGCTTCCTTCTTGGCACAAGTAACAATTTGTCTTTACACAGCCAAGAGCCATGTCCTGTGCGCTCGTCCCTCAGATGCTCTTCTCCCCGTCCACTTCAGGGCCAGGAGCTGACCCGTAAGGGCCGCATCAGTGTCCCCCACTCACCTCTGGCTTCCTGTTGAGTTCATTTAGTGGGTTACTGGCAGGAGAGGGGAGGGTAGGAGGAAAGTGAGCTTGGCGTTTTTATTCTTCTGACTCCTTCCCTGATGGGTCTCCATGGGCTGGCTGTATCCCTTTGCTGAAGGCCTCAGCCCCCATCAGGTGGTCCTCTCCATTCGCACACCCTCTCATTGTTCCAGTAACTTCTCTTTCCCTTTGACCCTTCGGGCCTAGAAGTGGTTACTATGCCCTCTTTTTTTTTTTTTTTTTTTGTGGTACGTGGGCCTCTCACTGTTGTGGCCTCTCCCATTGCGGAGCACAGGCTCCAGACGCACAGGCTCAGCGGCCATGGCTCACTGGCCCAGCCGCTCCGCGGCATGTGGGATCCTCCTGGACTGGGGCACGAACCCACATCCCCTGCATCGGCAGGCGGACTCTCAACCACTGCGCCACCAGGGAAGCCCTACTATGCCCTCTTTAAACACTGCCTATGCCTTGAAAAATAGTCCATCCTCAAGTACCAGGTTTGACTGTGCCTACTCTCCTGCTACACTTTTCTTGCTAATTCACGTGCTTACTCTTGTTCACCCCTCACAGACTACCAGCTTTGTGGGGACTGACACTGTCTGTTTTCATTGCTGAACCCCCTGAGCTTACCTCAGGGTCTGACATACACTGGGTGCTCAATAAATGCCCATTAAATGAGAGACCACACCCACACATGTGTACACACTTGCACAGATGTGCCCATGCAGACAGACAGACGACACACGCTCACACACACTCACCCACTCACACCAAAGGCCTCTGCAGTTTTTGGCAGCTTGGAGTCTTCAGATAGTTGAGACCAGAGCTTGCTCCACCGCAGGTGGGCCTGGACCTTCTCAACCCCCTTCCAATGATTTGAGATGCAGTTTGTGGAAGCTGCCAGTGTTCCTGCTGTGTGGCCCCAGTGGGTCAGCCTAACCTCTCTGGGCTTCAGTTTCTCTCACAGGGATAGCGATAACTGCTCTGTGACCACCTACCTTGGTGACCCTGGAGGTTATGTGCCACCTTCTGCTGGTCTGCCAGTGACCCCTGGGGGTCAGAGTGCAGAATGCTTAGGATGTACCTGGTTAGCTGTGGCAGCAGCAGGAGGGTCACATGAGCCTAGAGGGACTTGGCCAGGAGTGGTGGTGGGGAGAGACTTCTGTGAGGGGGTTATTGCATCACATCGCCTTCTCACTAAGGGTTTACTCAGGCTGCAGTCAAGCCCCAGTTGTCGATGGGATTTATTGTCTGAAAGGGGAGGCGGGGACCCAGGAGAAGTCAGCTGGACAGCTGGGTATCAAGAGTGATGCAGGCCCAGCCTTGGCCCCCCCTTGGGGAGACTGAAGAGAAGAACAGGCTTCTGTGCCAGGGAGGGGGGTTTCCATTCAGCTGAGGGAAATAGACACACACCCAGAGCCCTTCTTGTTATTCCCTCCTCTCCTCTTCTTCTCTTACCTTCCTTCTGCTGGATTTCTCTTCTTCCTTCCTTTGGTCTGGCTGAGAGAGTGCCTGGAACTTTCTGGAAGGTTTCTTGGGGAGGCTGGGGAATGGGGCCCCTTCTCACTGAGGCTTTAGAAGGAAGCCATAAAACCTCTCTGAGTTCAGGTTTCTATTACACGTGTAGAATGTAGAAGCTGATGATAGTCTATGAAAATTCAATAAACCTTGAAAACAGCATCAGGGTTGATATCTGTAATTTAAAATAATGGATACCAAGAAATTGTTTCTCATTTATCTCACTGCTGAGATTGTGGCACAAAAGAGACTTCATTAAGCGTAGATTTTTTTTTAAGAAAAAAAATAGTGTCATTTATCTCAATGAATGACAGATGCGGGAGGTGGCTGATGATGGTGTTTAATAACACCCAAGCAACAAAAGCCTCGGTTCCTTCACAGTTTGGGACAAGTAAATGGATACACAGAATCACTTCACAGTGGGAGAGGTGCAGAAACTTAAAGTCTCGTTCTGACACACAGGTACCACTTGTCATGTGTTAAGCAGCACATCTGGCTTGTGGTATTGTTCCAGAATTAGCGGGGGAAGAGGGGACTAAATTGTGGCTGGGTCCCGGGCCACAGCTGGCCAGAAACCCCCCTCCACCGCCCCCCCCATCCAGAAACCTTGAACTGAAGCTGCGGGAGCCTGTGAGAGAGCCTATTTTTGGCCCTTTGCCGGCTGCCAGCTCCCAAGATGGGCTGTGCTTGGCTGGAGAGATTCCTAAAGTGTGTGTGTGTATGTATGTATATGCATGTGTGTGTATATACACGTGTGTGTGTGTATATGTATATATCCATGTGTATGTATATATGTGTGTGCGTGTCTGTCTGTGCCATGTCTAGGCTTCCCTCTAATGAGTTAGGAGACACCATTCCTCTTTTTGCCGTATTCCCATTTCAGAAACCAAAAATCCAAGAGTCTAGTTCCTACAAGTGACAGATTGGCAAAGCAGGAGGCAATTCACGTGAGGGTGATTAATGAACTCCCTTTTTAGGACAAAGAGCATTTAACCCACCATCTTAAGCCCCTCCACAGTCCCTGCATGGCCAGTGGTGGAGGGCAAGGCCTGCTCCCGAGTCCAAATCCGTGGGCATCTGGATGGGGAGCCTCCCAGGTTTGGATCATTTGTTCCTTGGATCTTATGCTGGTTGTGTGCTGTGGGCCAGGCTGAGTGCTGCTTAAAGCCAAGGGGGTTGGTGACAGTGATGCAAGATGATCAGGGACACGGGAGCCCCGTGGGCACTCAGGTGGGCTAGGGTGCGGGACTCCCAGAGCGGAGCCCACCCTGCTAATATGCGCACTCCCGCTCCCCTTCGCGCTTCACCCCGACCTCCCCTTCGCTCCCAGCACAGGCTCAGGCTGCTTGTGTTTCAGATGCAGGTCATGTGTGTGAGCCTCTTTTCCCCTTGAACGCCCTCCCCCTGTGGAAACAGCAAGCCTAGCTCATGCAGCCACAGAGCCAGGGACATCCCACTGTTAGGACATGGATCAAAGAATGCTAATGGATCAAATATTAAATGTGGGCTAAACACTGCACCGAATAATTCACCTTTTCTCATGTGAGCAACTTTGCAGCAGCTAGAATAGGAAGCAGGAATTTTCATGCTGATAACAGTGTTAGCAGGGTAGGGAAGGGAATGTTGTTTGTTTTCCTGAAGTGTTGCAAAATGTGTGAGAACCCAAGTCTTCACTTATTAAATTCAGTCCTGTAGGAATACAGCATCAAGGTTTTCCATCTCAACATGATTTTTAGAGACAGGGACATGGAGGGCATGGAGAGGAAGGGGTAATGATGTCCTTGGTGGAGGAACAGCTGATGGGACTGGGGATAGTTTGCCTGGAGAAAATAAGGGGCAACGCCACCGTGGTAGGCCAAATCATGGCCCCCCAGGATGTCCTTGCCCTAATCCCTGGAATCTGTGAATATGTTCCCTTACATGGCAAAAGGGACTTTGCAGGTGTGATTAAGTTAAGGTGTGATTAAGAAGGTTAGCCTGGGTCATCCAGGTGGGCCCAATGAAATCACAAGCGTTCTTTTGAGAGAGAGGCAGGAGTCAGAGTCAGAGAAGGAGATGTGATAACATAAGCAGGGTTTGGAGTGATGCCACCATGAGTCAGGGAATGCGGGCAGCCTCCAGAAGCTGCAAAAGGTAAGGAACAATTCTCCTCTAGAGCCTCCAGAAGGGACACAGCTCTGCCGACACCTTGATTTCAGCCTTTTATGATCCATATTGGACTTTTGACTTCCCGAATGATAAGGTGATAACTTTGTGTTGTTTTAAGCCACTAGAGTTGTGGTAATTTGTTACAGCAGCAATACTCAGTTATCCTGGAGTCTCTCCCCCTGCAGCTTGCTATGTGCCTAAAATAGCACCAGCAGACCTACTCCTTTGGGGACACCTGTGGAAAGCAGATATTCTTTATTATAATTACAATTAGTAACACTGGTAAGCCCTTACTATGTGCCACACTCTGTGCTAAGAGCTCTACCTGCGTTAGCCTAGTGAGTCCTCATATCAACCCTACCGTCTACGGGGTTCAGAAACCCATCGCTATCCATGCTATATTGTTATCTATTGCTCTGTAACAACTTACAGCTGAAAACAAGATACATTTATTATCTCACAGTTTCTGTGGGTCAGGAATCTGGGAGACACTTAGCTGGGTAGTTCTCATGAGGATGTCTCACGAGACTGTTGTCAAGGTGTCAGCTGGGGCTGTCGTCATCTCAAGGCTTGACTGGGGGCGGGTCTGCTTCCCAGCTCACTGATGTGATGGGTGGGAGCCCTAGGGTGCCCTCGCTGCTGGCTGGAGGCTCCAGTCCGCAATCCATAGGGCTGCTCACAACATGGCAGCTGGTTTTTCCCAGAGTGAGGGATGAGAGAGGCGATGAGGGAAGGGGAGAAAGGGAGAGAGAACTCAAGATGGAAGCCATAGTCCTTTTATCACAATCTCAGAAGTGACAGCCTATCACTTCTGCCATATTCTATCCATTAGAGCCAGTGACTAGATCCAGCCACAATCATGTGGAGGAGATTATGCAGGGCAGTGAATACGAGAGGCGGAGAGTGTTGGGGACCATCTTAGAAGCTGCCTACCACACCCGCTTAACAGACGGGATAACTGAAGTCCAGAGAGGTCAAGCTAGTACAAGTTAGAGCGAGGATTTGAATCCAGCTCTGTGTGAGCTGGGAGCCCACATTCGTAACAATTTTGCTGTCTCGCTTTTATGAAGCCTAAGTTATTTTAACACTCCTGCCACCCTCAGACCTTATTTTGATGCCCCTCCTTGGTGTACGCTCATGTACACCCCAGACCTAGCATG
Organism: Mesoplodon densirostris; assembly: GCF_025265405.1. Classification (NCBI taxonomy): domain Eukaryota; kingdom Metazoa; phylum Chordata; class Mammalia; order Artiodactyla; family Ziphiidae; genus Mesoplodon; species Mesoplodon densirostris. Next base: position 113,884,389 of record NC_082663.1, on the reverse strand, counting down.
GACCACCCTACACTACGGTGTTTGGTTTGTTGTCTGTCCTACTAGATGGAATGGTGAGCCGAGTGCTAAATAAATGAATGAAATAAGAAATGAAAGGATGGGCTCAAAGAAAGAAGGGTGTCCTGGCAACATGGGGGCCACAGGGTGCAGCACCCTTCTGTGATGGGGTGGGTGGTCCTGTGCACGGATGTATGTTTCTGTATTTGGTGGTCTCTGTGTGGGCTTTGCCTAGGGTCTCAGAAGCTCACCAGTTAGGCAGCTCCCTCCTCCAGGCCTTGTCTCTCTGGCATCATCTCTCTGGCTCTCTCTCTGCACAATGGGAGGAAGGGGCTATGTTCCAAAGACCAGGGGTTAATGGGCCTTAAAGGGCCTCTGCTCTGGGAAAGGAGAGGATCCAAGCTAGTGCAGTCGTGTTCATTATACATCTCAGGGGCCTCCTTCCTCCTTCCGTTTGGGGCGCTGGGAAGGTGAGAGGCTCAGGGATCCCTAGAACATTACTGTCTTCCCACGATAGAGAGAGGGCTTCCCCTCACTGCTTCAGCACACCAAAGCCTTGGTGCCCTTCTTCCTTAATGCCATCTGCTGAGAACCTCTAGGCCAGTGCTTCTCGAAGTGTGGTCCTTGGACCAGCGGCAGTATCACCTGGGACTTGTTAGAAATTTAAATTCTCAACCCTTCCACCCCAGACCTTTTGAAACAGAAACTCTGAAGTGGGACTCAGCAGTCTGTAGCTTAACAAGCCATCCAGGTGATTCTGATGCATGATAAAATCTGAGAACCACTGCTCTAGGCCTTAAAAAAACCCTCTCAAAGCTTCTCCATTTCTTAAAATAAAAATTTTCGGAAGTAAAAATCTTCAATATATAAATGTGTTGGAAAATCCAGCAAAGCAATAGGAAGGAATTTAAATTACCTGGCGATTAGTATTAACTTATTGGTGCATGTCAATTCATTGTTATAGGACATGCTTGTATTTATAAATATATATCATGTTTAACAGGGTTGAGATTTTACAGTAAATATAGTTGGTTTTTTTTGTTTTTTTTTTTTTTGCGGTATGCGAGCCTCTCACTGTTGTGGCCTCTCCCGTTGTGGAGCACAGGCTCCGGACACGCATACTCAGTGGCCATGGCTCACGGGCCCAGCCGCTCCGCGGCATGTGGGATCTTCCCGGACTGGGGCACGAACCCGTGTCCCCTGCATCGGCAGGCGGACTCTCAACCACTGTGCCACCAGAGAAGCCCTAAATATAGTTCTGTACACTGCTTTTTAAACATTCTCCCATGGCATCACTTGTTCCTGGCTGTCAGGTCCTCCATTGTTGGAATGTATTGTAATTTAACTGATCCCTGGGACTGGTGCATCCACTGATATTGGCTGTGAACCGGGAAGATAGACTCACAGTGTAAGCAGATGGCTGGCAAAACCAGTGAACTTCTCCCTCTTGGCTTGGAGGGTGGGACCAATGAGGAGGCTCATGAGAGTCTGGCCTCCCGGCAGAGGCTGGACACAGACATGGGAAGGCAGAGAAAGGGACAGATGAAGGAGGTGCCACAAGTTCAGTGAGTGCCCAGAGTGGGTTTTTTTGGGGAGGGGTGTCAGAGGTTCAGCATCTGTGTGACCCAGAATGCACTGTCATAGGAACACATTTTTTTTTAACATCTTTATTAGAGTATAATTGCTTTACAATGGTGTGTAAGTTCCTGCTTTATAACAAAGTAAATCAGTTATACATATGTCCCCATATCTCTTCCCTCTTGCATCTCCCTCCCTCCCACCCTCCCTATCCCACCCCTCTAGGTGGCCACAAAGCACCGAGCTGATCTCCCTGTGCTATGCGGCTGCTTCCCACTAGCTATCTATTTTACATTTGGTAGTGTATATATGTCCATGCCACTCTCTCACTTTGTCCCAGCTTACCATTCCCCCTCCCCATATCCTCAAGTCCATTCTCTAGTAGGTCTGTGTCTTTATTCCCGTCTTGCCCCTAGGTTCTTCAGAACTTTTTTTTTTTTTTCCATATATGTGTGTTAGCATACAGTATTTGTTTTTCTCTTTCTGACTTACTTCACTCTGTATGACAGAATCTAGGTCCATCCACCTCACTACAAATAACTCAATTTCATTTCTTTTTATGGTTGAGTAATATTCCATTGTATATATGTGCCACATCTTCTTTATCCATTCATCTGTTGATGGACACTTAGGTTGCTTCCATGTCCTGGCTATTGTAAATAGAACTGCAATGAACATTTTGGTACATGACTCTTTTTGAATTATGGTTTTCTCAGGGTATATGCCTGGTAGTGGGATTGCTGGGTCGTATGGTAGTGCTATTTTTAGTTTTTTAAAGAACCTCCATACTGTTCTCCATAGTGGCTGTATCAATTTACATTCCCACCGACAGTGCAGGAGGGTTCCCTTTTCTCCACACCCTCTCCGGCATTTATTGTTTGTATATTTTTTGATGATGTCCATTCTGACTGGTGTGAGATGATATCTCATTGTAGTTTTGATTTGCATTTCTCTAATGATTAATGATGTTGAGCATTCTTGCAGGTGTTTATTGGCAGTCTGTATATCATCTTTGGAGAAATATCTATTTAGGTCTTCTGCCCATTTTTGGATTGGGTTGTTGGTTTTTTTGATATTGAGCTGCATGAGCTGCTTGTAAATTTTGGAGATTAATCCTTTGTCCGTTGCTTCATTTGCAAATATTTTCTCCCATTCTGAGGGTTGCCTTTTCATCTTGTTTATGGTTTCCTTTGCTGTGCAAAAGCTTTTAAGTTTCATTAAGTCCCATTTGTTTATTTTTGTTTTTATTTTCATTTCTCTAGGAGGTGGGTCAAAAAGGATCTTGCTGTGATTTATGTTATAGAGTGTTCTGCCTATGTTTTCCTCTAAGGGTTTGATAGTTTCTGGTCTTACATTTAGGTCTTTAATCCATTTTGAGTTTATTTTTGTGTACGGTGTTAGGGAGTGTTCTAATTTCATTCTTTTACATGTAGCTGTCCGGTTTTCCCAGCACCACTTATTGAACAGGCTGTCTTTTCTCCGCTGTATATTCTTGCCTCCTTTATCAAAGATAAGGTGACCATATGTGCGTGGGTTTATCTCTGGGCTTTCTATCTTGTTCCATTGATCTCTATTTCTGTTTTGGTGCCAGTGCCATACTGTCTTGATTGCTGTAGCTTTGTAGTATAATCTGAAGTCAGGGAGCCTGATTCTTCCAGCTCCGTTTTTCTTTCTCAAGATTGCTTTGGGTATTCGGGGTCTTTTGTGTTTCCATACAAACTGTGAAATTTTTTGTTCTAATTCTGTGAAAAATGCCATTGGTAGTTTGATAGGGATTGCATTGAATCTGTAGATTGCTTTGGGTAGTATAGTCATTTTCACAATGTTGATTCTTCCAGTACAAGAACATGGTATATCTCTCCATCTATTTGTATCATCTTTAATTTCTTTCATCAGTGTCTTATAATTTTCTGCATACAGGTCTTTTGTCTCCTTAGGTAGGTTTTTTCCTAGATATTTTATTCTTTTTGTTGCAATAGTAAATTGCAGTGTTTTCTTAATTTCACTTTCACATTTTTCATCATTAGTGTATAGGAATGCAAGAGATTTCTGTGCATTAATTTTTATACTGCTACTTTACCAAATTCATTGATTAGGTCTAGTAGTTTTCTGGTAGCATCTTTAGGTTTCTGTATGTATAGTATCATGTCATCTGCAAACAGTGACAGCTTTACTTCTTCTTTTCCAATTTGGATTCCTTTTATTTTTTTTTCTTCTCTGATTGCTGTGGCTAAAACTTCCAAAACTGTGTTGAATAATAGTGGTGAGAGTGGACAACCTTGTCTTGTTCCTGATCTTAGTGGAAATGGTTTCAGTTTTTCATGATTGAGGATGATTTTGGCTGTGGTTTTGTCATATATGGCCTTTATTATGTTGAGGAAAGTTCCCTCTATGCCACCTTCTGGAGGGTTTTTATCATAAATGGGTGTTGAATTTTGTCAAAAGCTTTCTCTGCATCTATTGAGATGATCATATGGTTTTTCTCCTTCAACTTGTTAATATGGTGTATCACGTTGCTTGATTTGCGTATATTGAAGAATCCTTGCATTCCTGGGATAAACCCCACTTGATCATGGTGTATGATGCTCTTAATGTGCTGTTGGATTCTGTTTGCTAGTATTTTGTTGAGGATTTTTGCATCTATGTTCATCAGTGATATTGGCCTGTAGTTTTCTTTCTTTGTGATATCTTTTCCCGGTTTTGGTATCAGGGTGATGGTGGCTTCGTAGAATGAGTTTGGGAGTGTTCCATAGGAACACATTTGATCCCATTTTTGCTTCAGAAAAAAACCCAACAAAAGCAATAATCCATCTTTATATGTACAGAAAAATGGGTGGAAAGCTATAAACCATAATGTTAATATGATTTCTGAGTGGTGATGTCATGAGATATTTTCATTTTCTTCTTATTGCTTATCTTTCTGAATATTCTATAATGAACCTCCATTACTTTTGTAATAAAAACACTGAAATAAAATAATTGAGGGAGTGAGGAGGAGAAGTTAAAAAGGAGGAGGAGCATCTTTTGGGTGGAAGATGCTGGAAAGATCTGTTTAGTTGTGTTGAGGTGATGGCCTCATGGATGCTTAGAAAAAGAGGGTCAGGATTCAATGAGTGAATTTGTAAATCTTTCTCCTCGAAATGCCCATGACGTCATGGACCAGACTGAGCATTCTGAGTCTGGGAGAGGACCATGGACCTCCTGTTGGTTGATTGAAGGACCCTCGCTGTCTCAGAGAGAGTGCTTCCAGGGAGGGCTCTTCCACCATCGCGTTGATCTCCCCAAGCCTGCCATGTGTGCATGTGCATGCTCATGTGTGTGCGTGAAGTGACCACCTCACCAGTGGGAGGATGGAGGCCAAGCCCCTGATTTGGGCTCTGCAGACCCCGGAGAGGGCCTTGGTGGGCAGGAAGGCATCTAGTTCTAGAATCTTCTTCCAGATGAGGCCATTCGAGAGGGAGTCAGGACTGTTAACCTCCCTTCTTCTCCACGGCTTTCACTCATCGCAATGCCCTGCGGAAGGAACCTTGAAAGACAGCGCTCAAATGAGTTTCAGTGACATCTAATCTGCTGCTCAAGGGGCTGTGCTGGTTTTTTATTAAAGTTCATTATTTTCAATTACGAAAGAGGGGGTTTGGCGGGCTTACGTCTGCAACCTAATTGAACCATTTCTCCCACTCCTCTCCCTAGTGTAAAGTATTCTCACCCTTTGGTGGAGAAAACAGCAGAGAAAACATTTCTTCATTTTAAGGAAATATATTTATCCATGAAGGGCATCAAGAATTGAAGAAAATATAACAGGCTTGGTTTGGAAGTGAGAGAGGAAGCAGCTGCTGCCGGAGAGCCCGACACTGGGGGTCCTTGAAATCCAACACCAATGGGGAGGGGTCGCTAGTGCCAGCTCCCAGGATTCCTGGGTCCTCCACTGGGGTTCCATGGGCTTCTTTGGTTCCTGGGAAATGGGGGCTGCTTTACAGGGAGAACTTTATAAGGTCGATGGAGGCCACTAGCTGGAGGGACAGCGGAATTGTTCCTGGATAAGCAGAGCTCCCTCTCTCTTCCCTCCCATCCTCCCAGCAAGATTTCTGGATTGGAAAAAAATGATTATGGCTGGAGCTTGTCCTTGAAAGGAGCTGAGCTCTGGAGTTTGACCTTCCACGGAGCCTCAAAGGGATTTCATAAAAAGCGTGCGGCGGAAGGGTTGGGGCCTGTGGGGCAGGGTGTCAGGAGAGTTGGCAGGCTTCTTGCACATGCATCTCAGCTCTGCACACACAGTCACCAGCTTGCTTTGTAACATGTTTCCTAAAGCATTTCTGCAGAAGTCCGATGTCGAAGCCAGGCAATCCAGTGAGTAGTGAGAGGTGGGCTGGGGGATTGGGAAGCCAGGTCCTCAAGGCTGTTGCTGTGTCACAGGGGAACTGGGAGGTCACTGTCCTCCCCCTGTGCAGGGGACCCTCTTTCTCTCTCCTGTTGAAAAGGGCTGTGGTGAGGACAAGCATTTCTCCCAGACCAGAGCCCAAGTGGGGCGGCAAGGTTAGGAGTGGTGAGTGTGGAGAAGTGTTCTGACCAAGTTCATTCAGGTCTCTGATTACTTTGTCCCCTGCCTTTTATTTGGGTGTGAAGGAAGCCAGGGAGAAGGGGCACAGGAGGAAGGGTCTGCTATTCTGGTAGAGCTGGTGGAGAGAAGGGAGGGATTCTCTGGGGCCCTTTCCACTGGCCATCTGATTCTTGGAAGTGGCTCTCAGGCCCTTCTCATGAGTCTGACCTTGGGTTCTTGTGACCCGTCTCTTTATCCACCTCCCGTCAGTTGTCCCTGGTGCCTTTTACTGCCTGGGCACTGTGAGATTGGTAGGGGGGTTGCAAAGTGATGAAGAGATGTCCCTAAAGGCATGGAGCTTGCTGGTTAGCAAAGAAGATGCCGGGTGTCCCTACTGACTGTACTCCCAGCAGAGAGTGGAGAGGGTTTCAGGAAAGGGGCTTTCTGGGACATTCAGATACCATGGAACTCGGAGTCAGGGAAGGCTTTAGGGTGAAGAAGCACTTCTCCTGGCCTCCATAGGATTTGACAGGGAGATGTTTGAGAGGATGTTCCGGGCTTGGGCGCCAGCAAGGGAGAAGGCCTGGAGGTGGGTAAGGGGGAAATGGAAATGGGGAGATTCAGTGCTGAGCATGGGTGAGGGAGGGTGGAGAGGCTGGGGTGGGAGAGGGGTAAAATGGATGCTAGCTGTGGGGAGCCTTGGACACCTTCTAGGAGCTTGGTCAGGGGACAGGATGAGGGAAGCTTGGGAGGTCTGCAAGTTTGGGAGCTTGCTTAGAGCTCGCTTTGAGAAAGCTCACTGATTGCCTGGCTGCTGGGTCTGGGGCTGGCAATGTGGTGAGAGGGGAGGAGGTGAACAGGGGTGCTTTGGAAACTGCTTAGGGAAGGGGCAGTGGGGGTTGTCTTCCTTGGTGCCCTAAGCATCACCATGGAAGGCACGGCCAAATGCTGAATCAGCCCCATGTGTCCCTGGTGCCCTGACTGTCTTGTCTGAGACCATGGCTAGGAAACTGGCCCCGTCTCTTAACTCCACTGTTTAAATCTGGGCCCTTGAAGGACTGGAACCTCATCCCCAACCAGAACTGACAAAGCTGGCTCTCTCTACTGTCTAGAGGACTGGAAGCCTCTGGTATTGGTTGCCTGGATCATACCCAGCACCTGATACCTGCCTGGGCCTGGATCTGCTAAAGCCATCCTCTCCCCACCTACCCCCATCTTCTGCTTCCCCTGAGCGTTAGTCAACACCCAAGAAAGACTTTGGTGCTCTGAAGACCCTGCCAGCGAGAGGGTTCTCGGTGAGCCTGAGGATGGTGGGCTGGTAGGGATGTGGAAGCCCAGAGCTGACACTTGAAATGTGTCATTATTTTATTAAAGTTTAAAATTTAATAAAACACAATTTATGGGAGATGTTCCAGCTCCACATACATCATTAGGTTTCTTGCTGATGCAGCATGTTGGGCTCACAGCCATGCCTCCCCGTCTCTGGATGTCAAAAAGGGAAGGCCTGGTGGTTGTTGGGGACTGCTGAGGTTGGGGGTGGGACAGAGCTGGGCCAAGGTCAGGCCGGGCCAGGGTCGTGTCTTTGGTGCTGTTGATCCGAGCCCACCTAACATTTCTGCCTTCACTGCAGCAGCCTGTCCCTGACCAGTAGTTGAGGGTACCCTGAAAGCCCTTAACCCCCACGTGGAGAGCAGTAGAGCAGAGGATACGGGAATAGACTGCAGAGCCAAACGGCCAGGATCGCAGCTCTGCTGGCTACTCGCTGTGCTGGTTCCCGAGCGCTTCTTCATCTGTAAGGTGGCAATAACAAGCGATCCACCCTCATTGGGTTATAGCCAGGTTGTGCCAGTGAGGTGCTTGGCATAGTACTGGCACTCAGCATGAAATGAGAGGTCACACGGTTTTTACATTTTATTATGCGCTAGTTGCTGTTAGATATTATGTCCCTACCCTCACGGAGCCCAAAGTCAAAATAAGGGGGTAAGTTCATGGACACCTGAAATACTTGGAGGTATGCTAAGTATTGAGAGGAACCCATAGTGAGTGTGTGTGTGTAATCTGGGGAGGCTTCTAGGAGGAGGTGATTTTTGGACCTGGCCTCTTAGGGAGGAGGGAGGCGTTCAGTTGAAAGATCTAAAGAAACCTGACAAATACTACCTCAGCCAGGTGACCAAGGTCAACATCAATGGTGATAAATCATGTTGATATTGAATAGTATATACTCTGGATATGAGAATGGCACTTTTTCTCTGTAGTCTTCCTCCCTAAAACCCATAACTCAAGTCTAATCAGAAGAAGAACATCAGACAAATTTCAGTAGAATAACATCCGACACAGTATCTGACCAGTACCCCTCAAAACTGTCAAGGTTATCAAAAACCAGGAAATCAGAGAAACTTGTACTGCTGAGAGAGGACTAAGAGGATGACTAAATGTGATGTAATATCCTGGATGGGATCCTGGAACAGGAAACGGACATCAGATCAAAACTAATAAAATCTGAAAAAAGTAAATCTGAAAAAGTTTTAGTGCAGCTAAAACAAAAGGATCTAAACTCATTTTCTCTGAAAAGGGAGCAACTGAGAAAAGCTGAGCATATGATTGTCTCAAAGAGGTATTCACAGTGATTGAAGTCTTTAGCTAAGGGCTGGGATTCCAACCATCACTGATGCTGATGCTAATGAGGATGATACCAACAATAACAATAATAACAATGATAACTAACAAGGAAAATTTAGACCTACTAAGGCCGGTGTTTATTGGCCTGGACTTTGCCCTCCTTCCTGTCATACCTCTTAAGAGTGTGTATCATGGCAGACTGCCCATCAGGAAATCTTATTGCGAGCTTACCCAGTGTGGGGCATGGTTCCTGACCCCTGGAGGTCACAGCTGCTGGAGAGACTGGTGATGAAACAGGCCTCGGCACAGGGTGTGTTGAGTGTTGGGAATGGGTGCACAGACCTACCTGGAGTGACGGGCGAGGGAGCCTCCCAGACCCGGGAACATGAGCATCGCACAGGCCTCCTTGGTGAGGGTATGGCACTGGGAACCCGCTCAGAGGCTTCTCCGCAGGTCACGCCACCTGGACCAGAGCATAGCCCCTCAAAGCAGCTGGGTGAACACACTTTTTAAAAATCAGAGAAATGATTACAGTTTGGCCCAGATTTCCAGTGTTGAGAGAGCAGTGAGACATTTGCATGAAGGCCTTGGAGGGTCTGGAGCTCTCTGCTGTCATTCACGGCTTTCCTTTTAATTGCTATTTATTTTAAAATATCTGTCTAATGTATAATACAAGCTTAGGCTCTTGAGGCCATCGCCTCCCCTTTCAGCTCTGTTTCTGAAATCCCATTTAGGGAGGACAAATAGCTTTTGGGTACAAGAGTCTTTGCCTCTTCAAAGGAGCAGTTAGCAGGCTGTTCTCTCCTGCCTGTGTCTGTCTGTGGCTGGGGGCAATAAAGTGAGATTATTTTAATTCCATTTAAACTCTCCGGGGGTCTGGCTGTGGAGGGAGGCAGCTGCTGTCTTTGTTGGCTTCCTTTTTTCATAGAACTGTTGTGTCGATTTCTCGGGGTGGGATGGGGAGGGTAAAGCGATGGCACTGGCAGGGGTCTGTCTCTGTCTACTGGCCGCCATCAAGGCCTGAGGAACTGGGCGCAGCATTTCTCTGAACTTCAAAGAATCTCTCAGTACCATGTTTGCAGTAATGACTCAGAAGGGCGTTTGCTGAGTTTGTGAGTATTTCTGTGTGTGAGTGCCCCAGACCATGAGGTTGACTGGATTTGTTAAGCATGCTTATCCTCTGAGCCAGAATTTATGGAGCACCAACTGTGTACCGGTCACAAGCCACACAAAGATGCCAAGTCCCCTGCCAGCTTGGTGGAATGAGTGGTAAGCCCTGGGAAGGAGGAATATGGGGTGCTGGGAGAGTTCAGAGGAGAGGTACCTGACCCAGTTCGGGAAGGCTTCCTGGAGGAGGTGATGTTTAGATTGAACTCTGAAGGATGAGTAGAGGTCATCCTGCTAGTACTTTGCTTTTCTATGAGAGAAGCATGGGTACTGGGTCTGCCATGTGCAGGCCTGGCACCTTGAGAGGAACATTGTGAGGTAGGGACGTGATCAGACACTTGCAGCTCAAAGGACTGTGGAGGTGACGGTGAGGGGCAGCTGATGTCAGAGTCTGCCTGGAATGATGAGGTTGTCTCAGGCTGGGGAGGGGATGGTGGGAGTGGTCCTTATCCTTAGACCCTTGGGACTAACTAGGGGACAAAATAGTTTGGGAACAAATAGCAGGTGTCACATCCCCCCAGCAAGGAGGACTAAACCAAGAGGTGATGTAGGGGGCCAAGCAGGGACCTCAAATGGTCTCTCCTGCCAGGACCCTCATCTGGGGATCACCTGGCTGTAATGACAGGTCCCAGAGCTGTAGTCAGGAGTCGGGGGAGGTGGTGTGATCATCAGCTGGTGCTGAAAGCTCTCCTTGTCTTTGTTTAACCTAAGAATGGTGTCTTCTAGTGCCTGGGGGTGCTTGGTTCCTGGCTGGGGTTTGGAGGACTTAACGGGAGTCTTCTTCCAGTGTGTGGGGACCGTGAGGACCCCAGGCCCCGGCTCTGTGGAGCATGACTGTGACAGCCTCTCGGCCCACTGTCTGGCAGTGACTGGACCCTGGTGGCAGATTCCCTCCCCCTCAGGGAGACAAGCCCTTGAGCTGTGTGTGGAGCTAGAAGCTGGGTGGTGTGCTGTGCTCTTTTAGTGTGCCAAGGGGGACACTTGGCTTGTGGGCAGTTGGCTCACCGGGCATCTGTTAGTATGGCAGCATCACAGGACCAGGTATTAGAAAACTCAGGTTCTTGCTAAGGGATTTGCTGGGTTATGTGGTCAGGTCACCTCGCCTGACTTTGCCTGTGTTTCTTCTCCTTCTCCCTCAGTTTTATCATCTTAAAATGTGGGTGGCTGAGATTACATGTGGCATTCAGTGCTTGCTTTGCCAGAGCAGGCTGGTATTCCAAGGCCTATGCGCAGGCCTGGCCCTGCATTCTGCAAAGTCCCCTCCCCCAACTCCCTTTTGGGCCTCAGGGGTCCAGAATCCAGAATGCCCACTAGGGCCTCCCTCTCTGGTGACTCAGCTCTTGGAGCCCAGGAGAAAGTCAGAACGAAGAACGTGAAGATGAACTCAACAGCAGGGTCCTCAAAATAGCTCCCCTGACAGCTTGGGATAGGGGGCAGCGCTGATTTTCTGCTTGCGTTTCCTCAATTCACAGTGACAGCAAAGTGCCCTTCCCACATAGGACAAGATCATTCACTATGGTTTTAGAGTCTGGGTAGAGCAGCTCTCTGCCTGCCAGGCCCCCAGGACGCTCTGCGTGAGCAGAGATGCTCGTGTTTGAGCTCTGTGGAGGGCTCAGGCCCTGCCCTGGGGAGCCCGGCATTGTTACCTGGAGAATCTCTCCAGTTTTCCGTTCTGCAGAGTCCCACTCTGGGGAGAGTGTCTGGCCTGGACTCTGAGTGATGGGCAGGCATTGCTCTCCCCACTTTACAGGTGAAAGGGTGAGATCCAGAGTTTACCTGATTCTTCTTGGCTCACATGCTGAGTCAGAGGCACGGTTCGGTGTAGACTTCTCTATGCTCGTCCTGTACTGTCCCAAGATGGGTCACCCCAGGGACTTGCTCTCCATCCTTCTTCTGTACCCCCATCTTCTTTCCCCTTTCTCCCATCCTCTGGAGCTCTCCTGTCCACACAGTAGCCACCAGCCACATTGGCTACTGAGCCCTTGAAACGTGGCTGGTCGAGATGGGCTGGAAGTGTAAAATGAACCCTGGAGTTTGAAGATTTGGTACAGAAAAAAGAATGTAAGCTATCTCATTGATAATTTTTTATATGGACTACACGTTGAAGTGATCATGTTTTAGAGATACTGGGTTAAATAAAATATATTATTAAAATTTATTTTTAATGTACTTACAAGAAAATTTAAAATTACAGATGTGACTCATGTTCTCTTAGAAAGCGCTGCTCCGAGTCTCGCTACTCAAAGTGTGGACCCTGGACCAGCAACACTGACATCACCCGGGCTAGGCGCTGTGCCCACTAGTGCCCCAGGGGGAGCACGGAGGATGCTGCCAGGAAGGAGGCGCTGAGGGCCAGCAGCTCGTAGACATGCTGATGACTGTGGCCCTCTTCACTCTAAAGTCAGGATCTGCTGCCAGGACTCATGTCTGCTCCCCCTGGGCCTGGGTTTAGTGGGCAGAGTAAGGGTTTAGAGTGAGGATCCCCCCTGCCCAGAATCTGATTCTGAAGAAGTGATTCTGGTCACCTGAGTCTATTTCTCCTCTGCGATTCTGTAAAATCTGATGGCGACTCTAGCCTTCTGGGCTGTGTTCCAGCGATGGAAGAGAAGGGTGTGTGCAGTCCTTCAGGCTGGTGTGATGGGATTTTCAAGCAAGAGAGCCCCTGCCCTGGGAGGGGGAAGCTGGCCTGACATGCAGTGCTGGGGCAGGGGGCAGATCTGAGGGTGGCAGGTGACTGGTGCAGGGGTGGAGGGGGTGTGTGGCCGGAGAGGGCCTGGGGATGCAGCACCGGCTGTGGGGGCCCAGGCTAGAAGGACTGCCCTGGGGACACCCCCTCCCTGCCCTCAGAGGTGCCTGCCAGGAATTAGGCCCCTGCAGGGCTGTGGACCCTGTCTGGGCCCAGGTGGGTGCTGGCCAATCTCCCAGGCACAGTCTGACAACTGGACCAGGCACCCAGCTGACAGGGAGGGGGTTCTGTGTGCTCATGGCTGTCTGGCCGGACATCAAAGACAGTGCTTAATCTGAGGGGGGGAAAATCTGTGTTCTTTAAAAACCTTGTTCTTAGGTGTTTGCATTTTCCTTACGGGTTCTTTTTTCCCCTGAGTTTCCTAGAAGGGTTTCTTTTGAAAAATTTAAAAACTTCACATCGAGAAATTTACCCCAACAGCTTTCAGGTGGAGGAAGAGGATTTGCTTCCACCTGCGCTGGGATAGTGGGGTAGGGGTTAGGGCAGGGGAAGAACAGGCAGGCCTGGAGCTCCCTCCCTCAGGGAGGGTAGCAGGATGGGAATTAAAGGAGGCATTTGCTATCCCACCACCCCTTTCCTCTCTTCAAATCCTGCTCAGTCTTCCGGGCCAGCTCCAGTGCCCCTTCTTCCAGGAAGCCTTCCTGACCACTGTCTCTTGTACCTGTCTCTGCTAGGTGCTTCCCTAAGTGATTTACACAGATTGTCTTTAATCCCCACAATAGCTGAGAGTGACGTGATTATTATTATCCCCATTTCCAAATGAGGAGACTAAGGCTCAGAGAAGTTAAATGGCTTATTTGAGAGTATGTTGTTAGTGAGTAGTGGAGCTGATTCTAAATCAGGACTTCCACTACATACAGCAAGTACTTAATGGTTTATGGCCGCAACTGGACTGGATGTTGATTTCAGAGCTCAGTCAAGTAACCTGAAGGGAGCTACTTAGGCTTGTGGTCACACCCATGAGTGTGGTGGGTGATAGGAAGGCGGGGCCTTGAGAGAACAGCCCTGTTCCTTGCTGGACAGGAGACTGGTAGTGACACAGAGGCGAGGGTTAGGGTGTGCAATGGGCCACAGAAACGCTGGCCCTGGGTTTGGTGCCCTCTGAAACAAATAGCCCAGTTGGAATTTGGGGCCTCTATCTGGTGGGGGATTGGAGGGTGTCACCTACCCAGACGTCCCCACATCCGGTGGCCTTGGCCACTGACAGCCCCTGGGCCCAGTATTGGCTGGCCAATGAACCCCAGTGTAAATCCACATTCTTCTTCTCTTTGCTCACCCTTCTCACTGATCATCTCTTTAAGATGAGCATATAATAGGAAGAGAAATACAGTGTGGGACTCAAGCCTATTTCCTCAGCTCTGACATAAATAATTCAGCCCCCTCCTTGTGTGTCTACACCGTGCTTGACCACATGACCTTGGCCATTATTTAGAGGTGGCTTGATTTTTTCTCCCTGGGCTGGTGTTGAAGAGCCCACTCTATCTCCCTTGGGTGGGATGAGTGTGAGGGCAGGGATGAGCCCTGACTGTATCCTGCTGACCATGACCTGGGTCCTCAAGCTGGAGGGGCTAACACAGGCCACCTTTCTGCCTTCACCAGGGACACCCCATGCTTCTCTCCATAGCCTGGCCCCTGGCTTCCAACTAACTCTGGGGTCTGTGTGGTTGGCAGGTCACTGGCCTCAGGGACATGTGGGGCAAGGCTGTTAGTTATTTCTGATGTGTTTATTTACTCATTCAATAAGTATTTGTTGAGTAACCACCAAGGGCCTGGCTCCAGGCTGGGCAGGGGGTGATGGAGAGATGAGTGTGTTTCTGTCCACAGTGAACCTGGCCATGATAGGACGTCTGATGATGCTGTGATGGAGATAATGGTAACAGCCATCACGTAGCAGGCACTGACAACTTGCTATAGGAATTTGGTGTGCAGTTTCCTCATTTGATTTTTTTTTTTTTTTTTTTTTGGCGGTACGCGGGCCTCTCACTGTTGTGGCCTCTCCCGTTGCGGAGCACAGGCTCCGGACGCGCAGGCTCAGCGGCCATGGCTCACGGGCCCAGCTGCTCAGCGGCATGTGGGATCTTCCCGGACCGGGGCACGAACCCGTGTCCCCTGCATCGGCAGGCGGACTCTCAACCAGTGCGCCACCAGGGAAGCCCTGATATTGGTTTTATTTTTATCGTTTACGTGGTATGGATGAGGATACTGAGGTTCAGGGAAGGTAAGAAACTTGCCGAAGGTCACACAGCCGGGATGTGAAGGAGCTGGATGTTGATCTCAAGTGTGTGATTCCAGAGGCTACACTCTTTTTTTGTCTGCTAGAATTTTTATTTTGGTTGTTTCATCTATAGATATAAAATTTTGTGTTCATTTTCTTCTTAGAATTATTTAAAAGCACTATTCCACTGTCCTGTGGCCTCTGTGGCTTCTGATGAGAAACCCATGGTCATTCAAATCATTGTTCCCCCTATACAGTTGGCCTTTTTTTTTTTTAAATTGACATATAGTTGATTTATAATGTTGTGTTAGCTTCTGCTGTACAGCAAAGTGATTTAGTTATACATATGTATACATTCTTTTTCATATCCTTTTCCATTATGGTTTATCACAGGATACTGAGTATAGTTCCCTGTGTTACACAGTAGGACTTTGTTGTTTATCCATTCATATCTGTCCACAATAGTTTGCATCTGCTCATCCCAAACTCCCAATCCTTCCCTCCCCCACCCCCTCCCCCTTGGCAACCACAAGTCTGTTCCCAGAAGCTACACTCCGAACTGCTGTACTATTCTAGGAGCGCAGAGGAGGGTGGGAAACCTAGCCTAGGTGGGCACGTGAAGGAGAGAGGTGTTTCTGGAAGTCTCTGTGAGCTCTGCTCTGGTTATCCATAACAAAGAACCTAAACTGAATGCTGTAAAACAACAGTCATTTACTCTTCTCACCTCCCATGGTCCTGAGAATTGACTGGGCTCATCTACGGGTTCTCATTCAGGGTCTCTTGTGAGGGTGCAGTCAGATGGTGGTTGTGGTGAGTTATCCTAGAAGGTTTCCTTGCTAACCTGTCTGGTGTTGGAGGCTGCCTTTCACCTGGAACCTCAGCTGGGGCTATGATGGCCTCTCCATGTAATCTGGGCTTCCCTGCAGCATGGCAGCTGCAGGACAAGAAGGGTGGTCCCCAGAGTCAGGCAGAGCTGTATTACCTTTGATGACATAGCCTTGGAAGTAATGTAGCATCACTTCTGCCGCACTCTCTTCACTAGTAGTGAGTATCTAAGAGCAGGTCATACTCTATGGGAGGGGAATTGGACTCCACCTCTCCGTGGGAGAGGGTATCAAGGAATTTGCTGCTGGTTTGCACAAACTCAAAGTGAGAAGATAAGCAAAAGCATAAGTAAGAATGTAAGTAGCAAAGGAGGGAGAGTGAGGTGTTCTTAGCTGAGGGTACCTTAGTAGCAAAAGGTGGGGAGGGACAAGGGGCTTGGGTGGAGTCGGGAAGGCCAGAGTGGGGAGGGTGAGAGGCATCCCGTGCAGGCCCTGGGGGCAGGGGTGTGGGGCGGGGCATGGGGGCCATTCGGGGCTGTGGAGGTAGGGTTGCCATCTAGACCTGACCCTTAAAACAAAAAGCCAATTTGCTGAGTTCCTTGCTGGGCTTCAAGAGCACTTTGAAAGCAGCTGGAGGAGAGCAGCACCCCTGGGCAGCAGCTCTGGGCTGGGAGGTTCACAAAGGCAGATCTCAGTCTCTGAGCCCACTGACCTGCCCAAGGTCAGGCCCCAGGAGGTCTTCGTGTTTGCATCACCCCGCTCCCCAGCGCTTCTAAGATGTGGTCCTCCCTGCCTCCCAGCATCCTTGAGAACAGTGACTCCTGGATGTCCAGAACCGGGGCAAGGAAGTAACCCAGTGGGCAGTTGGTAACTTGGTAACTGGGGGAGGGTGGGAGAAAGAGGAGGGGAAGGTGAAAGAAGTTCTGAGGAAAGGCCTCCGTTTGATTGGGTGTGAATTATTACCACTCAGTCAAGAGTCAACTTCTGGAAGTATCTGTTCCATGTTGTGCTTGCTGGGGAAGGGGCTGCTCCTTTGTTCTTCCATCCCTCCCTTGCATACATGTGTACACACACACACACACACACACACAAACACACACACCAGTGCCTGAGCTTGCTGTTTTCTGACCTGCCTCTTCACATGTCCAGGCGTGGAGGCTTGGTCAGGGCAAGAGCCAGCAGAGCCTCCAGGGTGTGGTGGGGAAAGGTGTGGAGTTGGACCCACTGCCTGTACACAAAGATAGGCAGGTGTTTGGTTTTAACACAGAATTCTCAGATGGCGCCCACGATTGCCACCCTGGTGCACGTGCCCTGCATAACCATCTCCTTGGGTATAAGTGGGACTGTAAGTACGACGGGTTAGCACTCCAGTGATGAGGGCTTCTCCTACTGGCTTTGAAGGACTAAGCTGCCATGTGGTGGAGGGGGCCGGGTGGCCAGGACCTGAGGGCAGCCGCGAGGGACTGAGGGTGACCCCTAGCTGATGGCCAGCAAGAGACGGGGACCTCTCTACAAGTCCTACAAGTACAAGGAAATGAATTCCGCCAGCAACCTGAATGAGCTTGGAAATGGATTCTTCCCCAGTCAAGCCTCCAGCTGACAGTGCTGTCGGCTGACACCTTGATTTCTGCTTTGTGAGGCCCTGAGCAGAGAATCCATTTGAGCTGTGTCTGGACCTCTGACCTATAGAACTCTGGGGGTAATGAATGGGTGTTGTTCTAAGCTGCTAAGTTTGTGGAATGTGTTCCACAGCAGTAGGACACTAATAGAGCGGGGGACACCTCTGTCTGCATTTTGGGTGGTGTCTGGGCCCTTGGCAGTCAGGGCCTGCAGGGGCTGTGGTTGGGTGTGGCTTGCACTGCGGCCATGGTGGCTGGGTTTCCGGTGGCCAGTTCTAGACCCCTGGGCCTCATGGCTCACCTCCCCTATAGCCCCCAGTCACATGACGGCCCACTTTATGGCCTCGCGCAGACACATTTTATTGTCGAATTAGTAGGAATAACAGCGGCGTTTTAGTGGCTGATTGGGAGCTGTATATTAGTGATTGTATTAATAAATGCACAGTGACAGGAGACCAGTGAGAGTGAGAAAATGAGACATGGTATTTATCCCCTGTGCAAAATCTTTTTTATTATTAAAGGCGCTGGGTTAACTGAGGATAGATTTAATGCTGGTGGTAACTTTCTGGGATCAGCAACAGCTCAGGGTCCCCACTGCAGCCTGAGGTCTGGAACCCTCATCCAGGGCCACTGGATTCCTTGGAGAAGCTGCAGGGCCGGGGAACTGCAGTCGTGAGCACTTTCTTGGGACTTGACCTGGGCCTGCAGTTCCCCGTGGGCAGATGCTGGGCAGCTGATGCGAGACAGGGTGAGTTCCTCGTCCATTTGGAGATGAGCAAGGCAGTCAGTGCAGGTTCGGAGGCGTCTGAAGAGAGAGATCGCAGGGAGAACATCAGCAATGGTGCAGGCCCACCCCTGCCTCTCGGGAGCCTCCCAGCAGGGGGCTGCACCACTGGAGAGTCTCGTGTTTGGGGGGCAGCCAGCCGGTGCCCCTCACCCTGTGCTCTGTCCCGTCTAGTGCTAGCTGAGTCTGCTGTGTGGTCCAGCCTTGGAGAGGGATGGGTGTGCCTGGCACTGGCTGGAGGAGTCCCACTGCTAAGAGCCCCTTGGGGGCGGAGCTTGGGGCTGTGGCCACCTTGGTGCTGTGTGCTGTGGACCATGCATTCTGTCAGGGAGACTGTACTGAAGACCCTTGCAAGCTCTTAGGCCTCTGAACATTTTAGAGGAGGGCTACAGGTTAGACTATGAGACAGGAGAGGAAGGCATGGAATCCAGAGATGCTGGCAGCCCATGGTCCCAGCCAGGCCTCCTTCCTTCCCATGGACTTGTAAGCCACCTCAAGCCTGCTTTCTTTTAGCTTCAGTCCAGCTCGCTTCCCCACTTCTCTGTGGTTCTCCTCTGAAGGGTCAGCCCCTCTTCCCTATTGGTTTCTCAGGGACCCTCATCTGACCCTCTCTTTGCACCTTCTACCTCCCCCCCAAGCAGACGCTGGGGAGCAGAAGACGTGTGATGGCAGGTGAGGGCCTCACGTAGCATAGGTGACAGGGAGCATGGCGTAAGAGAAAGAACATGGGCCTTGAGACACAGCTGACCTGGGTTTATGCCCCGGCCCTGCTCTGTGCTGGCTGGGTGACATCAGTCCTGGGCGCAGTGCTTACCCCCTGAGCCTTGCTGAACTCAGCTGCCAAAGATGACCACCATCTCCACGTCACAGTGGGTTGGTTGTAAGGACTGAAAGAGAATGAACATCTGTAAAGGGCTTTGTACACTATCTGGCACATAGTACATGCTCAGTATAGAGCATGTTATTATTTCTAGAAGAACTCAGACTCTTGCATTCTCAGAGGAACCTCCTGGCTGATAGTGAGGTTAATTTGCTCACTCGTTTGTTCTTTCCACAAGTGTTTGGTGCTGGGTGTTGGTGATACTGTACGACGCAAATAGCAGATGGTCAGTGAATATTTACTGAGTGGATGACTACAGAGATTCTAGACAAAGTTCTTTCTCTTGGGGAAGTTTGCCTGGGAAGGGGTCATGTCGGTGAGTGGTTATTTTCTGGTTTTCCTCAGGCCATTTGATCTTACTTTGGTGCCGAGTGCCAAGGAGGAAGCCTAGAAGGTGCCTCCATCCCTGTGGGCCAGAGACATTGCCTCTTTCTTCTGTAGCTTGACATTTTTTTGATATGGGATCTCAGGGAGAGGTGACCTTGATTTTATCCTGCTTGGCAAAGACAGTACAGACCTCCTTGGCCTAGGGGCAGAGGGTTGGTGGAAACTTCTGGACACAGTCCGCATTTCTTAGCCTCCTGTGGGTGCTGGGAGGTCTCCATTCCCCCTGCCCCACAACCATGCAATTCCTCTGCCTCTATCCAGCCCAGAACAGACACAAACCTGCCCTGCAAGTGCCCAGCTGAGGGATGAGGGAGGAGCGATCATTTTGGGAAATCTTCATGTGCTGCTCTGGAGAGCTTGAGCTGGGTTCCTTGGGGTGGGAAGGTGGGGAGGGATTCCTTTCAGTAAGGTTGAAAGGAAATGATTTGTTTTCTTACACTGGAGTTCTTTTTGGAGTGTAGGTCCTTGCCTCCAGACTATGCTTCCCAGTGTCAAATCCTGTGTAGAGTGCTGGCCTGGCAGGGCTATGGCTTGAATAGCCAGCCTTGGAAGTGGTCGAAAACAAATGCTGGCCCTAAAGCTGAAGAGAGCAGATTGAAATTGAGTGACAGTAGTTTGCTGAGCCTGGGAGCATGTGGAGGGTCCAGGAGCTGGCAGCCTTTGGGGTCACTGAAACTTCACTTTCAGAGGCTGATTGTGCAGAGACCAGCAAGTGTCCCGGACCCTGTGGTGGTGTAGCTGTTCTAGGGCTGAGGACTGGAGAATCTGTGTGATTGTTTACTGCCTCCATTTTTTATTATCAGCAAAACTTTAATTACAGCTCTCGCTAAACCTACTACCTTCTGCCGGCATTTACAAGGCAATAAATTTCCCCTTCTCTCCTTACACAATCTGAACCTCCAGTAGGGCCATGCATATGCACCGGAAGATATTGATTCCCCAAAGAAATTATAACAGCATTTGTTCTCAAGTAAACACACAGAGAGGCTATTATAGCACTGAGGAAGAGTCGATTGTCTTTGCTTTATTAAACAACACAGCTCTCAATTGGAAGCATATCTAAATTATCAAGAGATTGGTAGAACAGACAGGCAATGATGCCTGGAATAAGGCTTTGAGTGGGAGGATTCTAATGCAGAGATTAGAACGAAGCCTTTGTCCCTTTCTCCTTGTTTCTCACTCCTTCATCAAGCCAAATTGCTCCCCACCCTTCACCCCTGCAGTCCTTTTGCATCGAAGGGGCATTGATCGTGGCTCTCAGCTAGGGAGTGGAGAGCGCACTGCAAGCTGGCAGCAGTGAAGCTTGCACAAGGTCAACTGGCTAATGGCCCCATGTGTATTGGCAGACTGTAAACACAAGTCTTTTAAAAACTTCTTGTTGTGTTACTGGCAGGTAGAAAAGGTTTATGCATTCATCAGCCTAATTTGGAAAATGCTACACGCCCGTCTTTGCTTTGGAACACCCAGAAATGCATCCCACTGAGCAAAAGAGTGATCAGCCATGACCTCGCTCCCACCAGCGAATTTGAGACAGAATATTTTATTATGAACAACTTGGTTCTACAGTCCCACAAGAGCAGAGATGGAATCAAAAGTCTGAGGATGTTCTGTGCAATGTTGATGTATTCTACACAGTGTTTATGGGGTGTTAATTGGTATCCTGTTAATAAAAGGATAACTTCCCCCAAACCTACTTTCCATGATTAAATAAACTCATGAGACCTGGGGGTGAGACAAAGTTAAGCAGATTTCTTCACTGGAGGACTTTTCAGAGGCTGTATGTTAATATGCATTGTGAATCTGGAAGAGGGTGAAATATGTGAAGTTCCTTGAAGTTTTTAAAAAACAAAATTCACATCTTGTAGGACCAGAGTTTTTATAGAACAGTCTTTGAGAATAAAGCAAAAGTAGAATAGACCATGAGAAGTGGTCTGGATTTTCTTTGCTGTGTTGGGCTTGGAGAAAGCCTTAGGAGTGAGTCTGAGTGCGTAATAGGAGGGGAGAGTCAGGCTCTGATGGTCAGAGTAGCCAAAACTTTTCCAAAATGGTACCTGAGCTCTCACTGGGCCTCTGGGAAGATTTGCCCAATGTTGATGTGATAAGTGCTGCCTACCTGGAAGGTGGGTTCATCTGAGCTAAGAGAAGAGCTCCAAAACAGAGGTGTCCTTCACTCAAACATAATTATGGCAGTCTTACCTCAACTAAAGAAAACTCCAAGTTAATGGAGAAGGGAATTTCTATGCTTGGAAGTGACACTCTAGCTTATTTTAGGCTAAACTACTATCAAGAACAACTAGACAAGTTGTGGCTGATTGTGTTTTCCAGATGGCCACATCAATGTCTATTCCACACCACACGTCCATGTGTATCATGTCATCTTATAATACATTATTGACATTCCTGCATTGAGAGGTAGGTTTTACGTTTCTTCTCCTTGAACATGGATGGGCTTTTGTAATAGTCCTGACCAACAGAATGTGACAGAAGTGAAGTTGCTTGACTTCCGAGACTATGTCATAAACGCTTCTGCCTGCATCTCCTTTTCTCTCCCGGGATACATACCTTGGGAGCCCTGAGTCAACTTGTAAGAAGTTCAACTAACCTGAAGCCTCCAGGCTGTCATAGTAACATGGAGAGATTACACAGAGATAGTGGGGTGCCTGGGGAGCCCGATTCCCAGTGGTTTGAGTCTTCCTAGACCAGGTACCAGATATGTGAATAAAGAAACATTTGAGATGACCCCAGCCAAATCTACCATCTGATTGCAACCTTATGAGACACCCCAGGCCAGAATCACCCAGGTGAACAGCTCCTAAGTTCCTGAACCTAGTAGCTGTGAGAGATAATAAGTGATTAATATAGTTTGAAGCCACTAAGTTTTGGGGAAACTTGTTGTGCGGCCATAATAACTAGAACACAGACCCATAAAATTAATAAAACATGTTAAAGGCTTTGGAAAGCTATCAAAATAATAAAGGCTTGTTTCAAGGGACCAGAATTCTTGAAAGAAGGGAAACCCCAAGAGGAGAGAGCCAGACATTTGGTGCCACTTTCACCCTCAGGTTAATTATGGGCTCAAATGCAACAGCTGAGAGGCTGAGCAGAAAGTGGCTGCTAAATGGCTGAGAAGTTGAGCACAGCTCTTGGCATTTTCATGGGGCTGTGGGGGAAAACTGGGGTTCAGCTTCTGCCAAATAGAAAAGTCCTGGTAAATACCACAGACTTTCAGGTGCAACTCTTGACTAAGAGTAAAGTTGAACTTGAAATAGGCTAGCCCTAATAAAATCAGAATCCTGCCTTTAAATCAGCTCACCCAGTGACTAGGTTTAGGTCATGTGTCTCTACTTCATCTGCCACCAGAAATAAAAATGAATCCTCTCTTGAACAAGGCAACATTATACGGAAACTCACATTATTCTTACAATATCTGGAATTCATTAGGAAATAGCTAGGTATACATAAGGCAAGAACTGACTGATAATCAAGGGAAAATACATAGTGTAATAGACTTAAAGGAAGTCTGGCAACTGGAATTATCAGACATGGACTTCAAACCAACCGTGATTAATATGCTCAAGAATTCGAACAGCAACATAGAGAACTTCTGTGGAGAATTGGGAACTATAAAATAATCAAGTGGAAATTTGAGATTAGAGAAATCAGTCACTGAGAAATCAATAACTGAGATTTCAATAGAGGGATTTATCTGCATATTAGACACGGTGAAAGAGCAGATTGGTGAACCAGAAGAAAGATAAGTAGACAATTTCCATTTTGAAGGACTGAGGAAAAAATGATAGAAAATAAAGAAAAGGGCATAAGAGACATATGGGACATAATGAAATGGAAAACATGTATAATTGGAGTTCTAGAAAGAGGAGCAGGAGGAGTAGAAGCAGTATTTGAAAAGATAATGGCCAAGAATTTCCCCCAACTGACAAAAGCATCAAGCCACAGATTTAAGAAGCACTATGAACACAAAGTAAAATAAAAGGAATATACCTAGGTACATCATAGTAAAAGTGTTAAAAATAAAAAAGAGGAAATCTTAAAGGATTCAAAGGAGAATAGGACACATTACCTTCTAAGAGCAACACTAAGCATGATACTGACTTCCAAGAAAAAAATGGAAACTTGAAGGCCATGGAATGACATTATTCATGGTGAAAGAAAATAACCTCTGTGTTAGTCAGCTTGGGCTGCTACCACAAAATACCATAAACTGGGTGGTTTAAACAACAAACATTTACTTCTCAGAGTTTGAGGCTGGGAAGTCCAAATAATGGTGCTGGTGGATTCAGTTCCTGGTTAAGACTCTCTTGCTGGGTTGCAGATGGCTGTCTTCTTGCTGTGTCCTTACATGGTGGAGAGAGAGGGAACACTGATTTCTTTTCCTCTTCTTATAAAGACACTAATCCTGGTCCCTGCTGTGAGCCACAGCTGACCCCTGCCTCTGCAGGATACCCTCCAATACTAGCAGTCAAAACAAAAAATTTGACTTGGAGAGGAGCCAAGATGGTGGAGTAGAAGGATGTGCTCTCATTCCCTCTTGTGAGGACACCAGAAACACAACTAGCTGCTGGACAGTCATCGACAGGAAGACACTAGAACTCACCAAAAAAGATACCCCTCATCCAAAGAAAAAGGAGAAGCCACAGTGAGACAGTAGGAGGGGCGCAATCACAGTAAAATCAAATCCCGTAACTGCTGGGTGGGTGACTCACAGACTGGAGAACACTTATACCACAGAAGTCCACCCACTGGAGTGAAGGTTCTGAGCCCCACGTCAGGCTTCCCAACCTGGGGGTCCAGCAATGGGAGGAGGAATTCCCAGAGAATCAGACTTTGAAGGCTAGCGGGATTTCATTGCAGGACTTCGACAGGACTGGGAGAAACAGAGACTCCACTCTTGGAGGGCACACACAAAGTAGTGTGCGCATCGGGACCCAGGGGAAGGAGCAGCGACCCCAGGGGAGACTGAACCAGACCTACCTGCTAGTGTTGGAGGGTCTCCTGCAGAGGCAGGGGGTGGCTGTGTCTCACAGTGAGGACAAGGACACTGGCAGCAGAAGTTCTGGGAAGTTCTCCTTGGTGTGAGCCCTCCCAGAGTCTGTCATTAGCCCCATCAAAGAGCCCAGGTAGGCTCCAGTGTTGGGTTGCCTCAGGCCAAACAACCAACAGAGAGGGAACCCAGCCCCACCCATCAGCAGTCAAGTGGATTAAAGTTTTACTGAGCTCAGCCCACCAGAGCAACACCCAGCTCTAGCCACCACCAGTCCCTCCCATCAGGAAGCTTGCTTAAGCTTCTTAGATAGCCTCATCCACCAGAGGGCAGACAGAAGAAGCAAGAAGAAATACAATCCTGTGGAACAAAAACCACATTCACAGAAACAGAAAAGATGAAAAGGCAGAGGGCTATGTACCAGATGAAGGAAAAAGATAAAACTCCAGAAAAACAACTAAATGAAGTGGAGATAGGCAACCTTCCAGAAAAAGAATTCAGAATAATGATAGTGAAGATGATCCATGACCTCGGAAAAAGAATGGAGTCAAAGATTGAGAAGAGGCAAGAAATGTTTAACAAAGACCTAGAAGAATTAAAGAACAAACAGAGATGAACAATACAATAACTGAAATGAAAACTAGACTAGAAGGAATCAATAGCAGAATAACTGAGGCAGAAGAATGGATAAGTGACCTGGAAGACAGAATGGTGGAATTCACTGCTGTGGAACAGAATGAAGAAGAAAGAATGAAAAGAAATGAAGACAGCCTAAGAGACCTCTGGGACAACATTAAACGCAACAACATTCGTATTATAGGGGTCCCAGAAGGAGAAGAGAGAGAGAAAGGACCCAAGAAAATATTTGAAGAGATTATAGTCGAAAACTTCCCTAACATGGGAAAGGAAATAGCCACCCAAGTCCAGGAAGCACAGAGAGTCCCATACAGGATAAACCCAAGGAGAAACACGCGGGGACACATAGTAATCAAATTGGCAAAAATTAAAGACAAAGAAAAATTATTGAAAGCAGCAAGGGAAAAAAGACAACATACAAGGGAACTCCCATAAGGTTAACAGCTGATTTCTCAGCAGAAACTCTACAAGCCAGAAGGGAGTGGCATGATATATTTAAAGTGATGAAAGGGAAGAACCTACAACCAAGATTACTCTAACTGGCAAGGATCTCATTCAGATTTGATGGAGAATTCAAAAGCTTTACAGATAAGCAAAAGCTAAGAGAATTCAGCACCACCAAACCAGCTCTACAGCAAATGCTAAAGGAACTTCTCTAAGTGGGAAACACAAGAGAAGAAAAGGACCTACAAAAACAAACCCAAAACAATTAAGAAAATTGTCATAGGAACATACATATCAATAATTACCTTACACGTGAATGGATTAATGCTCCAACCAAAAGACACAGGCTTGCTGAATGGATACAAAAACAAGACCCATATAGATGCTGTCTACAAGAGACCCACTTCAGACCTAGGGACACATACACACTGAAATTGAGGAGATGGAAAAAGATATTCCATGCAAATGGAAATCAAAAGAAAGCTGGAGTAACAATACTCATATCAGATAAAATTAGACTTTAAAATAAAGAATGTTACAAGAGACAAGGAAGGACACTACATAATGATCAAGGGATCAATCCAAGAAGAAGATATAACAATTATAAATATATATGCACCCAACATAGGAGCACCTCAATACATAAGGTAACTGCTAACAGCTATAAAAGAGGAAATTGACAGTAACACAATAATAGTGGGGACTTTAACACCTCACTTACACCAATGGACAGATCATCCAAAATGAAAATAAATAAGGAAACAGAAACTTTAAATTATACAATAGACCAGATAGATTTAATTGATATTTATAGGACATTCCATCCAAAAACAGCAGATTACACTTTCTTCTCAAGTGTTCATGGAAGATTCTCTAGGATAGATCACATCTTGGGTCACAAATCAAGCCTCAGTAAATTTAAGAACATTGAAATCATATCAAGCATCTTTCTGACCACAACGCTATGAGACTAGAAATGAATTACAGGGAAAAAAACGTAAAAAACATGAACACATGGAGGCTAAACAATGCATTACTAAATAACCAAGAGATCACTGAAGAAATCAAAGAATAAATCAAAAAGTACCTGGAGACAAATAACAATGAAAACACGACAATCCATAATGTATGGGATGCAGCAAAAACAGTTCTAAGAGGGAAGTTTATAGCAATACAAGCGTACCTCAATAAGAAAAATCTCAAATAAACATCTAACCTATACCTAAAGGAACTAGAGAAAGAAGAACAAACAAAACCCAAAGTTAGTAGCAGGAAAGAAATCATAAAGATCAGAGCAGAAGTAAATGAAATAGAAACAAAGAAAACAACAACAAAGATCAATAAACTAAAAGCTGGTTCTTTGAGAAGATAAACAAAATTAATAAGCCATTAGCCAGACTCATCAAGAAAAAGAGGGACAGGACTCAAATCAATAAAATTAGAAATGAAAAAGAAGAAGTTACAACAGACACCACAGAAATACAAAGCATCCTAAGAGACTACTACAAGCAATTCTATGCCAATAAAATGGACAACCTGGAAGAAATGGACAAATTCTTAGAAAGGTATAACCTTCCAAGACTGAACCAGGAAGAAATAGAAAATATGAACAGAGCAGTCACAAGTAATGAAAGGGAAACTGTGATTAAAAATCTTCCAACAAACAAAAGTCCAGGACCAGATGGCTTCACAGGTGAATTCTATCAAACATTTAGGGAAGAGCTAACAACCATCCTTCTCAAACTCTTCCAAAACATTGCAGAGGAGGAACACTCCCAAACTCATTCTATGAGGCCACCATCACCCTGATACCAAAACCAGACAAAGATACTACAAAAAAGGAAATTACAGACAATATCACTGATGAATATAGATGCAAAAATCCTCAACAAAATACTAGCAAACAGAATCCAACAACACATTAAAAGGATCATACAGCATGATCAAGTGGGATTTATCCCAGGGATGCAAGGATTCTTCAATATATGCAAATCAATCAATATGATACACCATTTTAACAAATTGTAGAATAAAAACCATATGATCATCTCAACAGATACAGAAAAAGCTCTTGACAAAATTCAACACCCATTTATGATAAAAACTCTTCAGAAAGTGGGCATAGGGAGAACCTACCTCAACATAATAAAGGCCATATACGACAAACCCACAGCAAACATCATTCTCAATGGTGAAAAAGTGAAATCATTTCCTCTAAGATCAGGAACAAGAGAAGGATGTTCACTGTCACTACTATTATTCAACATAGTTTTAGAAGTCCTAGCCACAGCAATCAGAGAAGGAAAAGAAATAAAAGGAATACAGATTGGAAAAGAAGAAGTAAAACTGTCACTGTTTGCAGATGACATGATACTATACATAGAGAATCCTAAAAATGCCACCAGAAAGCTACTAGAGCTAATCAATGAATTTGGTAGAGTTACAGGATAGAAAATTAATGCACAGAAACCTCTTGCATTCCTATACAGTAATGATGAAAAATCTGAAAGAGAAATTAAGGAAACACTCCCATTTACCATTGCAACAAAAAGAATAAAATACCTAGGAATAAACCTACCTAGGGAGACAAAAGACCTGTATGCAGAAAACTATAAGACACTGATGAAAGAAATTAAAGATGATACCAACAGATGGAGAGATATACCATGTTCTTGTATTGGAAGAATCAATATTGTGAAAATGATTATACTACCCAAAGCAATCTACAGGTTCAATGCAATCCCTATCAAATTACCAATGGCATTTTTTATGGAACTAGAACAAAAAATCTTAAAATTTGTATGGAGACACAAAAGACCCCCAATAGCCTAAGCGGTCTTGTGGGAAAAAAATAGAGCTGGAGGAATCAGACTCCCTGACTTCAGACTATACTACAAAGCTACAGTTCAAGACAGTATGGTAATGGCACAAAAACAGAAATATTGATCAATGGAACAAGGTAGAAAGCCGAGAGATAAACCCACACACCTATGGTCAACTAATCTATGACAAAGGAGGCAAGGATATACAATGGAGAAAAGACAGTCTGTTCTGTAAGTGGTGCTGGGAAAACTGGACAGCTACATGTAAAAAAATGAAATTAGAACATTCCCTAACACCATACTCAAAAATAAACTGAAAATGGATTAGAGACCTAAATGTAAGACCAGACGCTATAAAAGTCTTAGAGGAAAACATAGGAAGAACACTCTTTTTTTTTTTTTTTTTCTTGTGGTACGCAGGCCTCTCACTGCCGTGGCCTCTCCCATTGTGGAGCACAGGCTCCGGACGTGCAGGCTCAGTGACCATGGCTCATGGGCCCAGCCTCTTCGCGGCATGTGGGATCTTCCCGGATAGGGCATGAACCCGCATACCCCGCATCTGCAGGCGGACTCCCAACCACTGCGCCACCAGGGAAGCCCAGGAAGAACACTCTTTGACATAAATCACAGCAAGATCTTTTTTGATCCACCTCCTAGAGTAATGGAAATAAAAACAAAAATAAACAAATGGGACCTAATGAAACTTCAAAGCTTTTGCACAGCTAAGGAAACCGTAACCAAGACGAAAAGACAACCCTCAGAATGGGAGAAAATATTTGAAAATGAATCAACGGACAAAGGATTAATCTCCAAAATATATAAACAGCTCATGCAGCTCAATATTAAAGAAACAAACAACCCAATCCAAAAATGGGCAGAAGACCTAAATAGACATTTCTCCAAAGAAGACATACAGATGGCCAAGAAGCACATGAAAAGCTGTTCAACATCACTAATTATTAGAGAAATGCAAATCAAAACTACAGTGAGGTATGACCTCACACCAGTTAGAATGGGCACCATCAGAAAATCTACAAACAACAAATGCTGGCAAGGGTGTGGAGAAAAGGGAACCCTCTTGCACTGTTGGTGGGAATGTAAATTGACACAGCCACTATGGAGAACAGTATCGAGGTTCCTTAAAAAACTAAAAATAGAATAACCATATGACTCAGCAATCCCACTACTGGGCATATACCCAGAGAACACCATAATTCAAAAAGACACATGCACCCCAGTGTTCATTGCAGCACTATTTACAACAGCCAGGTCATGGAAACAACCTAAATGCCCGTTGACAGAGGAATGGATAAAGAAGTTGTGGTATATATATACAATGGAATATTACTCAGCCATAAAAAGGAATGAAATTGGGTCATTTGTTGAGACGTGGATGGATCTAGAGACTGTCATACAGAGTGAAGTAAGTCAGAAAGGGGAAAACAAATATCGTATATTAACGCATGTATGTGGAACCTAGAAAAATGGTACTGATGAAGCGGTTTGCAGGGCAGAAGTTGCGACACAGATGTAGAGGACAAACGTATGGACACCAAGAGGGGAAAGCAGCGGGGGGTGGGGATGGTGGTGTGATGAATTGGGCGATTGGGATTGACATGTATACACTGATGTGTATAAAACTGATGACTAATAAGAACCTGCTGAATTAAAAAATAAATAAAATAAAATTACAAAAAAAGACACTAATCCTAACATGGGGTCCCATCCACATGACCTCATCTGAACCTAATTACCTCTGAAAGCCCCCACCTCCAAGTACCATCATATTGGTATATGTTTGTATCAACAGTGACACATCCCTCATCATCATGGAGTCCCGAGCTCCAGATATGCCCACCTGCCTCTTTCAGGCAGCCTATTCTTTCAGGCACTGGTGATATGGACCATTGAGGTGGTTATCTCATTTTGGAAGTAGGGGAGGGGAAGTTGGTCTAGGTGACTGTTATTTAGTACTGAGAGCAAACCTACCTGAACCATCTGGATCCTTCTCAATTCATTTCTTTATTTTTTTAAAAGTTGCTTTCCTTTCATTATTTTTGCATAAATAATTTATGTTCAGTACAGAATAATCAGAAAAAACCGAGAAGCAAGAAGAAAAATAATTATTCATAATTCTACCCCTAGAGATAATTTTTATTGCATTTCCTTCCAGTCTTTTCCTTATTTTCCAAAATGGGCTCTAACTAAATATTATTTGATGGCTTACTTTTTAAAACTTTTCAGTTGTATCAAGAGCACCTTTTAAAGTCCATAAATATAGGTTTATACTTTTTTTTGGTGGGGGAGGTGTACGCGGGCCTCTCACTGTTGTGGCCTCTCCCGTTGCGGAGCACAGGCTCTGGACGTGCAGGCTCAGCGGCCATGGCTCACGGGCCTAGCCACTCCGTGGCATGTGGGATCTTTCCGGACCGGGGCATGAACCCATGTCCCCTGCATTGGCAGGCGGACTCTCAACCACTTCGCCACCAGGGAAGCCCGGTTTATACTTTTTATTTTAGTACCATTTATTTTTTCTAATTTTATAATAATATAAACAATACAAAAAAAGGGGAATTAAGAAAACTAATATCTCTAGAGATGACTACTTCTATTTTTGGTGAAAATTTTTCAGTCTTTTCTCCATGTGTGTATTGGGTTGACCCAAAATTTCGTTTGGGTTTTAACGTAACATTTTATGGAAAAACCCAAATGAACTTTTTGGCCAACCCTATATATAATTTCTACTTTTTTCCCTCTAAATCAAAATTAGGCTCTATTATATATGGCAACATTACTTTTAATGACTGAATTGTATCCCACTGTATCCATGTGCCATCTTTTATTTATACAGTTTCTTACCTTTGGTCATTAACTTGTTTCTGTTTTTTTTGCTATTGGAAACAATGCTGCATTTATTAGTTGGGTAATCTATATCTTACGGCACTTATCCAGTTTTTTCTAAAAAAATTTTTTGAAGCTTAATTCCTCATTCAAAAAGTATGCTCATGCTTATGGTTTTCAATTCCTCTTGCCACATTGCCTTCTAGAAAAGCTGCATCCACTTACATTCCCAGCACGGGGCTTCTTTTCTTCCTGCTCTTACCAATGTGGGACACAATCTTCCTTATGAATCTTTGTAATGCCAGTAGATGGAAAATGGTATCTTGATGTTTAAATTGGCATTACTTTGATCTTTAGGAGGTTGAACATTTTCTTATATGTTTATTGTTCATTTGTATTTCATTTCTTGTTAATTTCCTGCCACACTAGATCAATTCTGTGGATTCCAAATAGGGACATATCTGACTTCTTTGGTGAAGGCTCTTATCCAGAGTTCTAGATAGTGTTGTGTCCTGAGTCCCTTTCTATTTTGTTTGTTAGTCAGATCCAAAAGGTTCTGTTTTATTTTTTTATTTTTTTTTATTTTTATTTATTTTTTTTTTTGCGGTATGCGGGCCTCTCACCGCTGTGGCCTCCCCCGTTGCGGAGCACAGGCTCCGGACGCGCAGGCTCCGGACGCGCAGGCTCAGCGGCCATGGCCCACGGGCCCAGCCGCTCCGCGGCACATGGGATCCTCCCAGACCGGGGCACGAACCCGCATCCCCTGCATCGGCAGGCGGACTCCCAACCACTTGCGCCACCAGGGAGGCCCTATTTTTTTATTTTTATAAATTTATTTATGTATGTATTTTTGGCTGTGTCAGATCTTTGTTGCTGCATGTGGGCTTTCACTAGTTGTGGAGAGCGGGGGCTGCTCTTCATTGTGGTGCGTGGGCTTCTCATTGTGGTGGCTTCTCTTCTTGTGGAGCACGGGCTCCTGGCGTGCGGGCTTCAGTAGTTGTGGCATGCAGGCTCAGTAGTTGTGGCTCACGGGCTCTAGAGTGCAGGTTCAGTAGTTGTGGTGCATGGGTTTAGTTGCTCCATGGCATGTGGGATCTTCCTGGACCAGGGCTTGAACCTGTATCCCCTGCATTGGCAGGCGGATTCTTAACCACTGCGCCACCAGGGAAGTCCCTAAAAGGGTCTGTTTTAAATTGTCTGAAATGATATCTAGTCTTGGAATATCTGAACTGAAAGAATACATAGAGGACATTTATTCCATCTCCCAGTTTTACATATGGGAAAACTGAGACCTAGAGAGGACAAGGGACATGCCCAAAGACACACTGCATACCTCTCTGTCTCTAACTACCTGCTTCTTTCTTTCTCAGTCATGTCTTATTAAAATATGATGTCTGGAATGGCTCATTTTGTCTGGAACCATCTGCTATTCCCTACCCGTCACCTGGGCTAAAGATGGAAATATTGGGTACGAGGCTGAGATCCCAAACTGTCAATCTCACCGAATGGGACAGATTAGGAGAAAGTTTAGTCTGAATGTGAATATCGTTGAAAGGAAATGACTCTAAAACTCCACTGTGATTTTCAACAGATTTAGGAGATGTTGTCAAGTTTCAGCATGTTCAGGATTTGCTTTAATGAACAGATTAAAGTCATTTATACATAATTTATGATTTTAAATGAAAATGGGCACTACAAAAGATGTTTAAAGTGTGTTTGAAAAATCATTTTTTTTCTTTTTTAAAAAATCATTTCTTAATAAAACTTTTATATTGAGGTTATGTTTATTCCATTAATTCACTTAGAAAAATCCTTCATAGATCGTTTCAGACAGGATAGGCTAAGTTTGCTGCAGTAACAAGTGACCCCCCCAAATCTCAGGAATATAAACAACAAGAGTGTATTTCTTATTCACTCTACATGTCCAGTGGGAAATGACTGGGGACTCTGCTCATCAGAGGCACTCATGGACCCAGGCTGCTGGAGGCTCCATGTCTAAGTGTGCTTCTGTGGTCGTCTGGGCAGGGGACGTGGGTATAACAAATCACCCACTGATTCTTTTGAGGCAGGGCTTGGCAAACTATAGCCTTTGGGCCAAATCTGACCTGTCACCTGTTTTTGTACATTCTGCAAGGTAGGAATATTTTTTTACCATATTTTCAAACAGTTAAAAAAATCAAGAGAAGAATCACATTTTGGAGACACAAAAATTATATGGACTTCAAATTTCT